>NC_092524.1:4002916-4347500 GCF_037038585.1 Patagioenas fasciata | reverse complement strand
TATTGTTTGCCCAGCACTGAATGAGCCTCTTAGCCGCACTTGAGGGCCTGTCACAGGTAGGCAACCAACAGAGATAATTCCCAGCCTATGCTTGATTGCCCCCTTATAGACACTCACTCATGATTCTGAAAGGCCTCAGACACTGTTGAATAAACTCCTACTCGCTTCCATAAACTTTTTCTCCCACTGAATTTTCCGGGGATGTGAGCAGCTCCCAGCCCAGCCTGAGGATGCCTCTGAATGCACTCCTGTTCTGAATCAAAGCTTGACAACCCCGGGCTCTTTATACAGCAAGAGAAGAAAACGGGGCCGTCCCTCCACGGGAGGAATGCGCTTTCTTCTGCAGGTGAAGGCGCTCTCAGCGACGTTTGCGTGTGCGTGGATGTGTGTGTGAAAGCGAGCGAGCGACCGCACTCAGCTTTTTAACACTTGCACTTTGTTGTCTCTGCTGGATGCTGCGTCGCGCTTTCCAGTAAATAGCACTTTATGGTACTTCTATTGCTTCTATGCTCTTTTTTTGTGCGATTTGAGATTACTGCAAGTGCATGCTTAACTTTTAGAATCTGAGCTTCTCTTCAGTGGGGGAAATGCTGTTGGTGTTATTCCCGAGACAAATACTGTTTCATTAGGGCAGGAGCGTCAGGACATTTAATTTCCTCATCTGCATAAGGCTCTGCCTGCAAAATCTTGTATACTCAAGCGTGCCTGGTTCAGACTGACTCTAAATTTGACAGCCCTGTCCTTCAGATAATCCAACCGTACGGGCTCCTTAAAAACAGTATAAAATTAAACAACTTTTCCACAGGGCATGTAGAAATTACTCATAACGTGTTAGGACAAGTTTTGAAAACATACATGGAATGACTCTCAGAAGAACAATGGTAAAACTTTACTATTTCCAGGCACTATTTATCCAATAATTCCTTATGATTTTTCCAAGTCCCTTCTAAAAAGCTATCAATGAGGGAAAACACATCAGGTCGCACTGTAAACAGAACGATTTCTCTTTCCATTTCTAATGGTGTATCAATAATATTTCAAAATCCTGACAACCAAACCACCAGTTGACCACAGTTACCGTGCAAAAAATGTTCAACAAAAGGGATTAGCAGCACAACAGACAAGTCAAGATTTGCGGATCTGCCATCAGAGTGAGTGTTGGTCACCAACAAAAAAGAGATGTCTGCATAATTTACTCTGTTTTCTGGTCACCTACACTTTACGTGTGATGGGTATTGCTAGTCTACCATGAGATCAATCCTGTAATGCCTTTTTCCATCTCTTCTGGCCGTCATTCAGCTCCTCAAAACACTCAACTCATCTTAAGGACAGAAGCTATATTTTCTTTTGTGTCCTATGGTGTTGAAAAGAAGACTGGCACTCCACAAACTACTATTAATTGCAGATAGCTACTGCAGTAGTGGCCAAAGCAACATTTTAGCCACTATTTTGAGAATCAGTATCTCAGTATCACAAACTCCCAGATCTGTTGCTGGAACACTCTGAGCAGATAGCGGAGGTAAATAAAATTGATGGAAGGAGACTGAACGGTGAGGAAATAATGCTTCAAAAACACGGTCAAGCACAATCAACGTTGCCAGAACATGCTTTCTAGAAGAAGAACATGCTTTCTCTTCACCTTGTAGGAGGTTGCAAGTGCTCAATATAATCTAACATTTTGCTGATTAAATCTACCTAGTAAATTCATAGGGAAAGTTTGGTAGCCCCAGAGGGGGAAGGCGCAGCATTTCATCAATGCACTCAGACGGGTGTTATGCTCCTGGGTGGGGTTTAATTGCTCTAGGGTATCTGCCTTGTCAAAAAGTCATTTGCCGTGTTGAACCACAGGAAGGGCTTCAAAAAATATGATCTGGACTTCCCTCAATCTGAGAGAACCACAGTTTTGGAGAGTAAGGCCTGATGGCATTGTGTAGGACTCAAACCTAAACCAAATCCCATTCAAAAAGTCAAAGTTTCTAGAAATTTAGAGATGTCTAGTTTATACCTGCAGGGGCCACTTGGTTTCTAATTACCTCCCCTCTTCTAATTGTCAGCATTAGCACAAATCTTGCTTCTATTTGCAGCACTTAGAAGCAGATATTGTGAGTCCAATCTTATTAGGTTCTCTCCAACGAGCCTATGGATCACCTGTACAAATGTGTGTGTGGGGAAACAGCATGAAGGAAGAGCAATTTTCCCTCAGTCATATTGTGGTAGAGCAGACAATAAAATCCAAGTCCCGTATTTCCAGTCCAAAAGGTAGCACAAAACCAGCCTAAGTTCTTTTAACATCTACTGCTCGTGCAGTTAGGGTTGTATTTTCAGGCAGATTTACATTGTTTTTAAGTTAATTGTTAGTATTTTGCACTCTATGTCGCTCTTCATTCTGGTATCTCAAAATGGCTTACAGTGCTTCGTTAAAATGGCAACAACCCGTACAGAAAGGGCTGAAATATAGCTTTTCACAGTTGGAGAGCTCATAATACTGAAAGTTAAAGCTATGTAGCAGAGCTCACCCCAGGGAGTTTTGCCTACTAACCCAAGGATTTCCACTCCCACTTCTTCAGCTTCAAAAATATCAATAATTTCTCTGGAGCACCTGTATGGAG
Organism: Patagioenas fasciata; assembly: GCF_037038585.1. Lineage (NCBI taxonomy): Eukaryota > Metazoa > Chordata > Aves > Columbiformes > Columbidae > Patagioenas > Patagioenas fasciata. The sequence goes on along the minus strand of NC_092524.1, from coordinate 4,344,891 downwards.
CTGTTAAATTGTGGTGATCAGTCAACAGCCCCTTACTGATTAAGGAAGTTTAAGCAAAGTTTGAATGTAAACAACGTATATAGCCACTAATGACGAACACGCTGCCTCAGTTCTCTGTAGCTCTTATCCTCTTAGGTGAGGAGAAAACCTCTGTGTGTGTTCCTGACCCACTTGCACGTCTCCTTGATGTGCTGAGTCGGTGTGGCAACTCGCTAGACAATGGTCAGCATTATGCGAGGCAACTTGCGTTAACGCTGCAGTCCACAACAGAACTGGTGTTCTGACAGGCACCAACCCAAAGCAAAGAGAATAAACGAGTGGAAAACACTAACCATAAAGGAAGATTGAATATAAGAAGTCTTCTGCTAATATAGCTTATCTGGTAGCTCTTCTCCAGTTCAAGCCAATACCTAGTTTGTTTAAAAAAAACAACCAACCCAAAGACAACAGCAACACAGGCAGGCATACAAAAGAGTGAGCTTTAAAACCTGGACCAAACAAAAGTTGATTTGTTAAGCATCTTTCCCAGTTGTCACGATTATATCAAAAAAAGCAGAACTGTGATCCATTAACGAACATCTAAAGGGATGCATGACATGGCTGGTTTTATTTGCGGTTGACACAAGGTTCTTCAATGACGTATCTGGGGATCATTTATTCATCCATGCCCGGTTTGTTTTCATGCTGTGTCAGGGGATCTAAATGGAAAATGGGTGCTTTGCTTTATCTCTACAATTCTTTGTTTGGATGTTTGTTTGTTTTCAAAGCTCGCTTGTCTGATTTGGTAAGGCCAGTGTCATGCGGGATAGAAGAGGGATGTGTCACATTAGTCCTTCTAACAGTTGGAAGTCCTCCTGGCTCAGTGACTACTTCTTTATTTTAGCAATCATTTTCTAGTTTATGTTACTTCCACTTGATCTATAGGGGAAAAAAAAAAGAGTTGATGACCATTTGAATACACTCAAAAGCCATGTACAATCTGTTTCTTTGCTCTGTTTAAGCAATTTCGGTGTAATCAATGTGATGACACCAAAATAAATTAGGGGGACAATCAGGTATGTTGGATGTAATGAACGCGTGGAGTTTTTCTAGATTATCAGATCCCTTTAGTGTAATCACAAATTCATTAAAGTCGATGGAAACCTTCACTAATGAAGTGGGTCCTGAATTTCACCAGCAAGCTCAGTCTCCAAGAAGCCATAATTATCACTATAAATAGATAAACGTCAAATTAATAGGGACACTCCGTTTGTAGCTAACGGTGAAAAAACTAATTGCCCATTTTCAGTATCTTTCTGAATTATCACTCACATTTTTTAGACCTAAAAAAATGATTTCTATATCGATATAGCAGCGGTGTCAAATTGAAATAATTATGGCTGGTCAAGTAAGAAGTTTGGCTCCACAGAACAAGAGAAGGCAAATCACTCCTGGAGCTCCTCCTCCTTCTAGAAACAGCCACAAAGCAAAATTTGTGTGTGTAAAATTTGACCTAGTTACTCAAACCATTTTCCACATTGCTGGTATATTCTGCAGTGCTTTAGCAATCAAAGAAAGATGAAAGACTAAAAAAAATATTTCCTGTCTTCCCCAATTAAATAATATATCTCCTGTAGTATATTACAATTATAATAGCATAGTAATTGCCAACTGTTGTGAAAGATACTCCAAGGTGGGGTTTGGTTGGTTGGTTTGTAATCAGCCAGCATACCTGTCTCAATAAATGAGACTACCTATAAACTCTAACTCTTGATTTCATTAATAGGATAAAGGCCAAAAAGCAATCATAGAATAAGTTCTAGGAATAACTTACAGGAGCATAAATGAATGACATATTGCCTGCTACAGAATAATAGTTCTTCACTAGCATTACCAGAGATTAGTAGCTCATTTATCAAATATTTTAATATTACAAAAAAAAAAAATTACAAGAAGGTTGCATATAGGGCAGAGCTGTGAGTTGATATGCTTAAGACTCAAATCATAAAAAGTTTGAGAACTAAAAATACCCCATGAAAATAAAACATTGATTTTTCTTTGATGAAAACTAATTTTCCACTTGAAAAATGAAGAAAACTCAACCTTCCCTTGAAAAGTTTTGACAAAGTTTTTCGGTCAGTCGCTGCAGGACAGTATCAAAGGAGATGTTCTTAACACCTAGTTACCCACTGGCACTCTGGGCTGTAATCAGTCAGTGGGAAATGCCTAATGTACTGGCAACTGAAGTGGTTTACAGGGATTTACAGATGCATCGTCTTAGTGGAATGAAATATGGCATCTTCTTGACGCAACAGCACTTCAGTGTTCTGTGTTTTGTGGTGACGTGGGGTTTGCTTGGTTGGTTTCTTGTTTGTTTGGGAGTTTGTTGTTGTTGGTTGGTTGGTTGTGGTGTTTTGTTTTGTTTTAACTGCCACGCTATCTGCAGGGTTTAGACTATTTGTCCTGTCAGGTGCTTTTACTTCTCGGCCCCCTGCCTTGCTATAAGAGAGCACGCTTGGCTGGATTCCCTCAATCTAAACCAACCCAATATCTGGTCCCTAACAGTAGGAAAGAGTGGGTACCTTTAGGAAAATACAAGCACACTTCCAGCATTCTCTTATTTTTAACTTCTGTAGTTTTCAACATAATTGCACTTCTTGCAGAATCCCATGGATAGAGCGCAGATCACACGTATCCTTCAAAACAGAAATTGAAAGCGCTGGCACTGTCTTCAGTGCAAAACAAAGCAAACAGTCACCAAACATACCACCCTCTGCTAGAAACAAGACAGTTCAAAAGAAACAGCCAAGAAATGCAGGAAGAGATGAAGTTGCTGACACCGGCTACTGACTAGTAATTTAGCTCCATAAAACTCTTTAAGAACCTGTTAGAAATTTCATATTGGGCAATCAGATCCATCATTCTGTCCTTAATTCTGTACGCTACTGAGATCCAACAAGGAGTATTGTCGGGATTGATAATAAATGTTGTTTTGGTCTAGCTGTGCAGTAAAACATAAACTATTCATTTTACAGAATACAATGATCAATGAAGAAAGTGTAGCTTATTTGCCTAAGGATCAGTAAGGTCTGGATCTCTGCTTTAATGTAGTTTTTGTGAGTGAGCCAGCTGCCGAGGATAAAGCTCGGATCAGGTGTCCACAGAGCTGAATACTTCTTTCACAAACCCTCAGAGCTACAGTCAGGGATCATACAAATGATATTATACATCCCATCTCATCCAGTCCTGCTTTCCTGACTCGAGTCTAGAGACTCATCTGAAGAATTGACATACCAAGAAACCGATGTGGGAAAAAGGCTCCATGTCTGGAAGGGCCTTCACAGGCACAGATGTGAACTGTGCAACTTTTATCTTCCTCCGCTAGAAATTATTCTTGCTGCGCTTCATCTGCTTTGCTTTCACAGCTTTTTCACTGAGCTGGAGGGAGCTGTATAAACAGGAGGTGCTTCTGAATATACCCTCACATACATACACTCAAGGGACCTTCATTGCTCCATTTGTCTCCATTTATTTGGAAAGGAGGGAGGAAAGGGTGTCAGCATCTGAAAACTTCATGTGTGAAGTATTTTCAGGTGCTTGTTTCCAGCCTAAGAAAATAAGTGTTTCTTCCCATCTTCCACATCCACCTCCATCCTCCCCATACAACTCATCTGCTTCTCAGTGGGCAAATCTGCTTTACACTGGGATAATTTCATTTTTGACACACAGGGCATCAGCGAGTGATTATTAGCTACCAAAACCTGATATACACCCTTAGAACACACGACTGAGATGACACATGTGCAGAAATGATATCATAGTCCTGCCTCTCAGTGTCACCTCTAACTCCCTTGTCTTCAAAATATCCACAACCTATTGTGCTTGATTTGAAAACGCAAGTCACTCGGGGTGGAGTTTATGCCTGACATAGACCAGATAAACTCCAGTCATCGCCTCACAATACGTTTTTTTTTAAATTTAATCTTTAAAAGGACAGGCTGCTGGTTAACTGAGAGTCCCCTGTTTGATTGACAGTATCTGTCAGAGGCAATGAACTCCACTTGAACATTGCCTTTATGTTCCTGTGTAAAGTTGTTCAACTGTGACCCTTCCATCTGTTCCAGCTAATCTGAAAGTCATTTAGGCCCGCTTCTCCATTCATCCTAAACACAGCGCATTCTCCTGTTAACACACATATGCAAAGTTGTCGGGCTGTCAGCTACGTAAGGGCTTCCCCCCCCTTTTTTTTTGAGGCTCTCAAGACATCTGTGTATACATTTCCTTGTAACAATCATAATTTAAAAAAAACATATATCATATAATTACATTTTATGAACATGCCAGTAGATCTCATGGCATTTCTTCAGAAAATATTCAAAATTGTTCTTTAAGGAGACGCCATCAGGTAGTCGACTTCAGTCCTCGGATGTGCGTGTGCAAACCTCCATATTTTAAAGATTGAGACATATGGTTGCCTTGGAGAAGGTGTAAGATCTTTACCAATAAGTGCTTCTAAGACTTTGGAAGATTATTACTCATAAATGGTTGTTCAAGCCATCTCCAAATACCTAAGATTATCATATCCTATTTGATATGCAATTTGAAAATGCATACAAACTAATGAAGAACAATCTGAAAACCCTTAATGATATGATGCTCTCAGTTAATTTGCTCTTTAAAATTCATCTTGCACAGGTCAAACTATTCCACTAACAATGTCAGCACAGTTAGTATTTATCTTAAGAATGGCTGGTAAGTAATCTTGTCCTTGCACACAAAATTAACACTGACAATAAAGTTAACTTTAAACTCGGGGGAATAGATGTGCATTATGGTCCTGCTCTACTGCAAAATGATATATTATATCCAACAAAACAGAGAGAAGCTCAATAAATCATTTCTGAGTTATCCAAGCAAAAACAAAGAAAAGTTTCCTACCCAAGCAGTTTGTTATTGCAACACAATAACATAATATACATTTTGTCATTTGTTATTCATTTCTGGTGCATCCACACACTGAAGTATTTACACAGGACTGATTCACAGAAAAAGCCAAACAACAACAGCAAAAGGGAGAAGTGATGCCACCTTTACTACATGACTTTTATAATAAAGAGAGAAATGATAAAAGCCTTTAACAGAATGAAAACAAAACACCAATTACAGGGGAAAAAACATTACTGGTATTATTATAGAATTTTTTGTGCATCTGAAGACGACCAGAGTTGCATGCTATACACAGTCTCTGTTTCTCAAATATTTGTTGTATGGAATGTATACATCTGGTAGAATCTTGACTTATTGGTAAACGTTAGCACAAAATGAGTGACACTTTTAGCAAAGCTTTGTTCTTGTGAGTGATTTCTCTGACAGAAGTTATACAGAAGAATAGAATCAGGGGGGTGGGAAGTCAAAAAAGCCCCAAATCTCCCTAGCCTACTGTTCAGCTCTGTCATAGAGAAGTAAAGAAACAAGACTTCCTATTCATGTATTACCCACTCTGGTTGTCATGCAAGCTTTTTGGCCTTTCTCATCCTAATTGAATGGTGGTAAAGTAATAAAGGCAATGGGATGAACTTCAGTGCTGTTCTCTATTTTTTCTAACCCCTACCTAGATAAAATTATATATTAAAAAAATAGAAAAGTATTACAGTGTTCCTGATTCCTCTTCTGATGTGCCAGAGTCTCAACAGCAATGATCTCTCAGCTTCACAGTCAAGACTCAACAGTACAAGTTTATGATTGTAATTCAGGCTATTTATTGCTTTAATAAATGAACATTGAGTTTACATGAATTGCCAACACTAAACTGAAATAATCTTTATATGCCATATGCTTTCCTACTATTTTCATGACAAAAAAAGTACTTGTTAAATGTATGTAACAAAGTATATCGAAGTTGCACTCAAAAATGCAGAGGTGTCTTTTTATGCATATAATCTCTACATACCTTCATTTGCAAAGAATTTAGGATGATATTTTCCTCATCTAGCTTTAGAGGTCGGTAGGACAGACAGCTACACCTGAAGTAGCCTAGTCTGTGGAAAAAAGTATCATCTTCTGGGGTGTTACTAACCTGATCTGTTTTAAATGTCAGCCTTGGGAAGAGATCAGTCACACACCTTAGATGTACTTCTTTGTCTTCAACAGCTATAAAGGCAGTTGAGACAGGTAGCTCAGACATCTATCCTGTTATTGCTTAGACCCCGCTTTTCACTTGCCATAAATACCACTGATGAACAAGCTTTGACACGGCTCCCCAGTGCTTCTGGCTCTAGAAACGTGGTGCAGAGATACTCATGTTTGCTGTGATGGTACAGGTAAAATCTTCTTGTGTACCTGACAGTCAAATTAAAGTTTTAAGTGTCTAACATTACAAATTTTTCTGATTAATGCAGAAAGGCCTCGTTAACCATACAATCATTTAGGTTGGAAAAGACCTATAAGATCATCAGTTCCAACCCTACTTAACACTGCCAAATCCACCACTAAACCATGTCCCCAGGCGCCATGTCTACATATCTTACAAACGCCTCCAGGACTGGTGACTCCACCACTGCCCTGAGCAGCCTGTTCCAATGCCTGACAACCCTTTACTTGAAGAATTTTTTCCTGATATCCAACTGAAACCTTCCTTAGAGCAACTTGAGACTGTTTCTTCTCGTCCTATCACTTGTTAGCTGGGAGAAGAGACCAACTACCTCCACGCTCCAGGCTCCTTTCAGGCAGTTCAAAGATCAGAAGGTCTCCCCTCAGCTCCTGTTCTCCAGCTGAACCCCCAAGTCCCTCAACCACTCCCATCACACTTGTGCTCCAGCTCCTCACCAGCTCCGTTCCCTTCTCTGAACTCGCTCCAGCACCTCAAATGCTTTCTTGTCAAGAGGGGCCCAAAACTGACGCCAGGATTTGATGTTTGGCCTCACCAGTGCACAGTGCAGGTCAATCAACACCCCCAGGTCCTTTTCCACCAGGCAGCTTTCCAGTCACTCTTCCCCAAGCCTAAATCATTGCATAATACAGTTAAAATAGCTTCTTGGTATCTACCTCTCTTCCTTACCATGAAAATCATACTGGGCTACAAGTATGAGTGTAGCAGAGTTATTTGGGTACGGTTCTGGGTGCCGCCTGACACACACTGAGCTTTTACTTAATCAGCTGGGAAATACTGTTGCTTCCCTTTTATATAGGATAAGGGGAAAGCAAAATGAGTTTGTCATGACATAAAAATAGGACATGACATAAAAATAGGACAGAGAGAAGTTGTCACAGAGAAGGAATTAAATTTCCTTTGAGATGGAAGAGAGGGCATATTTTTCAGGAATAAGGGAGCTATGCATAATTAAGAGACCTCTGAGGAGTATCAGGCCTTTGCGTGATTTCCAAAGATCTCAGAAGAACAGTAAAAAATCCACAACTAATAGAGGATGCTGAGAAGAAAGTCATGGTGAAAGTGATATCATATGCCTGAGAGGGCTGCAAAGAACAACAGCACAAAGGTTCACTGAAAGCCACAGTTAATGGTAAATCTGATGATTATTTTTTTGAGTACTCACACCAGTTGATTTTTCCAAATAGCAACATTTTGTAAGAATATGTAAGGAATACGCCAGTACTTTGGGTCCAAAAGCAAAACTGATGGATTTGCAATGCTGAGGTCCTGAAAGGAAACTCACGGGGAAAGAAAAAGTGGAAACATGGAGATTCAAACTGATAATAAACCTCATTTGTAGCCATATGTTATACTGTGACAATTACACACACCAGAAAGCCCAGGATGTTTACAAATCCTTTTCCTAAATGTGTGTGAGTACAACACAGTCCCAGGAAAAACCCCATTTGTTCCTCAGACTGCTGAGCTACAAAACAAATGTGGAGAAAAGCACATCATCTATAGGGCAAACACAGCAAATTTAAGGGTCTTGAAATAAATAGTACTAAAATCTGAAGAACTGAAAACAGCGACTGAAATGGGATGTAGGAATATCAGCTGCATTACTCACGTGCACCATGATCAGTCAATACCATCCTCAATGTGCTTGGTATTTAAACCTTTGTTTTTGTTACATATGACAAGTTATTTAAGATAAATTTGGGAACTTGGAAAAACGTAGGCTAAGTGAAGTACAAGAATGGATTAATCTTATTACTAACTGCAAAGCTTTTAAATATCATATGCCAGTTTTTTCCCCAATCTGTTTTAAAACCTGCAATTGACCTTGTATTTGAGTTTCAAAACTGAATCTTTCTAGTGCATTTAAGCCATTTCTCATATTTTCCCTTGGCTTTGTTAATGAAATCTGATATTCTTCGGTAATGGTATGACTCCAGGAGCTGTGGCTCTGACAAAAAACACCGCTTCCAACAAGTTATCCACTCCATGAGAATAGGTGGTTATACTACACAATAATTGGTAACTGTCTCAGTACATAACTTTAAACACAAGTATTTGTAAGCTCCAAGGGACTGTTTTAAAACCTCAATGTAAGTTCGGGTTTATATCTGCAGGGACAGAAGTCAGCTTGATACATGAAATTTAATAAAGGAAATAATGAAAATGATAAAGACGGAAGGAAAATATCCATAGTGCTAAAATTAAAATCTGGATTTTGTGGAACTGCTGTTAGGTCGCCACTTTGCCAAATTGGTAAGCAGGTGCTATGCACCAAGTTGCTACAAAGGTGAAGTAGGTCAGCCCAACAGCCTGTGTTACACGTCCCTGTGCCATTTGCTATTGACAAGTACAATGTTTGCATAGTCAACACATGGGATTCTTTCCAGACTATTTTGGGTAGCATGACTTTTTCCTCTTCTGCATAAAGGACTTGCCTCTGCAAATTTTGCAGGAAAAACCCAAAGAAAACCAAAAAAACCCACCCTAATCTGTGTTGTAATACTGAAATGCTGTCACCAAATTTATGAACGCACTACCAGCAAAGAATATTGACATTATGGTCCATCCTTGGGCTTTACTCACAGGAGTATTTGCCACTGCTCCTGTAAGGAGCTTTAATCGCATTTACATACAAGGCAACTTGCTTTCCCCAAGCACAGTGTAGAATTCTTCTGGGAAGCTCCACATTAAGTCAAACACCACTTGTTCATCTCAGGCCATGGCAAACAGAGCTAATTTCTGGAGTTTGACTGAACAGGGTGAAGGACAGAACTGGCAGAGCAGCAGGGATGCTCAGGATGGAGCTTATAGCAAGACGGTAAATTTGGGAGAAAATCCAAATTCCAATAAAGGAAAAAATTATTAAAAAACATGTTTACACATATCCTCCTGAGCTAGATCCCCACTGGAGTCTAATGGGAGCCCATTACATGAGAAAAATTGATTTAATATTACCAGAAACCATTAGGCTTTTTAACCTGTTTCCTTCAGCTAACCACAGGTGGAGCAAGCTCAGTTTTCCAACAGCTTCTGTGGGAGACACAACAGACTTATAACTTCCACGAGGTCCCTCTGCCCCATTTATAGGTCATGGCCATCTGAAGACCCTCTTTACTTTGCCCAAACAACTTAATTTTGTCTGCTATTGTCTGTCATTATTCCCTTCTTTACTATCTGAAGTTACATTTTGTGATAAATATCTGAGCAAGAAACCAAATCCTTTTGGTGCTTCCTTTTATATAAATTTGATTATCATAACAGAATTGATTTTAGAAGCATGCTTGCCCGAGAAACTCAACAGGTACAAACAGCAGAGCCAAGTTACAACTGATTCACAGCTGCCCAATATCTGATGCTGTTCGAAAGCTCCAGTTTTCTTGGGTTTTGTATTACTTATCCAATTAGCGCCACAAAATGAAGTCTCACAGTCTTTGCACCAACTACTGCTCAACACAAAAAGTCTCAAGAGGAAAATAGGAGCACTGGGAAGAAAAATAACACGAATGCTCTTTGCACAGCAGCAGCAGGAGAGTTGCAAAATCACAGCCCAGCCCCAGAATTCATTCAAGTTTTGAGCTAAACTTTCTCCTCTATGGCTTTTTAAAATCAAGCTTCTCTATCTGATATTTGCAGGCTGCATAGCCTGATATCAATTACACCCCCTAAAATATAATAATAATAATAATAATAATAATAATAATAATTCTGATTTGTGAAGCTCCATTTATCACATTTTCTTAGGGCTCTGCAGTGATTTCAAGGATTCTCCTTTTCCAGTCAGGTCCCCTGCCACCGGTCCTGGGTGGCACATAGAGCAGACACCGGGCTGGGAAACATTGAACTTCATCCTCCAAAAAGTATCAAAAGGCGACTTCATTAAACCTAAAGATTTTTTGCAGTGAGGTAACAGCTTATAGTGTATTGCAAAGAGATATGAGAAAGGGCAGATTTTTCTCATCTTTTGTTATTGGAATTGACCCTCAGGGTCCTTAGGCCTTGGTGAGAGCTTAAGCAAGCTTAGATCAAGGAAGGATTTTGAAATTGAATTTATTCAGATTAGCAAAACCTTCCGTGAGAGGATTTACTCTCAACAAGCTGCTGCCAACTTGGAGCTTAGAAAGCCCAGCACATTTTGCTGATTTACAATCAACTTAAAAAAAGACTGGCCTCATTAAAATATTTGCAATCAACATTCACACAGTATCAAGCATTCTCTGCCAAATGTTTATTTATAGGTACTTTCCTTGATTGTCCAGATCATTTTCACTCAGACGACATTTCAGGGTTTTAGGAAAATATGTATATATATGTATATATTGCAAATAATTATAGAGTGGGAAGTACAGGAGAATGGATACAGAAACAAAATTAGGATGGTTGAAATTCGTTATGTGCTTGCACTGGGAACATTTGCCCTGCACTTAGGCAGAGGAAGGAGACACAGTAAGGGATGATGCTTGTAGACTATTTTTTGGTTGAGTTTTGCCTATTTTAGCAGAAAAGGGGGTTGTGCCCTTGCCTGATGAGTCAATGGTGTTTCAGGGAAGTGCATTGGGGCTACAAATTCTACTTTGTAGGTTGTCGGTTTTAAGGATAAAACCGCAGGGAACTGACTTGCCAGGTTTAGCACTTATTTTTGGGCCTCAGAAAGTTACTGAACTGTAACAGGCTACCTCATCTGAATTCTGCACAATTCAGGCCGAACAGTAAATATTGGGAGTTCTTTAATTCAAAAGAGTAAAAGCCAGAGCGATACTAAATTGTTTGTTGCAGCTCCACAATCTTATCATTTCTTTCCTGGTTGAACCTTACAAGTGTATTACAGTATTTCAATTCTAGTTGTGAAAAATCTATCAGTGAAAAGCTAAAAATGGATGAACACACTCAAATGGTGTATAATGTAAAATGAAATGGTGCAAGGGACCAAGTACTCCAAGACTTACTAAGAGTTATTACACCGAGTCAATGCAATAACTATTTTACACAGGCTCCAATTTCGTCAGCACTTACTAATTTCTTCAGCAATATATTTTTCCAGCTAAACCTGTTATCCCCAGCTCAGAGCTTTAAGGTTTATTGGCATAAAAGGAAAAGATACATTGCAAGTCTGTACTTTTCTTAATGCAGAAAATTTTACAAAGTATCAAAAAAGAATCTCCAAGTTGTGAAAATCCAGCAAGCTTTGGTTTATAAATCCTCCTCAGAAAAACCCTTTAATTTCATTCAGAACACTTTTGCACCTTTAAAGAGGCTTTTTTTCTTTTCTTTTTTTAACCGAAAAAATGTGGGAGAAATGTATTTGTCAAGGAACATTTCTATGTGAACACCAGGCTCAACACTTGTAAATATTTGATTTTATTTATAATGCATTACTTTTACATGTTTTTAACACTGATTGAATTTTGGTCCTTTAAAATGAAAGAATTAACTATCGAGTTTCATCTAATAAATACTAAGGATTCTGATAACTTTTCTTTAAATGGAAGTTGTTAAAAGAAATGAGTATAAAAAGCCTTGGAAGTCAAATCTTTCCTACAGCTGCCTTATGACTGGGCTGATACAGACACCTGTGAACTAGAATAAGTCTCAGCCACTGCACCCCTGGTGTCTGCAATAATCAGATTGCCAAAGAAATTTCTTCCCATGATTGAAAAACAAGTAAAAGTTCAGTAGAAAACACACACATTTTCTTTGTGTCACTGAACAGTCATTTTTCTAAATGAACAACATTAAATTTTCCCCACAAATAAGATTTTTATTCAAGACTATATATTTTGCACCAGCAGCAATTGCTGAAAAACCATCTTTAGTGTTGCATGATGTGTGCTGAATCTGCTTAAGGTACACGGGATTCCCCTTCGCCGCCTTCCCAAGTGTGCGCACGCATAAGTTATCAGAGCCAGGTTTGGTAACTCTTGCAAATTCTAATTCTGTATACTTGCCTAACTCTAAGCCCATTGTACGTGGCATTAGGCCCATTTCTTGTCAGAAAGATTACTGTTGTATGTATACTATCTTAAATGGTCTTTTTGTGACCTTGCTCTGTGCTCTGAAACAAATGAAGCAGGTTTTAGGTTCTTTTTTTTGTTGTTTTTTGGGTTTTTTTTTCTCCTGATGGGCGTACTGGGAGTGAGGGGGAAGGAAAAGAGAAGAAAATCATCATTACACATGCGGTGCACCAAGGCACACAGACTTCCTTGTGACCGTATTTAAAGAAGCGGGCACAAAGAAATAGTCATTGCAGCTACAATAGGGGAAATCTAGTATGCATTTCCAAGGAATCACATTTTGGGGAGAATTACAGAATAATTACACATATGCTTAGATCACGAGCATTCAATGAAGCGGACAATATTTTGAGGATTTAAGATGTTGGTGTTGTGGTCGTCTCTAAGAAACCAGGATAATTCAGACATTCAAATGCAAAAATGCACCATTTGGAGAGTGTAATGCGGTCTGTTCTGGTCAGTGTTACAAATTCGGAAAGGATTCCCTGGCTGCAGACATTAGCCACTTAATACTTAAATCTGTTTCCAAATGTAAAGCATACAACAAAAGTGTTTTGCATTAATGAAATGTATCCAAACGCTAGCGCAGTGACACATTTCATTAATGTGTCACATTACTGATGTAAAATATAATTACAACAGATACGCCAGTCTTACAGCTTGATGAAATATTGTTCAACTAATTACGCCATAAACCTCCATCTCGGTCCCATCATTTTCTAGCTGTAGACGGAGCTAATTTCATGCCAACATACACAATTGAACCTCTCAGCCTTACAGCTGCAATTACAGACGGCTCAGTCACATTGATTTGATTTCTGATAGTACAACAAAAATATCAGGCCACGATAGTTGTCAACTGCTCATTAATTATTAGGAAGCACCAGCAGATGAGTGCAAATACGCTTTGTTTTTCCCTACCAGTGTCACAACATAAATCATTGCCCTTCGTGCTGGCTGTACTTGTAAATACAGAGAGATGCTACCACATATAAATATAAGAAACTTCACATCTTGCCCAATATTTCACAAAAGCAAGACCGTTGCTACCCAGGTGACAACACTTTGGGATAAATAAAATACTGCAGCACTATTTAGAGTACAGTAGAGAAGCAGCATCTACCTATCTGTGCTTTTTTAAAAATGTATTTCAATACTCTTTAAAACCCGAGGCAGGTTTTGCTTCTCTACATCTGGTCTTATTATGACTGAGAGTGAATGAATCGCATATCCGTATGCAAACAATTATTATAGCATTACTTATGTGACCCAGGGTATTCTACAGTCATCAAAGGAAGAAGAAATATATTATTATAGCATCTACAATACACTACAGCCTTTACAAATGAGTAAAACAAAGGCCATACCCTGAAAACTCCTACTCAGATGAGCGTGTTGTAGAACTTACTGGGGCTATGGGTACAATAGCAGCCTGCTTTGAAAATTATATATTCTGAGTGGCTGTTTGGTTCCGCAAACATTTATTTCTGTAAAGTCTTTATCTAGTGCTTTTTTTTGTGGTAAGTAAAGCCTTCAGACCAGAGCAGAGCAGTGCTGGAGAATGGAGGGATGGTTTTTCATAGTGAGCATCGTATTCTGCTGGTATCGTCACGGCGGGGGCAGAAAGGTGACTCAAGGTTTGAAGGTTGAGTTGCCACAAAATGCAGCGTAAGCAGAATAGTTCCCATCCCATCAGAGCCCTCTGTGCAAGCAATACAATGAATTTGAGACAATTACGCTAGTTCTCCTGCCTTCCCCCCAGTCACAATACCAACAGAAAATAATAACCTCTTTTCCAAGCTGTTAGGACAGAGTTCCCTTCAATTAGATTGTGGTTTGATTAACCTCTTTGCTCTTCCTTGATTGAGGGCTTTAGCATTTTTCTGTCATGCCAAAGTTCACAATGTTTGTTTCAAATTAAGTTATTTAAATTCATGAAAATACCTTGAATTAAACTTACTAATTTTTTTTTAAGTCTTAAAGTCACAGGATTTGAGAACCTGAAGAGTCTGACAAAAATCTCCATTTTTTTTATCATTTTAGGTTTGAGGCTTTTAAATACTTTTTAGTGGACTTTTGATATCTTGAAAAGTAATAAACCTTGCATAGCTATTTATATTAAAAGAAAATAAAACACAAACAAACAAATCCACCACAACTTCATGTTTCTCAAACACTGCTGATGTAATTCTGCCTATCAAGAGATAAAGGACTGACCAAGTCACTTGGCAGCAGTGAACTCTCTTCTCTGCAGCTTAGATAGTTTGGACTTTTACAGAGTACAGGGATAATACACAAAAAGGAAAAGGAAACAAAGATGACAAAGCAGACCATCAGGTCCATGAAAACTGTGAAATTCAAATGAAAGTCACAAAATATGAGTGCATGAATAACACATGTAAAGGTAAGCAATTCACCTGATGTTGTAGCTGCAGAAATTGTGCATGCCCTTAAAAATAATAGAACGGTATCTTTCCATAATAGAACATACAGAAAAACATGGTATAGTTTACATTCAGCCCTTGCTACAAAAAGGAGGAAATAGAAGGGAAGTTTCTAAAGAAAATAGGGAACAAAGAGTGAACTTCATAATTTCTAAACATACAGTTACATCTTTAGTGTTCTATCACATGAGAATATAAATCAAGCATAGACATTTGGATTAAAAAGGCTTCTGCTTTGAACAGGAGTCATGGAACAGGGATTTACTCCAGTTAAGAGCAACTTGCCAGTGCTGTGATTCCCCGCTGATCAGAATATGCCGAATATCTGACTGATACAACTTCCTAAAGGATGGAACTTGTTTTCCCAAAAAGCTTATATTTTTCTCTCTCGAATGTAAAATTCAGGGACTTTTCTTGATGGATACATTTTTGATTTGGCTGTGTTTTGCTGACAGCATCTCTTCACATTTATGCCACTTCAGAATAAGATTGTGTTGCTAAGTCACTTTATGTGTCAGCTTGTACAACAAGCACGTAGTATTTACTAATCATAACTCACAAGATAATTGAGTCAATTACTTTCAAAACATATATTTCTATGCTTGTAGCCATGTCACACTGTCATCCAACATAGTTTAATTGCATATTTTTTTATGTACTTTACTACATTACAATGACTTTTGAGCAGTATCTTGCATACTCCCACAGGTGTTGCCGAAGAGTTGAGAAAGATTAATAAAAATCTTAATTACTAGGACATCACGTTGTTTAGGGAAACATAAGGTGTGGGTTTTTAACTTATCTGTTATCAATTCAAGCCACTCTCTCTTAGAGGTGACTGAACAAACCTTGGTTACCTGCTGTTCATTGTCTTTATGAAGAGTCATATCTCAGCCTCATTCCATGTCATCTATAGAATCATTAGGTTGGAAGAGACCCTCAGGATCATCGAGTCCAACCATAGCCTAACTCTGGCACTAAACCATGTCCCTAAGAACCTCGTCTAAACACCTTTTAGACAATAATAGTTTCTACAGCTCAAACCCCAGCACAGGGTGACCCTCTACCTTGCTGCTCTCACTGGAGTGAGGAGGATGAGCAGTGGATGGGTGGTGGGTCATCCTCCATTCACACCCCCCAGTGCCTGGAACTGTTGTATATCAACACGTTTCATTCTCAAAGGCCACAAACACAACTGTCCCAAGCACAGCGTATGCCCTCTACTCATATCAAACCTGGTTGATAAGGGTCACTCATGGCTTTACAGCAAACGTTCACAAAACACCTCTGGAAACGTTCCCATCTGTTGATCTTAGACATCTTGCTTTGCAGCCAGTAAGTCCAATAACAAGCAATTCCAAGCAAATGTATCAGACAAGGGTAAATCTGGTTGTACTAGCCTCCCTGGAAATAGCAATTATTTAAGTCTAAAGAGAGTATTAAATCCTTCCTGTAGTATCTGCACACTTTGAAGCAAAACATGGCAACAGCTAGTGGAGGTATGTACAATCATCTGTAGCAGTTTACTCTTCATATTGTCCTTAACAGTATTTTTGTGACATTATTATTAGTAAAGCACAAAAGTAGATGTCTAAGTGGTTTATGTCTTCCATTAGCATTTTTGCAGCATGCTGAAGGATTATGGAAAGGGAAGAAACAACACATGAATCAAGGTCTGGCTGTCAGACTAGAGGAAAGAATATTTGAGTCTGATTTAATTTCATTTTCATGAAATTTTTCATTTTCATCTAATTTGGTAGCTCGAGTCTTCCCTTAGGAGACCTCTGATAGGTCTTGTGATGCTTTCGCTTATTTATGCCAGCTTTATATTTAAGCAACTGCTGCCATGAGTGAAGTTACTCCTGATGCACACTGACATAGCTGCATAGACAACCAACTCCATTCATTCCAGTCTCAGCTGAAAGCACTCCATGGGAAGAAATATGGGTCTGTCTACCAGCAAACAGAGCAGCAGTCTCTGCCTCATATTTGCTGGGCCTATGTTGTTGCCTCAGAAAAGCCAAAAGCCGTTTCTTCCTCTCTTACTCGGAGGAGTTCAACTTCTCAATCAACACCTAAAAGAATTTTGGAGTTCAGCCTCAAAATCATCAACTACATAAAATTACTGCTAGGAATACTCCACCTTATCCCATGTTTGTTGTTCAACCTATTAAGTTGATGGAGTAGTGCAAGTGAGGACACTTGTACAGCAGTTACAGCATCAAGTGGAACTTCATAATATAATCACTGTATCTACAGACTCCACCAGCTAAACCCATTTGCATTATTTTAACTGATATTTTTATAACTCAAGGGCATATCAAACATGAAACACGTAGAACAAACCAGTACTTAGCAAAGAAAAACTGTAACACATTATAAAAAGGATTTATTGAGATCTTGATTTGGTTTGGCCATCCTTTAAAACACACACACACAAAAAGTCCTACGGCTTGAGAAATCAGCTTTGTATTATCACATCCCCATTGCCAAACAAGGCTCCATGGGCTCTGCTTTGGCTTCAACATTTCCCTTATAAATAGTCAGCAAAGCTCTCCAAGCCTGTCTCTGTTTACACAGAATGTAAGCCAGACAGACATATATTTCATTAAATACAAATGCAATGTAATTTACTCCCTTCACGGAGCCACAAGGAAGTGCAATAGCAACTGTGATTGAATCATTATTACCTCCATGTCAGAGATCAGCAAAGAAGAAAATCTGTTAATTTTGGATACAAGAAGTCAGAAGTTCTCTAAGGTCACTCAGAAATGTCCTGTTGCTTATTCTGGGTTTAGGTCATGGCCACATCTGTCTAACACATGAAATCAACATTTTAAAGTAAATGATGTCATATCCATCCTAACCTGTTTGTTAGGTTTGTGTTTGCGAACGTTCAGGTGATGTACTGCAAAAAACTGTAACCTAGAAATATCTGGAGTTACATGTCCATCTAGAATTAACCAACACAGCACTGTGTTCATTCAAAAATGGCTGAAGATCCAGCCCTGCAAATATTTATGTGCCTCCCAGATACCCAAAACCTTAACCATTGCATTCAATTTACAGGTTATTCCATTAATACCCTGAACTCTAATAAACTACCACTCAGATTCAAGCCAGTAAACAGTTAAAACAGAAGAAACCTGTATGAATTCTAGTTTGTTATAAACATGTAACTAATAAACAACCCAAAACATAAAATACTAATTTCTCCCCAAGAAAATCTTGCTGTGGAACAAAGGACACTGTAGCACTCTGTAATTTGGCTGGCTCTTCACGCTTTCCCTATTCTTCTAGTGAAAACTTAAGCCATGAAATTTCTTTTTTGTTAACGCAAAGACATGGTAATGTCAAGCATTCATGACCATAAGCATGGAAAATTGATGAAATTACAGTGTGTTCAGGAAAATAATACGGTGATGACAGAAAGAATCTCCGCTTGTATCTGCGTCCTGGTGGCAGCTTTTTGAACAGGTAAACATTTTTTCCTCCCTCTGTGCGAAACATCTCTTTGCATGAATACATCAAATAGATGCCCAGGGAGAAAGGTCAAAGGGAAATAGTCACGCAAATAATTAAGATATGAAGAGACCATGTATTAAGTTCATTAATGCTTTCCACCATCCTGTTCAGTTGAGGTGCACCTTTCAACGTGACACAAGATAGTGCATGCAAAGCTCTAGGAAGAAGGGAGATGACTGAGATGGGCTTCTTATTGCCAAACACCAGGAAAGACAGAGTATGGATGACAGGGTAGAGCTAGTGGGAGTCATCTAGAAGTTTCCTGACCCATGTTCCCCATCTCCTGGGTGCTCCTGGTGTGTCCCAGCTTTGGTCCTGTAGCTACAACACGGTCTTCACACACATTGCTCCCACGCAGTGGCCAACTGAATAAATCAATACACAAAGCCCAAAGGTCATACGTAACATCACCTGATGCAATTCTTGAAAGAATCAAGAATTTATTCAAAAATGCAGAGGCCATTTTCCTCCAGAGAGGAAACTATCTTAACATTTTCACCAGTAAAATGGAAAGCTAAAATTAAAACTGGAAAACCAGGAAAACACCCAGTTTTCCTAGGTGACACACTCTGTCACCTTCTGGCCTGCACCCAGCTGTCAGCAGGGACCACTTGATCACAAATAGAAATACCACCCCTTCAAGAATGAGATCGCTTTGCTGGAAAGGTAGATATAATATTAATTTGTAACACTTACATAGACAGGACCTCCTCCTCCAAACATACCCAGGAAAATCTGTTCACTCCCATGTTATTTTCTTTAATTATTATTTCCATCAAGGGCACTCCCTGTTTATAAAGAAACAGCTGCAAAGAATCAAAATGACCATGTTGGAAATGTAAAGACAATCAGATACTAACACAATTTCCAAACTATTTTCTAAGTGCAATTTATCAGGGCAGGAAATGCTATTTCTTTGAAATTTATTTGAAAACATTATAATTATGTGTAGTTAGTTATATATAATTTTTCAATCCTACATGACTTTCAAGATTTCAGATCTTCTACAAAGGTTTTGGGGTTTTTTTGTTGTTGGTTTTGTTTTGTTTTTCCCAGGTAGACAGAATACACTTGTATATCTTATGGGTGCTACCCATGCAGTAGGTACACAAGTATTTAGGAAGGAGCAGTGCAGTAACAGACCCTGGAAAACTCAGCCACAGCTGATGAAAACACAAACCTGCCACCATTTGGCTTGTCTTTGGGATTCGACGGCAAGACTTTCTGTCACTGAAGCTCAGGACCATATTCATTAATGTGAAAATAAATGCACGACTAAATACCCCTATGGGTTTAGGTATTGAAGACTGACACAAACCCAAGATTCAGTTTTGGCTTAAGGCAGCACCTTGCTTGCCACAACTGTGCTTCTTGTTTGGTCCACGGGCATCTGCCCTTCAACAAAAGCTGCTCTTCCCTAGCTTGGCTTTCATCTGCTCTCCAGAATTAGCCAGTCGAGTGACACTTCCCAAAGTTTCCTTGCTGGGGATATTTTCCTGAACTTTCCAGCCAAGCAAATGTAGGGCTCATTTTCTGGCAGCTGCCATCACACTACCACTCTTTTAAAATCATAAAACCTTTTTCTTCACTTTTTAGGAAAAAAATTCTTCACAGAAGGGGTTGTCAGTCATTGGAACAGGCTGCCCAGGGAAGCGGTGGAGTCACCAGCCCTGGAAGGCTTTAAAAGGCATTTAGATGAGGTTCTTAGGGACATGGTTTAGTGCTAGAGTTGGGTTATGGTCGGACACTAGGATCCTGAGGGTCTCTTCCAACTGAAACGATTCTACGATTCTATTCTATGGTTAGTTAGGAGTCACCTCTTAATGCTTTCCTCCACAGGTCTGGGGCCCAGAGCTTTTTTCCTTAAAAGCTGAGATTCATAAACATTCAGATGGCTCATTCAGAAGCAGATGTACCTTGCATCACAAAGTCTGCCATAAACCCAGAAGCAGCAACACTGTTTTGAATCCCAAAGTCTTACAGAGTCTTTGCATTTGCAAAAAGCAGGAGTGAAACTTTTGCCATGCAACACAGTCGTGTGTCCCCTTCCCCAGACACTCGCATTAGTGCAAGAAACACGGTGAACGGGGAGAAATCCTGTCCTAACTTGCCAGCACACAAGATAAAGCAGAGACAACTGCTGCACGAATTGCAAGGTATTTTTTTCCATCACCGATTTCTCCCTTAACATCACCTTTGTTGTGCTCATGCTCATGTTGCCCTCTCGTGGCTGCCGGGATGAAAAATCAGGACCTACCTCAACCAGCTCACAACTGATCTGTGATTACAAATGTATTTTTGGAAGTTTAAGGCCAGCGTTTCATCCCTAAAAATGACCCGTTATTATAGCAAGCAATTTTATTCTGTTAACCCCACTGACATCTTCACACACTGAAATCCTAATGACACAGAAGGAGGTGGTGACAGGTAAACTCCCTGCCCGAAACTGCCGCATGCAGCTCACAGCCTGCAGGCTCCTGGGTGACATTTGAACCTTGCTTTGCTGCCTACCCTTTTTATTTCTGATGGAGGAGGAGGAGAAGGGGGAGCTGAAGGCCAGATTAATTGTTCGGACCATCGCAGTCCTCCCCAGCACAGACCAAGCACCACCAAAGCGTGACTTGCCAGCTCCTTCCGAGCATCTCTCCCAATTCCAGCCCTCACTGTTAATTCTTACGTTATATAGCATATTAAACACATTTGTATCTATTTTGTGGTTTGTTCTGCTGTTGTATCTCAGCGGGAGAAGTTAAAGGCTTCTCTTACAGATGTCAGTGAGTTTCCTTAGATCAAGTCAAAGCACAGGAAGACCTACAGATTCTCGGCTAAAGCTCCTCTTGGCTGTACAAGTGTGAAGAGATTGGAGACCCTGCCAAAGCCAAAAGAACTTCTTATCTGTAAGAGTACAACCAGTAAATAACAACTGTCCATAGTAGCTTGGGCCTTGGGAGGTACAACCAGGCAGTGACCATCACTCTCCCTTGTCCCAAACCGTACAGAGCTTTCTCTAATGCCTCTTGATTTCACCCACAATTAGCTGGCTTACTAAATACTCTAGAGATGAGCCTTAATCTCTTGGTGATTCAGTGATTAAGCTAGAAAGTGCGGATAAGCTCTTATAATCAGAAGGCGTTGTAAGGAAGAGCCCTTAATATACATGAGGCATAGATTCTGTATTCAAGAATAAAATAAATTTAGTTTCAGCAATAAAAAAGAGCATCAGGATGTAGTTTCATTTGTGAGTGTTTTTAGTTTCTATTAAAAGTTACTTAAGTTAATTCAGGAAGACATAATTGCTTTAAGCAGACAGAGTGCCAGAAAAAGGAGGAGTTAAAAAACGGTAACATCGTCAGAACTAGACAAAAAACACTCTCCATCTGTCTTGCAACTTGAGAATATATTGAAACAATTTTCCCAACTGTTTCTAGGCCAGATGCTGTTGCATTTTCCTCTGTACACACACCAAAAACTAAACACCGTTCACAAATAAGCACACAATCCTTTTGTGTTGTGGGACACTTACCAAGAAAAAGACTGCACATAGGAAACAGGTATGAAGATGCATTAATTTATAAACCCACATAAAAATAATGCATAATAAAGAAAACCTTCATATAGTTGTTAAAACAATATTGCACCTTCCACTTCTTAAGCCACAAGGTAGACATTTATATTTCAATTCCACTATTACTTAAAACTTGAAAGACACATAAAATTAGCTGGAAAAGTTTCCACTTCAATATTCCCTTTTAAACATTTAAACAAGGTAGTTCAGTTGGAGGAGGAACACATTGCAGGACCAAGGGTCACCAGGAGCAAGAAAGGAACCATAAACATGGAGTGGCTTGGCGAGCTCTTGTAGGTTCAAGATGATAACGCTACCATAATAAATCGTTCAAAGTAGAGCTATGGTCTTTCTGCACTTCTTAAGCGTAAGGAAAACAAAAATAAAGGGTGAGTTGAGAGGGAGCATGTGGATGGCTTCAATATCACATAGCATTGTCATCATCATGGTAGAATTATTTTCTCCACCCCTGCCAAAACGTATGAAACTTGATCTCATAATCTGGAGCAATCACTGATGGAGAAGCACTGGAGTGTTCGTAAAATATGTAGGCCAGTTCCCAAAGAACGCAGTTTAGTGATAGGCACTGGAAGAGGGATTTTGTTTCAGGAGCCAAATCCTCCTTATGAGAGGAAACATTCCTTTCTTACATGTTCTGGCAAAAATTACTGTGCATAACACTGCTGAGAAACTACGCAGATTGTGTAGGTTCATGAGGAGTGAGAACAACCTTCCCCTTTTTTGTCCCTCTAGCAGTAACTCTATGTAAAGTCATCTGTGGTTGACAGCGCTTGGTAATACTCACTTTGATTTTGATTTAAAGCTGTCCTCAAAACCAAATTAAAATCCATTATGAACAGTGCCTGGAATACAGTAGTCACTCCTAGCAACTCTGCAGCACTCCAACCACACTATAGCAAAAACGATTTGTCACAGCAACAGCTGAAACGAGATGTGTCAGCAAGATGAATGTCTTGTTCATCCACACGGCGATACTGATCGGGACTGGAGTGAAAAAAATCATCCCATTTACAGCATATGGTAGGCAAGAAGGAATACTGGTAATTTAACTTCAGCACAGATGGACAAATGTCTGTATCTCACCAGGTTTCTTAGAATAATCCCTGGCTAAGTAGAGCCTAAAACTCATGACTCAAGTCAAGACTATTCAGTCATATTCTCAAAACCATGAAATAATACTTCGGCAGGCATTATCCAAACATCCAAAACATTCTTTGGGGTGGCTCCCTCTTTATATCTTATTAGAGGAACTGGACTCTCCAAAAGACTCACACTGAGTGGATTTTTGGGTTCTATATTTATTGTATTGCAGTTATTTAACCTCTGTTTTAATCGCTAAGTACTAGCCCTACACAGTTTTACAAGCTGATCCTGGGTCTCACTAGCCAAATTAAGTTGTTCCCATCCTGCAAATCAAGATTTCATCCATCGTACTGAAGTAACTGCAGTTCTGGAAAAGCAGAAGACAGGGTATATCTTTTACTTTGTAGAAGATAACATGTACCTCTATTTGCATCCAAGCATTAGATAAGACTAGAAACAGCTCATTCTCTGCCGCTTTAGGCTCTGTTCGCTCCAAACACACTCACTGAATTCCAGAAAAATGGTTTTGGATCTGTACCAAACATCTTGTGGCCAAATGTGAGCAAGAGCAAGTTTTGCTTGGTTTTAAGTTTTGTTTTGAAACATTCGGTCTGGTTCTGAAATCCTTACATTTTCCTGTTTCCTCCCCCTAATGACTACCCTTTACTGGTGGTATTCTGATAAATTTACTGGTTTTATATATATTCAGCTTCATTATCTTACTCCTTTCCTCATTCCATCTATGCTCCTGTCCAGCACAAACCTAAGATTGGTCCAGGGTGCTACTTTCAACTGCGTTTCATATCATATGAAATTTGGACTTGACTGATATGGAAAAGTGGATGTGGCCTACTTCTACTTTAAAGAGATAACAGACAAAGCAGAGATGTCCCATATGACCTTTGCCATGACTCGAAGGAGAAGCCACTGCAACTTCTTGCCCTTGGCTCTGAGGTGCAGAAGAAATTTGTGGCTGGCCTTGGACAAGCAGAGGAATAGAGAGCGACATCTTCTGTTCCAAATAATTTGTTATTACTTCTAGATTAATTAGTTCGGTAGGATTCTTTTCACCCTCCTTCATGTTCGCCCTTTTCTTCTTTCCCATGCTATAGATACAGTTTTTCCTTTACAACTCTCAAACACCCCAAACAGAAAAAGGTAAACTAATATTATCTTGGACAAGTCACCCAAGTCTCTACACTAGTTCTTAGACCTAATCTGCCTATCCATCCCACATAAACATCTGTACAAAGTCATGTATTATGAAGCTTTAATTCCATTCTTCTTTCAGCACCGTTATCCTGCAAAATTAATATCAAATGCCTTTCTGTTGGCTTCCCCCCCTCACAAGTATCATAACTTTCAAGATTTCTTTCCCTGCCATCTTAATCCTCCATCCTGCATGGCAGAATCAGAAGGAGACTACATAGCAAGTGCGACTGCCTTTAAACTTCATATGCTTCTGTATTGTATGACCTGGAGGAAGAACAGTGCAAACACAGGTTTCCTCATATTTTGCCTTGTAAAACTTAAGGAGTAAGTTTTGCAAGCTTCATGCTTGCAAAATATCGCACTACCAACCCAAATATTTTTGTGTTACAACTACTTTCCTAGTAAGTTTCGCCAGTTGCATGCACAGAGTAAGGATCCCATAGCTGATTTCCTAGGACTTGCTGCTCCCAGGCCCCAATGTTGGGGGGACAGGATGCAACCTCAGACTGTCCCAGTGTTACAGATTTCGGGTAAGTACATCAGGATCAAAAGGCATTTGCTTAAATTATGATGATTATTATATGAAGTCCAAGAAGTCTTGAAAAGCAAAGAAGTTTTCCTTGAAATGTTAAGCTGTAGGGGTATATTCAGGCCTTAAAAAAATTACAACATTTTTATCATAATTGGTTTCATCATATATATGACATTTAAAATCATCCCAGTGTATTTGTCTGAAACTAAAAAAAAAAAAATAAAAGCAGAAAATTCCAACTTTTTGCCCTTTTGGACAGAAATCATTCTATTTTGACCACCTGATGGGCCCGTGGGGTTAATTAGAAAATCCCCATCAAGAGCTCAGAGGCCAATATCAGCTGTCAAAATCCCACATTCCCCTCTTTCACCTCTTTCAAGTGCAAAACAACCTGTGTCTGAAGATGTGCCAGAGAATAAAAGGGCACACCACAACCACTGTGGGCTCTGACTTAGACCTATTCATGGCCTCACTACTATGAATACAGCAAAATCTCAAATGAAAGTTTTAATCTCCCCACTGCATTCAATCCAAAGAGAAAAGGGCTTCCCTTTTAACAATTTCCCCCCTTAAATCTTTTGTATTGCTCTGCTCCTGAAAAAGCCAAGATTTTGCTCAGCCCCAGCAAGGGCTTTTGGCCATAGAAAGCGCTGCACCTAACCCCTTTGTGCTGACATAAGAGTAAAGGTCTGCTCCGACCAAAAGTAACTAATGCAAAAGACCTTCAGAAGGGTCTAAATACCAACTGAACAAGATCAGAGTTAAAAGTGCAGGCATCTGATCTCACCCAACTTGCCTTTCTTGCTCTCATGTCTTGTTCCCAAAGGTGCACGTTACATATGAATGTGAGTAGGGTGAACCAAACATTGGGAAAAAGATAAAATAAAATAGAGAGAGGACAGCTGTGATAGCGCTGGAAGACTAAGACAGAAAAGTCATGTTACACCATGTCCTCTGCATCTCCACCTCTCTCCAAGTCAAAGATCTCCCTCCAGATCAAGTGAGATCTCCCTCATACATACAGGTGCATACACAAGTGCTATTATAAAGCACAGAATAATTGCCATCCCAGTGATCATTAGCTGTTTTCCGTTCTGTGTAAGCAGAAGTCGCTTACAGAAAAGCCACTAATAATTGAATTCTGTATTCAATGTTATGAACTAAGGACAACAGCAAAGGCTGTGATTTCATTAGCTAATTGTCAGGCCGCGTGCAGAGACATTAATGCGGTGGTAGGTACAGAAAGCCAGAAAAAACAGATTACAAAAACGCGCCCAGAAGAACGTGCATCTTCAGATGTGCTACTCCACCTTTGCGGGTTTGGGAAGGATTTTGCTATTTCACTGCAAACCACACTTTTTATCCCCTTTTTCTCAGAACAGAACACTTCTTTCCAAGTGCCTCCAGCCTCCAAAACCACCACCCTGCCTCACTTTCTGTGCCTGGTCCATCTTACCAAAATGAAGGTGACACAATTTTATACCCTTAGGAGAGAGGGAGCTTCCCCCCTGCCCTTCTCACCCCTTCAAATGATTATGATTTTGGTTTTTTCTCCTCTTGAGCAGTAACACCTACATTGTATGGGGAGAGACAGTGAGCATTCATCGCCCTCAGAAAGCCATTCACATCCAGGCAGCTGGAGAGGCTCAGCACTCTGTTTTCCCCTCTTCACTCTTGGATGAGTTTTGTGCAAAGCTGGGGCTTGGGATCCCTTCCCACAATTAATGAGACACGGAAAAAAAGGAGAGAAAATGTCTCGGGGTGTTGTCTCTCTTTGCAGTTTGTTCTGTTTTTATTTGTTTGTAGCTAACTTAAACTAGCTGGTTGCCCTGGAAGGATAGAAAAGCACCCATCATCCTTGGGGAGGAAAAGGGAAATTACACTTAATTAATAAATACACCCTTGGGCTTTTTCTTTCATATGAGAGGGCAACTAAGGGTTTGGAAATTGCACCTCCTGTTCACCCAGTGGTTACTGGAACTGCCGCTAGCAGAGATCACTAGCCAAGCGAGACTTTATGAGTGCTTTCATTTAATATTGCCCTACTTCAGACAGTGCCTTACCTCTTTTCAGAGGATGTTTCTGCAGAGCAGACATAGTTTGAAAGGTCCCAATAGGCTGTTAACGACCTTTATTGCCCTGAGATTTGTGCTATACTGACAAGGATCAAATTCCAAAGCAGTAGGATGACACTTTACCTATCAAAGCCCAAGAAATAAAAAAGTTCAAAAAATATAATAATAACTAAATTATTTTATTAACCCCCTCACAGCTTCACCCATATTCTTGTCTCCTTTCCATCTGATTTGCCATCAATGCAAAGCCATTAGATTTTCAGTTGCATTTTACTGTCACGGTTTGTTTATAATAGATATGCACCAAATTTCCATCTTACCCCCTAATATTACATGGGGCCCCCTTTTCACGAGAAAGTTTTAATTTTAATGTTTGCTTCAGTGAACAGGATCATATAATAATGGGATAAAGAGTATGGTTTGTTCCGGGCAAGCCAAGCACTAAGATCAATGAATCGGTTTTAAGGCCTTATTAGTGATATCATATAATTTGTTTTTAGGAAAATGCAAAAGTGATGTGAAGATTACCATCACCAATGTAAAATGAAAATAAATACCATGGATGATCTTCATTCTTAGGTTTAGCTTGAGGGATGCTCACTGCATTAAGACAATGAAATAACACGGCTATAATTGTGCTGTTATAAATTCAATAAGATGGGATCATTTTATGCAAGAATAGATCAAGTTACAGTAATTTTCTGCTGGTAGCCAAGGCAGTGAGCTTTATACTACATACAATCGCTGCCAAATAGTTTTACTAGGAAACTAGTCAACAGCACTAGGTCAACAGCAAATGCAGTTATGTTCTATATGATAACAAATAATGAAATAATAACAGTATTTTAATAAAAATAATACTTTTAACAACATAAAAATTAATTAGCACAGATAATCAGTTTGTCAGGCTATTTTGCATAGCAATGAAGTATTTTGCTATTTAATCCTAAAAATACGGGTAACCAAAGGCAGCTGCTGCTAGCTGATTTATAGCCATGTAGCTTTGGCCTGGTTAGCGCTGGATGGGAATCAGAAATATCACTGCCAGGCCAGAGTTACTGTCAAATGTTCAGTGAACACCACAGAAATCAAAGGAGTTGAAAAACCTCCTTTCAGTCCCATTGCACAGAAAAATAGGAGCAGGGAGGGAGGAAGGAAAAAAAGAGGAGTCTGGAGGCCTCAATTAGGTAATGGTTCACTGTGTCAGGTGCTGTGTAACTATCTAGCAAGTGGGAGCTGGGGGAGTTTTTAAAAGATGAGTTAATTGCACATTGGAGCCAGGACTTCCCACAAATATTAAAGCAATAGCCACGGGAACTGCAAATCAGTTAACTTGTACTTGGCAATGAACTATACTAAACAGACAAATGAGAATAATTTTAAGCCAGGGAGGTAAGTGTATTCTGGCAATAGTCCTGTTTTCAGTGTATAGTGAAATGAGCCACTCTTTGGGTTGTATTAAAAGTGAGTTCCTTCCCCCTGTGGTTATTCCTGTTGACTCAGAGCCATCCTTCCCTATGCCTGAGCCACAGTTACCACTTTAACACCCTGCAACCACACCAAAAGCAACTCTGTTCTGAAATTTGTCTCCTGTGAACAGCATCTCTAATCAGTGGGATTTGATGTGATATAAGCCAGTGCAGGACCTGGCCCCATGCGTTTTAGCCCCATGAATGTTCCTCACTCTCGCAAGTATCAGCAACCGATTTCAGTGCAATGCTCTCCAAGAAACCATTCCATGGAGTGGAGGAACTGGTTTGCAGGATAAAATTCAAATTGGTTTATGCATACTGCTGAATGGGGACCCTCGTTCCTTTTCTTTTGGTCACTGACACTTGGTTAAGGTTGTTCTCTCACCTACACTTCTATAATGTGTTTTCTTACAGTGTCCTTGTCAACCATGGCCAAGTACACTCCTGTTGAAACAGGAGTATTTTAGCAGCCTGATGCATTGCCTCTGTCTTCACTTTGCATAGCAGAGGAGACTGTGATATTAATACAGCAGCGTTCAGGATGCAGAATGTGCATATGCACTGCATCTGCCTTGATGGGCAAGACTGGTGGCTGACAAAGGTGGTGGACAGAACATCGCCTGTATGGAGATACATCCTGAGCCTGCCTATGTCAAAAAGTGTTGCAGAGGAAGAAAACTTCTTTTGCGCTTTCTTCATATCTTGTATAACTTTGTAAGAACCAAGCAGAAAGTTTCTCTATTCAGTTTGGAGATACGACTTCAGCCTCTCCTTCCATCCTATCTCTTTTCCAGGTACTGAATTTATCAGCCACCTTTAAGAACGAGCAATTATCTTTAACAGCTGATGTAAGTAGTCCCAGGGTACTAACTTGTGTGTTATGATCCTGTTTGTTTTCATTGGCTATCCTGTATCACCAAGTTTCAAATCGTGTGATATAGATTTGTTAACCTGAACATAAAAAATATCCCCTCTTTGGATGTGATCAGTACAACCCTTTCACTCTTTTCCAGTTTCTACATCCTTAAGTGGTGAATGGCACTTTAAAATATTTCACATGCACAAAATAGAAGATAAGAACGTGCCGCAGATACGTCACAAATTGCACTCCCTCCCCGAAAGATCTTCTGTCAAATAAAGATGATTTGGTGAAAACTCTAATGCTCTCTGTGTCAGCCATGGTGATGAGCACAGCATAACAATGATAGATAAAGACAAACTGAACCACGCCTGATCTGACAGGCAAGTACCAGGGTATCTCCCTATTTGAAAAATGTCTCATGTTTCCATGTGAACACTGCTGAGCGAGCCAATACCCTTGCTTAGGAATGATTTAATTTACATGCCCTCAGAATGAGGTCATATCAATATCATGCATGATCTCTATCAGCTTTACAGATGCCTTAACCTGAGAACGTTCAAGCTCTCTGAGAGCCATTCATACTTGGCAGATTGATATAGTAACTGACAATTCACCGCCATCCAAGTGTATCTGAGAACACAAAGCTCACATAAATATTGTTGAGCATATCCCATTGTTGGTTATTTACTTCTGCCGTTCAACTTTCTACAGCTCTGAGAGGAAGATCATTTCTCTCCGTGCCATATATCTGACTCACCCATCAGACACGAAAAGCTCCTTGTTTCCTTTTTACCAGTAATGAACTGTGCTAGAAGTGTCAAACACAGGTTTGTTCAACCCCAACCAACAATGTGAAACACTTAAGTACGGGTGGACAGAGACCGGCGAGGAAGCCTGGCTACAAGCTGGGCTGCCTAACTCACGCTAAAACAGCTTGTAATGGCATTTCTACATTCAAAAAGCTCTAGAAGGAAGCATGAAAACCTACCCGTGATACCTTTTCTTCTGCAGTTTCATAAACTGACCCACCTGTTTACCCAACCTAAGCCCTTACCAAAGGCAACTGTGAGCAAACAGTTTGTACATCATACAAATAGTATTTTCATACAGTCTGTACTCATGGCTTTCCAGTCCAGAAATGCCCATCTGACCCTTCGCTCTGGGTTTATTACACTCACCTTAGCCTCTTCCTCTTTGTGTGACAGCTCTGGGATAGAAAGACATGAAGAGAAGGACTAAAGAAAAATAAGGGGGGGGAAGTCTTTAAAACTCATTGCTTTCACAGTTACCCTGGAACAAATATTCCTGACTGATAAGTCTGGTTGAAGGATGCACACCACTCTAACTGCGATCCTTCTCTCTCCACTGCATGGGCTTCAGCCCTTGCATTGCACCTCGCACTAGGTTACAGCTTGCTACAACACCTGGAAATGACTTGGTTTTGTTTCCTTGGGTTATCTTTCTGCTGAGAAATTGGATTTGTTAAGCACCAGAGACAACACAGAGAACCAGGGGCTTATGCAGCCAGGAAAAAGACGGGGATGATGCAGGAGGAACCAGACCTTCTCCATCCAGCAGCGGGCAGCTGCCAAACCAGCTGGAGAGCCCTGATGGGAAACGTCCCACTGGCATCAAGGAAGCCTTGGCACAAGGTCTGACCTGAATTGTGGACGCCTGAGACACCCACAAAACTACAAATCAGGTGCAGGTGGCAACACTCCTACAAAACCTTATTTCCCATGTGTGAACATACTTACAGATGACCTACAAATTACAATATTCCTGACTAGGACATGAACGGTTTCTTACACTGTCTTTGTCTTAGCATAACTATAATCCACAATATCAATTTGATTCTTCCCAAGTATATTAATTCAAAGTTTTCATTGGGAATAGCCACGGTGAGCTTTCTCAGGTCATATCTGAAGAGGGTAGGTGGGACATCTCCTGTCCCCACTGCCTGTACTTGAAGTTGTTAGGTATTATAATAGTAGAATCCACCGAAATCAGAGTGAAAACTTTGGTGGTCTGCAGTAGGGGCATGTTCACCTGACAACTTCAATCTTAGTAGATACTTTAAAACTCAAATGAGTCCAAGTAACAGCCCAACTTTTATGTGAATACTCAACTCATTCTAGAGAATATAGACCTGGAGGTTCCCTTTATACATATGCGCTATAACTCCATCCTAGCATCCTTGCTGGAAGGTTTACATTTTGCTTAATTAAAGCACTTCTTTCCCCTCACTGGCAAAATATCTAAAGATTTCAATGAGAACAGGATTTGAATTATTTTTTGAAACTTCTTCCTGCTGTGTTTTGGGAGTTTCGCAGAGTTCTGTCCACTCAATGAACCCAAACATGATTCACAAGAGTCTCAGTATCAAAACCTTTGCCAGTCAAACACTGCAGTTGTGTGGATAGCGAGGAAAACAAAACGAACAAACAAAACAAACACACACACTCCCCAAATTAAAACCCCCATATATAACAGTTTATACAGGCAATAGAGATGCACATTCTTCCACCTGAAAATTTAGGCAAAAGTGGGATGTGATAAAACACCATGTGTGAGGGACTGTGCATGCGTCCGGGTGCACACGCCCCTGTATATTGTCCTCGGTGACAAGGATGTGCTTCAGGTGTCACCTGCAGGACTGAGATACTGCAGAGACCTGTTGCAGGGGGAAAAAGCCCTTTTTCTCTTGGTCTCTGCTCAGTGGCAGCATCAAGACCCATCCCTTATGATGCTGTTATGACATATGTAGCCAGCAGAACCATGACCTTTCACTCCCCTATAGCAAATGGTAACCAGGCGTACACACAAATAACATTCACGTTTCAAGTTAATTCAGTTCTCCTAGTTCTTTTTCTCCCCACATCACTGCAGTTCAACTTTTACTCGACCTTCACACTATATCTTTATTATTTAGGTTTCATTTTTACTAAATATCAAAAATTATAAAGGATGCCATTGTTCTAACTACTGAAAGCAGCACTATTTACATCAAATACAAAAATGTAAGTGTAACTAGACATCAGAACACAATTTTCTTTCAGGAGGGTGTCAGACTTCCATGTGAACAAGTTTAGCGTTCGGTTTTGCACATCAGGGTCGGGGGGAAAAGAAATAGCTTCAGGAGCCCTATAGAGGAGCTTTTGCTTCCCTGACTTCTCACACATTATTCTTTCAAATGAATTTAAAGCTTTTCTTGTCCAAATCCCCGAAAAAAAAAAAAAAAAAGTAACCACACTGCAGTTTTCCTACTATTATGCAAATAGATTAATCAGCCAACGCTCCAGTGAGAATTAATTTATATTTGAATCAAATGAGGCCTTAGATTCTTTATAACCCAACCCCCGGGCCAAGGCCTGGGCTAGGTAGCAACCTCATATTATTCATTTGACGAAATGTGAACTGACATAAATACCATGGCTAACTTTCAATCCGATTACCCCGTTACCTCACATCAATGCTCTCCCAGCCATCAGCCTCTCGCGTCCCTCCTTTCACCAGCGCAGCCAACAACTGACAACTCCTCCCTGATAAACAAGCACCCACGCCGTCACCTCGGACCCCCACTCTTAACCCATCATCCCTGCTCAATGGACCTTATTGGACAAGGTACTTTATTTTGTTTGTAGGAGTCGGGCGGGGGGGACTAAACAGCACAAAAATACTGTTTTGCCAGGACTGCAATTCAAAGCTGCCCTTTCAGAGCTGCAGAGCACTAACAATAAACATATAAAATATAGGAGTATCATCTCCATACATACACATATATGTATGCACACACACGCACACATTCAATACAGTCACCAGCATCTGCTATCTTTCATACTCTTCCTAACCCTTAAAAAAAAAGAGTAAAACAATGTTTTGGGCTACTATGTGCAAAGGTCAAAGTAAAGCGAACCCACATTTTACACAGCACCTTTATACTAAACTCATGTTGACAACCACTAAATTCTTTCTATTGCCCTGCACAGGAACTTGGTTTTTAAAAACCTTTTTTTAAAAAAAAAAAATTCTTTAAAACTGTAAGCATTTAAAAAGCTTGGCTAAACAATCCACCAGGTGTGAGAAAAGGCTTTTCTAGGCAAGCAGCTCTGTGTCAGGAAACCTACACTTAGTAATTAGATTAGCAAACAAGGATTGAATAGTTCTGATCAAAACATCTCCCCCTGCCCCATATTGTTTATAGAGCATAACTGATAACTAAGCTTCTCTAGTCATGGTTAAAATCTACTTTAAAATGGGAGTCCTGCGCACATTGGAATTTAAATTAAGAGGAAAAGAAAACAAAGTGCACATACTTAAAAACTATGAGTAATTACTTGGCTGTCTTGCTTAAACAAAGCTTTATTTGAAAATATAAGTCGTAAAACAAACCCTATGATTTAACGGCAGCTCTCCAGGAGAGCACCACTTAAAGGACATCTAAGCTAGGGAGTTCAAGATGTAGTTTTTACCTTAAGGACACATGCCACAGTGACCAGGCCAGGGCAGCAGGAGGACAATTCCCTTGGCCACATGGCCCCAGATCCAGGGTACATTCCAGATCCCTGGCATGAGCTGAAAAGACCCCATCCCTGGAAAATTACTTTAGTTGTCTTTCTTCATGGATTGTCTTTCTCCATGTGGCCAGACAGTATAGTTCTGTACTAGAGTCAGTTTCCCAATAGAAAAACCAAGTGGAGCTTCCTGGAGACACTAAATGTGGGATGACAAGGAGCTGCAGTGTGTTGGAGACATCAGCCCTACCTGCTTCTTTAAGGAAGATGGTGAATGTAAAATCAGCCCAGACAAGGTTCTTCCTAAAGTTTTTGTACAGAGCCAATGTATTTTTCTTGGAAATAGTCGAACTGTTTCACAGCCCTGTTCCATCTGCCCAGAGTGCAAATAACCCAGTTTTGAATTTCGATCTCAGCCCAACCCAGACCAGAGTCACTTCAGTTTTGTACTATGGGGCCTGAAACCAGATTAAAACCCTGGGGATCATTTTTTCCAAAGAAGGGTATGTACTTGCGGAATCCTTCTGCTCAGATCAGTTCATCTTGAAAATCCCATAGTTATTTCATCCTTTTCAAAAAGGATCTTTTAAATATTAGGATTGGAGCATCAGAACTGACATCGAGACTTCCATTTAAGGTATTAGCCAGAATTATTTAAAAGACATTAGAGAACTGCCCTTTAGCCCAGGACATCCACAAATCTGGAGGGTGAAAATGGAGCTTAAAGCTACAATAACCTCCTCTCTCTTGACTTTTTTGGATCTGATGAGTATTGGCCAGAGTATGGCTCCTCAAAAAGAGCCATGTCCTGTGCCAGGACAATCTGACCTTACCAGATTTCCTCAAGTCCATTTTTAAATCTGCTAAATCCCATCCAATGCCCCTAAAGAACTTTCTAGAGAGACAGGATTGGTGCTCTCCACCCTCTCACATTCCTAATGGAAAAGGAAAAACAGAAAAAAATTTAAAAGACAAAATTCATGTCACGATAGCCAAAAATATGAATGCAACCACTAAAACATCATATTTGTTAAGTAGCTCTTGTTTCTACAGGCATGCCAAGAAACACGAGAAAGCCCATTTCAGATTATGAAGATCCCATCCAGAGCTCCTGGCTGTCTAATTCTAAACTTCAGTCATCTTTGATATTTCCTCCTGCGGTACCAAAACACTCCTGACAAGGTACTGAAAAGAGACAAGTACATTCAAATTCTACTAGGGCTTAACCCTGCTGCATTGAAATTATCATGAGTTTTGCCCCTGACTTCAGCCCTGACAGAACGAGCAACATTCTTGGGCCAGAGGCATGGGGAAAAGCTTTTCTACAACTTTCTTTACACACTTGCATTCTCCTTAGTCCTAGAGGTTTCTGTTTGCTTTCAGAAAGCTGCTGGCATCAATAGGCAACGCATTCCACCATGTATCTTTCCAATCTCCTGGCTGGTGGTAAGCAAGTAAGGCATTTTTTTCTGCTTGTCAGAATGAAACACAATTTTCTGAGGTGGAACATACTTTCTACAGGTTATGGAAGCTCCCATGCGAAAGGTTCTGTTGTTTTCTATTTCAAGAAAGTTTTACAAGTGCAAGGGAAAGCCAAACCTCCTCAGTTTTTCCTGGTGATAAAACAGAACATCATGAAGCTGTGCTGCTTGCCAAGCAGAGCCCGGAAGAAGGGCAGTCCTGTTCTGGTCTCCACAATGAGCCAAGTGTTTTCTAAAGAGAACAACTCTTTCTCATGAGTGGAGATCCAGTGTAAAATCTATTGGCTTTATGGGGATCCAGTCATACTGAATCCAGAGACCTACACTTGAGAATCTTGAAGAGATGTCCATGATACGTAAGGCTATGAAGTTATTCACTATTGCTCCATTCTCCTTGGTTTTCTCTACCTGAAGCACCTCGCTTGATAAAAGCATCCTCAAAGCACAGCAGAAATACAGGTACCTTCTTTCATTTGACTTTCCAATTTACAAAAAACAACCAGGAGCAGAGGACATGGACCAGTGCTTGCTGCCTCTTTTCTCACAGGCTCTGGGAAGGGAAACCCTGAGGGACAAAATTTGTCTGCCCACTTCTTCAGTCAGAGCTCCAGAAACCAAATATCAATATATTTCTATTCTATTCTATTATCCATATCAATAGCTTTCTATTCCTGGACAGGGTGGGTGGGGAAAAAGTGTTTTACCTTCCTAAAGAAGCCTGTGTACAGCATTTTCCTCCATAGATGTACTACAGTTTGCCAGGGACCTACAGACATGGATATACCCATGGTCTGGAGCAGAATCATTTAACTGTGAATCCAGTGCCTCAATAGACACCAGTGTAAGGCTTCCAGGGTGAAATCACTATATGCCAAGGCAATGCAATGATCAAAAAATCCCTAGAGCTCTTTTTTTATTATTATTTTATTTTAGTATTCCCCCATTTTGATTCTAAGAGCATTGCAGTATCCCAACAAGGAAATTTTGCATTTTCTGTCTTGCTAAGTAACTGTTCCACAGTATTTCAGTTTCCCCTTATCACATGGTTTTTGGTCCCACCAAAAGGTGTATAGGTCAATCCCTGTCAACAGAACTTTTAGCACCTTCACGTAGGACTCAAAGAGAGAAAAATGCTAGGTTTTGAAGAAGATTCCTCCACACCTTCAAATCAGGAATATTCTTGAAACAATTAGGTTTGTGCAAGGAAGCTGATATCTGCCTGGTCAAAGCATTTGCACCAAGTATGACAGCATGACTTGCAGGGTGATGCGGCACAGCGCATGGAACTGGTTCATTAGAACCACTCTGCTGCCTACCTGGAACCCCCAAGACAGCCATTTACCCCCACTGGATCACATCACCTGAAGGTATTTTCACCTAGAAGGAACAAAGAGAGCCTTCCAGCCCATCACAAACCTTCTGGCTACTCACAAGTACATAAATTAGGGAAGACTTCCAATTGAGAACAGTGTTTCCAAGTACCTGGGCTTTCACCAGCATGCCATGGGCTCTTCGGAGCTCATAAACCCTTCCAAGAGGCTTAAGCCCCAGGGAAGTGCAGTGCCATTTGGTTGGCATGGTAAAAGTTCAGAGATTGAAGGCTAATGGTCTGGCTCCTTTAAGAAAACGTGTAGAAAAAAGAAAAAGTTCTGGTTTAAACCTACAGGGTAGTTAAATACTCGTTCTATTCTTCCTTCTCTGAGAGACAGAGGTCTCTACACTGCTCCAGCAGACAGAGGGATGGACACCAGCCCCTAAAAGACTGTGACCCCTCTTGTGGCAGGCATCAAGGGAATGCATGGGCTCAAGGACCCTCAGTTTAAGGTGACAGCAAACTGTCAGGTTTGCCAAAATCCACCCCAGGACACATTCATTCTCCTGTTGAATTGGCCTGAGAGAGTCTTTTCCTCCAAGCAAGCTTGTCCTTCCTGGAGAATGAGGAACAGAACTGAGTGGAAAAAGAGACAGGATCCTCAACTCTCAGCACTTAAATCTGCTCAATACCTAGAGGATTCAGTGAATCAGTGAGCAGAGAAATTTGCCACTGGCATAAGCAAAGGATCACCACTTTGGTTTGCAGTGAGGTGGTAGCAGAAGATTTAAGACTTGATTTGAAAAACAAACAAACACAGGATTTTAAATTCTTTTTACCTACCTAAGTAAAATGAGAGAAATACATATTGAAGCGAAGAAACAGGAAAGTATGTTCTCTCGCTCTCCGTGCTTCATCCATGAAATTCTTGGGGCAGAGACCACAACTAAAACAAGCAGGACCTTGGCCTCCAGCATCTGAGAATCCAAACAGCCGCTGCCCAATTCCCAGCTAGTTTCCACCGTGCTAAATAATTATTAAGGCAGCAAATAAAACACCATATTGCATCTCGCAAATCCTAGCTTTCCCAATGTGCAAATCTTAGCTCATGGAAAGAGTTGTTTTTAGGGAGGTTGTGTTGTTTGTTTATTAGACAGATCAGTGGAGAAGAAAGAAGAGGGACTGTTCGACCTCGGATTATTTTTTGAAACAAAGGTGGAGGTTGGGGAAAGGATAAAACAGCAAAGTGGACAAAACCAATCAAATTTGGAAGAAAGGATGCAAATTAAACAGGCTTGGAAGGAGTTAGCAAAGCGCAAGCAAGACGCAGAGACCAAACTAAAGTTAATTACTTTTGACATGATCGGATCATCTGGTTGCATTTCAGGCTGCGTGCACTCTGGGCTGGCCAGCATGAATGGCGAGGGAAAAGAAAGTAACTCTCCCCTCCAGGTCCCTTTGCCAAGTCTGGGCTGCGCGCTCTGTCCGAGATCCCTCTTTCTTTGCGCAGGGAGAGAGAGGGGGAGAGGGGAGAGAAACACAGTTAACCACCTGTCAGGGCTGAGGACACAATAAGGCAGCCCCCAAAAGAGCTTTTCATGCATGCGTAATATATTTGTTCAGCTATTCACTTAATGAAGCTGATAAATGTGATGCGAAACAATAGTCAAGTTAATCTATTTAGTAAAATGTTTTGAGACTCTCAGGCGATGTTAAGGAGGGTAGTGTGTTCGGGGACATTTTCATTTCAATACGCTCATCTCTCCCCTCTTAGGGGGGTTTCAAGCAACCTATGTGAATATAATTTCTTATAAATGTGTCTTTAATGGGTTTAATTCACCCTTGCCAGCTGTTTTTTTAGCTATTTTGTAAGAGCAAAACAAACGTGCCAGGCTTGGAAAGCTAGTTAAAATTAGTTTCGGTCACTGGGGCCAAGCTATATTTCCTGCAAACCATCTGCTTGATTGGCACAATAGAAGGATTTTCAAGAAAAGGGGGGGGATCTAGAAGAGCTTTGAACGAACCAACAGTTACTGTTCCTTGTGCTTGAATTCTAAAGGTGAAGCCTTAGGTGTCTTAATAGAGCTTCGCCCCCGCAGCCTCCATTCAAGCTCCCGGCGAGGTCGATAAGCATCGTTAGGGAGTCGGGACGCGCCGGGGACGGAGCATCGCTTCCCCCGGGAGAAAAATAGTAATTTAAAAATAAATAAAATAAAAGGTGTATACACACACACGCTTCCTACGTAGCTTTGGAGAACGAGAAGCCGCGGGGCTGCGGACGGAGACGGCGGAGCGAGGGCTCTGCTCGGGGTCCCGGCTCGGGAAGAGGGGGTAGAATTTGGCTTTCACCGGCCTGCGGGAAACTCCGGGGACCGGCCCGGTTCGGGGGCTGGTCCTGCGTGGGGTGGTTTCCCCGTGGTGATTGAGACGTCGGGGCTGCCGGGGGAGCGGGACGGGCGCTGCCGAGCGCGGCTCCGCGGCTGCGGGCAGGCGCTGGCCCGGCCCCGGCTCTTTGGTCTCCGGATTTGAAGTGCTGGCTCTCCCAATTTCATGCGGATTACCAGCCTCGGACCGGGACACACGCAGGCTTCAAGACCTACACCACCCCCCTCTTCCCCTCCCGCCTCGCTGCCGGTGGTTTTAGGGTTTATTTGCGGATTTTTTTTCCTTCCTTCAGCGACAAAGAAATTAAGTGACTTTTAAGAAATAAATTTGAAGATAACGACATTAAAATGAATGGCAGGAAGCACAAAACGGCATGAGCATAGGTCAAACGGCATTAGTCACAGGTTTTATCCTGAGACATTAGAATTCCCTTTCTCTTAAATGATCACCGCCTTTGAAAAGAAATTTCCAAAGGAGATCACTTAAAATAAGATCCTTTCGTCTGATTTCTTGGTTTCTTATGGTCTATCTTCCCTTTCAATAGATGTCTAGTCCCTTTTGCCTTGGTGCTTAAGGAATTCTTTATGAGTGTGCTCAGACGCATCACAAGGAACTGGGTCCACGTGTGCCCCAGCATGCGTTTGACCCAACCTTCCAGAAAATGTCAGACCCCCTTTTTTAAACCAGAGAAATTAGCAGCAGTTGGTCTATAGTCAGGCAAAATGCCCCCAATGTATATGTAAAGAAAGGAGTAAATCATCTCAAAGGAAACCTATAATGACTGTAAAAAACTAAGTGTTCTCGGATCCGCCCGGGCTGCTCCGAGGAGCCGGAGCTGTGTTGGGAAAAGCCGAGGGGGGTGGGGGGGTTGGGAGAAGTGGGCTAGGGGGGGTGCAAATCAATTCTCTTATCAGGAACTCCCTGTTTGCATTTTCCATCCGCTCCTGTCCCGCTCGCTTGCTAAGTGACACCTTGAGAGCAGCCACGCGTATAAACGGGTTTGAGATAACTTCGGAGCGGGGGCGAGAAGAAAGCAAAACCCGGAGCTGGATGGGGCGGCCCCCGCTGCTCCCCCCACCCCGACACCCGTCGCGGTGTCCGGCGGGGACGCGGGGCAGGTGCCGGGGATCCGCCGCCACCCCCTGAACCCTTTTAGGCTCAGCCCTCGCCTTCCTGCCCTGTTTTCTTTACCTGCTAAGCGTCAAGATTAACAAAACTGGGGAGGGGCGGGGCGAGGGGGGGTGGGGGGGAACTCCAGCGAGGTTTTGTTTCGAAGTGATGCTTTCAGACAGCGGATCTTCCAAGTCAGCCTTCTGCAGATGCTCATCTGCTGGAGGCCGGCGTACAGCATCGGGAAAGCTTGTCAGGATCATACAATTTCGAGGGCTGATTGCGTCCTCCCTAATAAATAACTTTTTGATTTGAATCAAGGGAGAGGTTTAACAGGCTTTCTTTCTTCCCTAATGTGATATAAATCGCAGATGCACTTTTATTGCATGGTTAAAGCATCGACATGGAGATAATCGACACAAAACGTCCGGACAAAAACCATCGAGAGAAATAAAGCTGGTTAATAAGATTTTTGAGAAAGCTTTGTGTTAAAAAGTAAAAAGGGAAAACAGCTGAAGGTGACAGTTAGTTCATGGTTAATAGGATAAAGGCTGCATGGTTGAGCTGCACACTTCTGCTTGCAAAGGTTCAGCCACACCAAAGGACTGAATGGGGTGCTTTTAAAACATAGGACATTTAACACATCTGTTATCGTCTTTAACAGAGAAATCAGGTAAAACCGCTCTCAATAGTCGCTTTCATCACCCAGCTCCAAAGGATATTAACTACACTCGCACCTATTTCCATATTTGCCACCGCAAACAAAACCTCGCTGCCAGAAAAAAAATCCCTATTTTCTACTTTTCCGTTAGACGATGTCATTTGTCCCTCGCACCAAAGTTGAGGGACTTTGAGCTCTGCGGCACCGAGCTGAAAACACCTCCAGAAATTCTGCGCATGCACACAGATAAAAAAGCGAATTCAGGTGAATTTGGCGGCGTCCAGAAGGCTTCGAGCCACCGATACCGATAAAACCGAGCCTAGCTCAGACTACTTCAGCCAAAAGCATCCAAATGCTACAACGTTGCCTTCATTTCCGCTATTCTTAATGCAGATGAGCTTAAGAGGACCATCAGACTGAGAACCTGAGGGGCTGCTCTGATCCCCTAAAGCTGTTCGGATCTTTTCTGTGTTCAATGTTCAGATTTTCTAGGAGCAGAGTTCTTATCGGCTACAATAAGGCTCACATTTCGGTCCGATATGGGCAAGCTTAGCCCCTAGAGCACACGCACACAAGACTCTTACGAAGGTCCGATCCTGAAAGTAGAAGGTAGCACATCCAACTCGCTTTACGCCGGACCTTAGAAAAATAACCCCAACCACACGCACAAATTTTGCCGCATACTAATAGCAGAGGGCAGAACGCGCTCAAATCACGACGGGATCCGCTCTCCGAATATTTCCCCCCATCGCCCAACAGAGCTCAGTTCCACGTTTTCTAATTTGTATTTTCCATTCCACAAAACCCGTGCTTTTCTGAGAGTCCGCAGATAAATTTATATGAATATTTATTGGTTTATTTCCTAAACTCAGCAGGGGAGCGGCAAATAAATTTAGTGCTTTCTTTAAATAATTCCCTTTCTACGAGGCAAGATGTCACTCGAAACTTTTAAATAGGCATTTAATTAGCCTGTGTGTGTTGCCTCTGAACAAAACCCTGCTGGGAGCCTTTGGAGC
Organism: Patagioenas fasciata; assembly: GCF_037038585.1. Classification (NCBI taxonomy): domain Eukaryota; kingdom Metazoa; phylum Chordata; class Aves; order Columbiformes; family Columbidae; genus Patagioenas; species Patagioenas fasciata. Next base: position 4,303,243 of record NC_092524.1, on the reverse strand, counting down.
GCTGTATTCCAAAGAGGCGGTCAATATGCAAAATTGATGACTACACTTTCTTTGTGGCGGGGCCATTGTGCCCCGGTTGCTTATGAAGTCTAATCCAATCATAAATTGCAGCCCCGGACCAATGGAGAAGCCCGGAGCTCGCCCTGAATGAAGCTCAAGTGGAGAACTTTGTTGAACCCCATTGTTGGGGCTGTCACTTTTGAAAGAGCCACAGCGGGGCTGACCACTATAAAACCCATCGTCTAGGAGGAAGGGGCAGAGAGAACCCCGCCAGGCTTGCTGGCTGGATCTTTACTAAAATTTCAAAGCATAAAAAAAAAAAAAAAAAGAAACAATACACCAAAAGCAAACAAACAAACAAACGAGCGGCCCCAGGGATGATGTTCCCCAGCCTCATCGCTCCGCCGGCCGGCTACCCCAGCCTCCTCCGGCCGACTCCCACCCTCACCTTGCCTCAATCGCTGCAGTCAGCTTTTTCCAGCCATTCCAGCTTCCTGGTGGAAGATTTGATCCGGATCAGCAGGCCCACCAGCTACCTGCCCAGGACTGCCCCCCCGCCCAGCATGTCCCCTCCAACCTCAGCCTCCAGGACGGACTCGGGGACGCCGGAGCTCGCCAGCTCCACCACGGCCGCCGGCTCCAGGAGGATCTGTTCCCCACAGACTTCCAGCAGCGACTCCACTTTCCTGAAGTTTGGGGTCAACGCCATCCTCTCCTCCGCCCCCCGCACCGGTAAGCGGCCCGATCCCGGTCCGTGGCTCCGGGGAACTCACCGGCGGCAGGAGCGGGTTGGCGGGGTTGGGGGGAAAGGAGGGAGGCGGTTTAGGAAAGGGAGGGAGAACCTGGTACCGAGCTGCAGAACCCTCCGGCAGCGCTCATATCGCAGGGCGATGGGGAGCGCTAGCGGACTGCTGGTCGCCCCTCCGCCGCCTCCGGACGGACGGGAGAAGCCGGGGGGTCCCGCAGCGGGGTCCCACAGACGTGTCTCCTGACTGACTCTGCCCTCCTGGGTGCCGCTTTGCCGGCAAAACCATCGCAGCAATATCGCCGCTTTTGCCTGACGGCTCCGAGCTCAGACTGACTCGGTTTTCGGGGGGAGGGGGAAAAGTATCACCGCATCGATCCCCAGACCAAGCTGCAGACCCAGCCGCGCCGTCGGTCGAGTCCAACTGGTGGTAACCCTCTGCTTAATTTCGTTTTATTTATTTACTAGATACGTCCCCTGCGTTACTTCAGAGCGTCCCTCCAAAGACTTTCTCCTTCCCGTACTTTGAAGGATCCTTCCAGCCCTTTATCAGATCATCCTATTTCCCAGGTAGGTCTTGCAAAGTCTCTCCCTCTCCAGGCACAGCCCAGTAATAATTCTCCGTCCCCCTCCCACAACGGGGGTTATGCTCTAGTTCAGAGGTTGGAGGGAGTACAACATTCAAGCATCAGTCGCGCCAATTTGATGCCCGATTTAGCACAGGCAGTGACCGCTTGACATTCCCCTGCCCGCTCCCCCTCTGATCGCCAAATTAGCCGGGATTGTCACGGTCCCGAGGCGAGGCAGGTCCCCCCACAACTCCTCCCTCCCGGGCAGTCCCTCCCGCCCGTCGCCGCTTTCAGCACCACGAGGGGAGCGGTCAGCTCCCGCCGCTCCGCGCCCGCGCAAACCCCGCGCAGGCGGAGGGAGGCAGCGCGCTGCTCCGCAAACCTGCGCTCCCCTGGAACCTCAGCCCTCCTGCAAACCTGCGCTCCGCCCTGTTTCCCCCGTCCCCTCCCCAAATCTTGCCGCTCCCCCCGCACTGACATGCGGATGGAGACCACGGGGTGACTCTCTTCCACGTACCGACCCTCCCCTCTCCTCCTCGGGCTCATCGCTTGGCGTTCAGACCCTCACTGGTTATTCAAACGACAAGGTCTCGGCGAGAACGCAAGGCTACAGGGGTAGGATTCTTACAACACTGAAGTATTATGATGCTGAGAGAACAATTAAAAAAAATCTAATTACACAAACAAGCTATTAATTTAAAAAGAAAACAGGGAAGGGGAGAGAGGGGAAAAAAATAACCCAAGCTCTTCCATTCATCCTCCGGATAATGGAATTTGCTTCCTTTCTCCAGCATGTGAATAGCCTAACAAAAACAACTTGAGCTTTATAAATAGCTTTTCATGTCCATTTAATGAAAATGATTTGGGGAAAGGGACGATTGTGCCATCAGTATTCTCCCGAGGAGCCTGGCATGCCGTTGTGTTTAGTTTGAAAGTGTAAATCTCTTTTGTTCCAATAATATATGGCGTTAGCTGCTTGTCCTCAGTCTTTTTCTGTTAGTTCATTACTACACAATTACCATTCACGCTTCATTAGCATCTCTGTCTCTCTTGGGGAGGTCCCCCCCCCCTTTTTTTTTTTAAGGAGAAACTCTGCCCTTTTTATCATACCAATGCCATTGGGAACTAGGCAATGTGCTAATTAGCTGTTACTTTTCATGTCTTCGGCTTGAATTCTCCAACTTCGGAGGGGTGGGTGGGGGGAGAGAAGAGATTAATATAAAAAGATGAATACTGATTGATCAGAACTGCATCTGAAGAGGAGCGGTTTTGTTCAGAAAAGTCCTCATTTTCATCTCGAGCATAATAAAGCATCTTGAAATATAAAAGCATCTGAAAAAATCAAATGCTACTGAGTGGGAGGGAAAGCTTTTTTATTATACCTCTATCTTAGCCGGTACGCCTCGCTTTGCCTTTTCAGGCCAGAGACCTTTGAATCTCCCAACAAAACCGTCCACTATTGATCCATTTTACACGTTTGAGTTGATAGATCTAATCCCAGCTATCGCTGGCTGAAAGGGGAGTTTGGTGCTTAGTTAAGCCTAAATCTCCTTTTCACAGCCCCAGGTTGATGGGTGCCCACCCAAAGGGAGGGGGGCGGTGGGGGCTGGTCCTGCTCTGCTCAGTGCTGTGTTTTCCCCCCCACAGCTGCCTCCGCCGTGGTCCCCATCCCCGGGACCTTCTCCTGGCCGCTGGCCGCCCGTGGCAAACCCCGCCGGGGGATGCTGCGCCGCGCCGTCTTCTCCGACGTGCAGCGCAAGGCCCTGGAGAAGATGTTCCAGAAGCAGAAGTACATCAGCAAACCTGACAGGAAGAAGTTGGCAGCCAAGCTGGGCCTCAAGGACTCGCAGGTGAGAGAAGCAGCGGGTGGGGAGGGCAGAGGGGGTGTGGGGAGCTGGGCTGCCCACCTCTGGGGCAGCTTGAGTGAAGGGGAGGAAAATGGGACCAGGATGGACCATGGCCTTGTTGGCCCCCTAGCCCCTCTCCTAGGGTCTCCAAAGGTCAGGTTTAGCGGTTTCCGTTAGCTTTGGTTAGGCACAAGCAGGGTTTCAAGCGTGCAACAAAAAGGCTTTTCCTGGTCCCTGTGTTACTGAACTGTTTCATTTCTGTTTTGCTTTACCCCCCCCCCCCCCAGGTGAAGATCTGGTTCCAGAACAGAAGGATGAAGTGGAGAAACTCCAAAGAAAGAGAGCTCCTCTCTTCCGGCGGCTGCAGAGAACAGACTCTACCCACCAAGTTCAACCCTCACCCCGACCTCAGTGACGTAGGCAAGAAATGTTCAGGAGAGGAGGAGGAGGAGGAAGTTCCCCCCGTGTGCCCACCCAGCCCCCAGCATCCCTTAACCTACCACCAGTCCTCAGAACACCTACACTTGAGGGACAGACTGGACTCCCATACGTCTCCTTCTCCATCCCATTCTAGCAGCCCCAGCAAACCTTCAGACTTCTCAGACTCAGAGGAAGAGGATGATGAAGGGGAAGACGAAGAGGAGGAGATTACGGTCTCTTAGATCACTCTGCCTGCCCCTACCGTCACATGGGGACATTGCAAAGTTGTAAATAGAACAGAATCCTATAAATTGAAGAGGTGATGTCCCACCCAAAAGTCCACATGCTTCTCCAGAGCAGGTTCTTCATCGCACAGCTGCAAGGCTTTCTACTTATAGCTATTCCTTATTTTTTTACCCCATGTCGAGGTTTCTATATCCATAGCATCTGATAAGCTTTTCATAACTTTATCTGTTTAACAATCAACATCTGCTCAATTAGGTGCTTTCTCTTTAAAGCAAGCAACAGGTAGCTCCTGGCTTTATAGCAGGGAGGAAAGTACATCCTGTTGAGAGGGGAAACTTTTTCTCTCCAGATAAGAAACAACAAAAAATACAGTATAGATGCTGTGGCCACTTTTACCACCTTTCAAGTGGATTTCCAGCTACTATTAAGATTTCAAAACAGCAAAGACTGGTTTGAACCAGCAACCCTTCTATCCAAAAATGACATTATTGAAGGACACAGAACAAACGCTGTCTCCCTCCTCACCCCAAATAGCACAACACTTGTGCAGCACAAGCACTGAAATCCCTGGAATGACTTCTAATGTATAACGCAAGTTTGCCTCATGTAATGGCAACCTTTTATATGTTTTTCATTTTAATTTATGCATCAATATTGCATTGGGAGCACTGTCTAACCCATCTTTTTTGCCCACAAGCCTGTGCTTATTTTCCACTTTGCTTCTGCTCTCCATGATGTGGACAGAGGAAAGTGGATATGCCTCTTTGATTTTTGACTGAACTTTGCTGTCTTTGCACAGCTTATATGAACTGTACACTATTTTGTACACTTACTCTGTATGGATGTTTTATACCAAGGTTATTGTGAATGAACATAACAATGGCTCAACAAGATTTCTCTCCCTTTTTTTAATTAAATGACAGCTAAAGTACAGACAAATGTAGCTGTTTAATTGTGTAACTTATAAAGAAATGCTTTTATTTTGTATTTTACCATGTACAGACTTTAAATATGTATATATAATAAAGTAAATGATTGCCAAATAAAAGAGTAGATATCCAAGTTTGATCATTCAGTAGTACTTGATTTCTGTTTACAGGTTGTTGTAGGTTGTGTCTGGGACTGAGCAGAGTAAGAAAAGAAATCTACATTTTGTCAAGAGCATAGTGATTCGATAAGAATCCATCACCTTCAAATTGAATAAACTTACAAGAATATCTACCTGCATTTTAACTAGAGAGCGACCCTGCCAAAGGATGAAAGATTTTCTGCAGTTAAAATGAATACAGGTTTTCCTTCTTTGCATTTAAATGCAACTTAATTTCTGCTGTGCTGCCCCCAAAAGCCCTTCTGACTCTGCTCCTTCCTTCCTTCCAGTTATAGCCCAGGGGCATCAGAGGGTGAACACTTGCCCTGCATGATCCTGCTAAAATACTACGGTTTGTAGACCAGGAACATATAATATTCATATAGGGTAGAGAAACAGAATGGAAAAAGATAGTCTTAAGACAGCTCTTCAGCCTCGAGTCCAGTCAAGAATCACTTCAACGCAAGGCAAACCCACAAATGCATTTAGATTCAAATACACATTACAGAAATATCAACGTTCTCCTCCTTGTGTACATGTAGCACAATTCTGCTTAAACAGACAGTTAATTTTGAAGCTTATTTTCTGCTCCACAGACTGTGATGCCCACCACTCATGGTGTGCTAAAAGCAAATAAATAAATGCAGCAGATATCACCCAAACACAACTGTCCCTGTGTGCTCCATTGCCACAGTCCTGAGGAAAGGGAGAAGAGAATGATTCCCCTTGAAAGGGATCTACAACCATCATTCAGTCCTGACCAGAAATAAAGCACATTAATAAGAACATTGCCCACATGTATCCAGAAGACTCCCAGGCATGGGGCACCAACCACCCCTCTAGGAAGCCTGTTCCAGGTTTCCAGCTGCTCTGCAATTAGGTAATTTGACACAACTAACCCAGAACACATTGTCACTGTGATCATCTTCAACCCCTCCAACACCTTGCAGCCATTAGCAGTTGATAACACACACCTGAGCTAACAGGGCAGTGTTTAACCCACAAAACACAAAAGAAAGTGAAACAGCCAATATGGTTTTGTTGTTGTTGTTGTGTTATTTTTAAGGAACAGAACAAAAACACAACACCTTTTTCCAAAAAGCAGCCCATCTCCCAAGCATACCTAAAAGGTCACACAAACACAAGTTAAACAGCAACTGGCACAATCTACCCAAATGCTCATCCATGCTCAAAAGAGCTGTTGCATGCATTATCAACCATGTACATATTGGAGAATGTATTGTTATCCACCTATTGACTCTTTAAGTGATAGAGCACAACATAACAATTATCTATACCTTAAGTTTTACTATTACAATAAACAGAAGACCATAGTTAATTGACCTATAAAGACAGATCTAATTCAAAACACATACTTTGTTTTAAAATTCATTGGCTACTCCAGAAACCACAGGTACCATCACACACACCACAATACTCAGGAAAGGAGTCAGTTCCAAACAAGAACAGATATCACCTATAAATAATCCCTTCTGATTCAATGTTCAACAGAAGCTACTAATTATCTGACACCCTCTGCTCTTCACAGCTTGTCTGCACTTAGAATGTTACCAAACCCAGTTATTTCAAACTCCTCCTTTCACCATGAGTGCTATTATCTTATTCTGCCATGCAAATATCCTTATTAAAGGAAAAATAACCTGGAATTGCCATTCAAGGGAGAAAACACCTTACCTGAAATGTGACATTCATCAATCTTACTCTTCCCCCGCCTCCTTCAATGGTCTTGTAGCAAAAAGAACATTGTATGACCACCAAGCACAACCGCTTGAGATTCAGGGATAACTTAACATGAAACTAAAGAGCTTATTAATTTATTCATTTCTTACTTTTCACCAACAGCCAGGCCATATCTGTAACTTGCAGAAAAGGAGCCTCCTCCTCCAAGGCTCCCTTTTTAAACCTGGAGGGTGAAGGCAAAGCTCACAGCTGCCATGTGATGGCTCATGCAGGACAGCTGTGCCAAGGGGAGCCCTGCAGAAGTACCTGCCCTTTCTGAAGGGTTATATCAGAGGCATAGACTTAGTCTCTTGCTTCAAATGTGGAGAGATTCCAGTTGATTTAGGAGGATCTGATGGCAATCGGGTTTGTTCCTGGTGTGTATGAGGCTGGAAGTTCAGTTGGGGTGTGTTTCTAAGAGCAAAATGTTTCATAATTTGTTGTTGACATCAAGAGTGTTAGAGGCCACCCCACCCCTATTCCCTGAAGCTCACTGATCGTGGTCAGGCTAATGCCAAACTGCTGACCCTAGAATGTTGTTGTTTTTTAAAAAATCCTTTTATTTTTTTAATGAAACCCTCTGTATGCTTTGGGAAAGGAGGAAAGGTGATAAGAAGCCTTTCCTGGCTTCACAGGAATGGAAAGATTTCCATATTGACTAGTAGCATCCACAGGTTTTGAAGCTCTGGAACAAAGTAATCCTGTGTGTAATGCACTCCCACAACAACTGCTGCTTCATGATATTGAAGTACTCTTTTTAAAGACCCAGTGGCCCAAGTGGTCTTGTATGTCTGTTCTTCCTTCTCACAGCCAAGACGGAAATATCTGACACTGGGGAATGGAAAAGGCGGAGAAGGGGATTTATCTTTGGTGACTGTGAGCTCAGGGCAGCAAATACTCAATTATTTCATCCCTTGAGAACCCAGCTGGTTCAACATCTGTGCCTGCTGTAACTCTGCTCTCCCACAGCGTGGGAGAGTGGCTTTTGGAATGGGGAGGAAAAGAAAATAAATCACTTTCTCAGGGAGTCTGTGCTGTTATTACCTGTAGAGCCGTATGGCAGCATCTTCAGCTGTGAACCCCAGGCTGTGCCGGGATGCACAGGGTCCCACCGTGTCAGCCCTCCAGTCCCCTCCCAGATGAAGGGCTGTTTGTGCCCTGCACAAACTGGGGGAACTGGAACCATTGTCATCAGTGCCACAGCCTCCTGCACAGCCCTGTATTGGGAGCACTGTGCCAGTACTGCCGTGTGCCCATTGAAAAAAACACTTACCTGTATGTGTAGAAATCATCTAATAAGGTACAGATGCTAACACCATATGCAGGAAAGTATGTTTATCCCGTCTATATGAAACACTGTCTTTCCTAACACCAGTAAGCAAAAAGTTTGCGCCAGCCACCCTGCCTTTCAGTACTGCAGAGCTTGAGAATGTCACAGTTGAGTATAATAATGCTAATACCGATACTGATACTGATACTAATACTAATAATTTGCCTGTTTTAAAGCACACTTGTCCTCCCAGAAAGTCTGAACATTACAAGCATCTCAAAGCAACAGAGCCCAAGATGCAAGGCCATACTTTCCAGAAGCAACCAGGGCAGGCTGAGGCTCATTAAAAGCTAAACCCTCATCCTAAGGAAAACCAGACCTCTTTGAAAAAAAATCCAAGGTCAGTCCTCAAAAACATTGGTGGCATTCAAAAATCGTCACCTGGGAAGTTTAAGGTAGAGTTTAACACAACAGCTATGGGCTCTACTATTGTCAAGAGGAACAACGCAGGGTCTCACCCCTCGTTGTGTTTCCTCTTGTTCCTCACAGTCCCAACCCATGCACACACATTGGCACATAGCTGGGCCTGAAATGATCAGTTTGAAGAACAGAAAAGTGATCACTTTTCTTGATTTATTTTGATTTCAGCTGGTCTAGCACCTGGAACTCCTTACCAGTGCATCAGAAGTGCAGATGGCAGAAATGCTCAGCGAGGGTAGAAAACAGGTGTAGAAGATCATCCCTTCTGCCAGGTCTTGGTATTAAATGATCTTACATGTAAATCTTTAGGGCTGTTGTATTTTTCAACCAGGATTGAACCTGATCTAAATAAATGAAATCCTTCCAACTTCGAAAAAACACATCACCGTCACTTTCCCTACTCACATTGTAGGGATGCAACAGCAGGGAAAGCCCAGCAGAGCAGCCAGGACCTCTCAGGGCTGCCTTTACCGAACTTGTACAAGTGCTAGGTGTGCTGCTTTCACCTAGTTTTATCTCCCTTGTAATCAGCAAAGGACTGAAATGCTTAATAGAATCATAGACCCAGCCCAGGATGGAAGGGGTCTAGAAAGGTCCTCTGGTCCAGCCTTTCATTGGAAAGGAAGCCTAGGTGAGATGTTCAGTCACATCTTGGAAAACCTCCAGTGATGGGGGTTCTACCACATCCCTGGGGAGTTTGTTCCAGTGAACGATTGTTGTCACTGTAAAAAATGTCTTAAATCAAGATAAAAGCTCTCCCAGTGCAATTTGTACCCATTGTGTCTTGTCTTCTCCATATGGCTCTTTGTGAAAAGAGACACTCCATCCTCTTTGTAGCTGCCCTGTCAGTACCAGAATACTGCGGTGACATCCAGCCTGAGCCTTTTCTTTGCTGTGAGAAGAGACCTAAGCAGTTGTCTTTCACCATACTGCAGTTTCTCTTGCCCTTTGATCTTCTGTGTGGATCTCCTTTGGACCTTTTCCCATCTATTCACATTATTTTTTTAATTGTGGGGACCAGAACTGGGCATAGTACTCCAGGTATGTCCCAACAAGTGCTGAGTAGCATGGGATGAGCACATCTCTTATCTGTGTTAATAATGCCCCTGCAGATGCAGCCCAGGCTCCAATTTGCCTTCATTGTGTTGCCGACTCACGTTCAGTTTGTTGTCCCAGGACCTCCAGGTTCATTTCAGCAAGGCTGCTTCCCAGCTCCCTGGTTCCATCATCCCAGGTGCAGGACCTTGCACTTTGTTAAACTTCACACTGCTCTTGCTAGCCCACTGTCCAGGTCTCTCTGTAAGATGGCTCTCTTTTCTGATGTGTCCACCTCACCACCTCGTTTAGTGTCACCACTTGGTGAGGGCGCTTTCAGTCCCATCATCCAGGAGATACTGAACAGCACGGGGCCCGCTGTTGATCCCTGGAGGACCCCACCATTGAGTAAAAAAACCCATTGACCACCACACTCTTGAGTGCTGCCTGGTAGCAGTTTCCTAATTCATCACCCACCCAATCTGTATTTTGGCAGTTTGTCCAGGAGAGGGCTCTGGGAAATTGTCGAACGCTTCGCTGAAATCCAGGTGAACAACATCTACTGTGCTCCCCCCCATAGACAGAAAATGTTATTTTGTTGTAGAGGTGATCATGTAGGTCTGGCATGATTTACCTTTGGTAAATCCATGCTGGATTCTCCCAATCACCTGTTTTATTTGGTTTGTAGTAGTTTCTATGAGGACTTGGTCTGGGGATTGAAGTAAGACTAATGGGCCAGCAGTTTCCTGAGGCCTCTGTTGGGTTTGACAGTTACCCTCTTCCAGTTGTCAGGGGTACCCCCTGATGTCCACAGCTTTTCAAGGATTACAGACAGTGGCCCTGCAACAATGTCAGTCCCTTCTCTTCCCACCCTGGGGTGGGTTCTGCCCAGTCCCAGAGATTTATGAGGATGGAGCCCTTGCAAGAGGATGCAGAACCAGCCCTCCTTCCACTTCTGGTGGGTCAACACGGATGTTGTTGTAGCTACTTGAGGATGTGATTTGGGTTTCAGCAGAGCCAGTAAAGACAGAGACAAAGATGTCCTTAAATCCGTCTGCCTTGTTGGCAGTATTTGTAACTGTTTTCCCTGTGCTGTTCAGCAACGGACCTGTGCCTTCTCAATAAAGGTTAAAAAAGAAAGAAAAAGTGAAGATGAGTGTACGACATGGTGTGCAGAGAGCAGAGAAGAACAAGAACATGGAGAAGGAATGAGGAGGCCAAAAGAGGAAAGAAAGGGAAGAAGAATTCCTGAGAGATATTAAGCATTTTGATGCCAGTCCAGTATTGATTCAAACGCTGTTGAAGATCAGGGCTGGAGTGTCTTCTGGGGTCAATTCTAAAATATGCAACTCTGTGAACCAAAGGAGTTTACGGAACATAGAGAAGTCCACTTGAGCATGTCCAACTCTATTGTGCCTCTGGGCAACTGCTGTGGAGGGACAGTTGAAGCCCACACTACAGATCAACTCTCAGTTTGCACTGCTGCGTTATTAGAAGAGAAAAGAAGGCCATTTTTAGATTAAACTGACTTGAATGTAGACTTCAATTTTTTAGCAGAATTTATCATCTTCCAAAACCTTTTCTTAGATATAGGTGAATCTGTCCTATCGACGTTCATAGCTCAAATCAGCGAGCAGAGGACAAGATAACTACAAGGAATTGTCAAATAAGCAGAAATAGGATGAGATAGTAGTCTCTAGGAAAAAAAATACTACTGTTGAGAATTATCCCTTACACTTTATGTGCAGAGGTTATTGGATTTATGCTTTCTGAAAAGAGAGTACTTTTTTTTCCAAGTTACAGCATTTATTTGAAACAAAGGAGAAAAGATCCCTACATGTTCTTACTGACCAATGTAAATTTATTACTGTATAATCACAGTGTCTCTATAAAATAGGTGAAGAGGAAATTGTAATAAATGTTGATTAAGAAGGGACAAAAAGTTCTGGGAAGCCACAAATCTGAATAAATAAGCATCAATTTTATTGAATCATGAATAATTTAAGACTGGTACAATCATCAGCTTTATTCTCCATGACACAGGGGGATGGGGAGAAATGGGGAGGGTGAGAAAGGAGAGGCATGATCTCAAACAGACCATTCACGAATTCCAATCCTAAATGAGAACTGAAAATTAAATAGGGAGAGGAGCAAATGGAAAACATCATAAACGTACACAAAATACTCAATTCCTAGTTTTTCTCTTTAAAAATGGCTAGAAAAAATTCATCAAAATGCAGCACTTTTAATCAAATATTTACATTTCTATGTTACAATGAAAAAATGTACATCTTATAGAACATATTTCATAAACTGTTCCACTGGAAACGACTAGATCAAAACAGCAACCTTCCATTTAATATCGACAAAGAGTTTTTTTTGCTTTGTTTTTGTATTTTTTTCTTGAAAGAAAATTGCCACATTTAGACAAGTTTTCGTACACGTAATAGTGAAGTTAAGCATCAACAATGAAATAGCAGTTTGCTTCTTCCAAAATGTACAAAAAGGTTAACCAACCCCCTCCCTCCCCTTCCCCAGATAAACCACATCTTATTTATGGTCTGTATCATTCTTGGCAGTTGTGAAGGAAAGAGAATGCTTTATACTTTCAATTTACAACTCAACACGAATGTTGCATAGAATCTTGCATTTCTTTCTCGTCGATTTCTTTTTTTAAACAAGCCAACTTGGTAAGGAAAAAAGGAAGCGTCTTGAAAAAGCCTTAAATGAAAACAAAGTCACTTAAAGAAAGACTTAATCTACGAAAAGTCTCGATAGAAACGAAGATGTGTGCACAACGGGTAACCCTGCTTCCCGAAGCTTCAGAAAAGACACTGAATGTTGTGATGCTCAGAATGACCGGCCTACAAAAAATCGCCTCGCTCGCTGTAATCCAAGCTACTGTCAAAACAAATTATAGATAACAGAAATTCCTCCCCGAGCTTAAGCACGGGATTCAAAATTAAAAGAGAAAAAAAATACCCCGTTCCCCACAAATAAAACACCATTTTATGTCTTATAGCGCTCAGTTAACCGAGGCATTTTCTAGGATATTAAGTCCATTTAAAGCCCTAGCCCTGCAACTGGATTATTTTACAGGCACATGCTCTATCTGCATGGATTCAGTTGGGGGATCAGGTACCAAAATTCACAGTAGTAGCAGGCAAAGTCAGTGCTGGGAAGCAGAATTGTCAAGACTACTGGAAAAATTAACCTCTCTCAAACTCACCATCAGCATGCTATGAATTTGATTCCATACAGATTTATCCCATTTTTACAGTACCAAGATGAGGAACATTGGCTGAGTAACCCTTGGTATTTCATTCAGTGAAATAATGAAATACAGTTCATAAGGTTAAAACAGTAACAACACCAAGCTCTTCCCCCCATCATTAAAATAGTTACATTTTTCTTTTACAATATTTTTCTTAAAAAAAAAAAAAATCATCAGCACTTCAAAGTTGTAACAGGAGCAGATTCAAGACCAGCTCAGTAAGACAAAGTACAGTTATGTTACAGAAAGTCATGAGGTATAATAAAACCACCCTCTCAAGCTGAGTCACAGAAGCATGAACTTGTCTGTTACATTATTTTAAACCCACAAGCTCTTAAAAAAGTGTGTGTACTAAGTTTTCTTTCTGTACATTGAAAAACCAGCATAATCCTGTAATTTATTAATGACAGCATTTGTTATAGTTGAAAAGCTTCTTTTTTTCCTCCTGCATGGATAAAGCAGCTCTTCAGTGATTTATTAGCTGCAGATTGATATGAACCTGAAAAGTTATGTCATTTCCCTCCTTTTTTTGTCACATTTAAACAAGTGTCTCATACAAACAGTATTCACAGCAACTTATGATATTCCAAGAGATGACTTTAGCCCTGTTTCTTTAAATAAGACCCCACAATATACAGCACTAATTTAATCAAACACAATTAGTAAAAAATAAGGCATCGCTTTAAAAGTCAGCACCAAAAAGATAGCTGGAAAGGCTAGTACAAATCAATATTGAGGAGTGCTGTTTTTGCTGAGGTACAGCTGACGTGGCGATGGTACAAAAAGCATTCGCTTCCATAAAAAGGAAAGTGCAAGTCTTTGGGAGGTGGTGTTGTTCCCCAACAGAAGTACAAGCCTTAACACTGATCGTGTAGGTGTGTGCGTTCAGAGGAGAAATCAAACCAGGTTCACAGCCCTGCCCAAGGGCAAAAGCATGGCCCAGCTAAGCTGAAAAGATGTGGTACCTTCCCTCCTTTATTTTACTCCAGATCTGAATACTGCTAAAATACTTTTTTAACTTAAAAACTGGAACTGTCACAGAGCTGAGTTTTAATTAACCCATTTATGGTTGTGCTGATTGGAACAAATACTTTGAAAAAAAAAACCAAAACAAAAACAAAAAAAGCACCCAAAATCTTTTAGAAAACAGCTGTAACATTTCATGGCAAGAATTAGGGAACGGAAAGCCTGACGAACCCCTTTTGGGGGTGCAGCTCACCTCTGTGTGAGGGCTCAACGCCTGCACGCTGCCCAAGGTCCTTTGGAGCTGCAGGGTTTCCCAGGGCACGGCCCTTGCGCCAGCTTCTGGAGGAGGGAAACTCGCTCTCGGCGTCACTGAACGGGGTTTAATGCCCCCAAAGTCAACCCGGTTGGGTTACATGGATGTAAGTGGGAAGAGAATGAGGCCCTGATTCGCCAAGGGCCACCTGATCATTCACTTGTAAGTAGGACTGATTGTTACACAGTGTTTGAAAAGACCTGATTTGTTCAGACCGTATATATATTTTTATATATTCCTATTTATATATATAATCTTTATAAACACACAATGAAAGAAAGCCAAGGTCTCAGACTGGCAAGGAGAGCAGCGCTTTTTCTTTTATATATTTTTTCCTTTTCTCTTTTTTTTAATATTTATTCAAACTTCCTTGTTTTGTAGCTTTGCCTTAATATATTGAGTATTATTACCAAGGCAAGTGATATCCTTATAGCACCAGAACTATAGGAAGCTGAGTTAAACTTGCAAAGCTGACTGGTAAAAGTCCAGCCCTCACCTAAATGTGTTTGGTCAGAAGCAGCATAGGCAAAAAATTCCTCTCCCCTCTCCTTCTGGACAGTACATGGCACAAAGCTGTTTGCTTCATAGCTGTGAAGTTCGCCCCCTCGCCCTACAACTTTTAGTAATGATGAATATTTTTAACATCTTCAGTATCTTAGGCATGAGAGCTTACAGCAACTAAACAGAAGAAAACAAAGGAATAGTGCAGTTCTCATCATTGTCAAAAGGAAAAACAATACAAAGGTTGCTTGGGTTGCCTGCACCCAGGTTCAAGACTGACTCCAAGTGTCTTGTTGTTCTTGCAGCTCTAATACTGAGATCCCAGCCCAGGAACGTGTTATTTTCATGAGTCTGTGATTAAGAGCTCTTGCTGAGTCAGGGAGCAACAATGGAAACAACCTATTTCTATCCGAGGAAGATCACAACGTTGACTCCAGAGATGAATCGAGGATGTCATCGTGATGGCTGTTGCTGTTAGAGTCACTGTCATAACTCTGGGGACTTGAGTAGTTGGCTGCTTCTTGCAGTCTCATTAGCATGTTCATCTACAAAGGCACAAAAGTTCACAATTATTTGTATTCTGGGGTAAAAAAGATTATCGACTCCACATGAAAGCTACTGCAGCATTCACTTTGCCAGTGCGTAACAAAGGAAAGGAAGAGACAACTGGGGTAATCAATAGTGAGTTTCTGAAAAGAGGTATTAATTGTAGAACATGTTACAACATCGTGCAAGTTAGTAATGAAAAATATGCTTTTCCAGTAAATGTGAAAATGAGAAGTTTGAAGGGATTAGTCCAGAGCTGTACTCGACAGGATTCTGCAAGCATCCCACCCTTCTCTTGCTCTGACCCGTGGAAATACAGACAGATCAGTCAAAAGAGGCAAATCCAAATGAATCCAAATGTCCCAATATCTGGCTAAGTGTTTGTATATGTACATATAAGCCAGTAAAAACTGCAACACACATTCTATACTCTCAACTGTCCAGAAAAATGTACAGCTTCAGAGCATTCCCAGTTTGCACAGTAGTGTCAATAACTGTTTCCCATTGGAAGAAATTGGGCATTTAGTGTTACCTTCAAGTTCAATTCATACGTTCTATACAAATACTTGTTAACATTTTCCTATATGGTTGTATGGTACTTCTGATGCATAAATTAGACACCAGTCATGGAGACTGTTAGTTCATATATTCTTTGAAAACTTCGATTTTCATCTGGTGTCAAGAATACAGCTCTAAACCACATGTGAAGCAAAGCAACACACTTATTTTGTGATTGTGGCAAAACAGGCTCAATCAAATGGTTCCACCCTGTTATTCAAGTAGGTCTAACAAGATCACATATTTAATTCCACAGCGTAGAAATGAATGTGATTACACACATCCCCTGTCACTTGTCAAAGAATGAATCCTCAACAAATGAATCTGAAAAGCTTCTACCACTGTTTCTTGCAGAACTGTACAAGCTTTCTGTGTGAAGGCATTCTGCAAGTTGACTTGATGACTTCCCCAGAAACATCGCCTTCTTGTTCTAAAACTTCTAAACACTCCTCAACTGTCCTTGACTTCATTATTCCTGCTTATGAACCCTAGAAATATGGGAAAAAAGTGATTCTGTTGTTTCAAAAATGAGAGCTTACCAAAGGATCTCCTTCGGCATCACTCACTGGAATTTGCTTGCTGGTGGAGCCTTCCCGGGACACGGAGTAGCCATCGAAGCCCACGTCTTCGGGTCGCAGCTGTAGCAGAGGAGGCCACTCATGGTGCTGTGGGGTGGCCACCCAGGGGTAGGTGTCCATCACCCATTTGGCGGGATCCTCCCAGGGCGCTCTCCTCCCATACAACTGGAAAAGCATCAAAACATGCAGAACGTTCCTCTTAGTCTACCATTTAATTCAGTACCTACCAAACCCAAAATGAATGTGCTGTGAGTCTCGTATTGCAGAATGGTCTTGCAAGCAGGGCTGAACAAAACCAAATGGGATTTCCCTTACCTTAATGACACACAAAGCTTTAGATATTTTTAATGGCGACTGATTTGGGAGAGGCTGATCGCCTCCTTTGAGGACGCAGTGCCCTTCTGTTGGCACCAGTTGAAGAATGGGAGACCTGAAAATAACCTCGCTTGATAAAGTTAACTTAAATAAAGTCACTACACAAAAGAAGCCGTCAATGTTGACATCTGGATCGCACCAGCAACTGCCTTATCTATGTTTGCTGCCGTCCGGAAACTGCCATCAATGGAATGTGTTGGAGGAACATCAGACCGGTCATCAGGTAATAATGACGGCTGTCATAGCAAAAGGTTTGCAAGTCAGGGAGTTTTCTTTGTATTTCATCAAGAAAAAGTACCAGCAGGATTTTGCTACGTTTGTGTTCCTACTTCAAGTAAGCAAACTCTCTTTCAAAAACTTATTCTGTTCTGAACAAGCTGTGCCAATGTATTCTTGTTCTATTCAGTTAAGTTTGCCTTCATTAGATAATAAATTCATTTTTATGCTGCATGAATTTCAAAAGCATACAGACAGCTGCAAGTGACTTAAAAAAACATGTTTGCTTCTGTTTAATAAATTTCATCCTAAGCATCCTTCAGCAACTGGAGTTTGTTGCTGGCGTTTGTCACTTCAATTCAGAGAATTCTGCCTTTTCCGCACAACACAGAGCGGTACAAGCAGTGGTTTAACAGAGAAATTTGTCAGTTCTCTGGTGGATCCAAGACTACTTCACTTTCTTAATAGCTTTTTTTTTCTTTGGTGGCTTTATTTTTCACACATACCCATTTTATTATCCTCCCATTGCCAAACAGCAGCAGTTAAAGCAAACCTTACAGCTTACAAGTGCTGTTCTTTATCAGAAGTCCCTGGAACATTCTTGCACCACAGAAGCAAATCCCTGCTTCCACTGCAACCATGTCCCCAAAATGCTGCATCCAAACAGAATGCAAAAGTCTAATTTCATCCAGATGCATGGTTAATGAACCCAAATCTGATCTTCCCACATGGTAGAAGGGTGTTTCTGCAGGTATCCATCAGGCAAGCGCTGGCAGAATGGCACTTTGACACAGATTTCCTGGGCAATATTACGGAATAACAACAGCTTTCACTCTAAATGATGTCCTGTAACTCACGGCCTAATCCTTGATCTGAAAATTTGGTTGTATTAATTTCCACACGCCGAATGAAGCCCTCGATTCTACTAGAGCCGCCCTGTAAGGGTTACGAGAAACCCAAATTAAGTGAAGCGCAGATGATAGATGTGAACGTGAACTTTGCAGCCAAATGCCACGCACAAATTCACAACGCATTAAATTGCTCTAAATACCAACATCTGCTTTATTCTGAGGCAGAACCCAGCGAGTCCCAGCCTAGAGCAGAGGTGCCCAGCAGATGGAGCCAAGCATCCTTCAAACTCCTCACCCCTGAGCTGTACTGGATTATTTTCTCAGCAACGTCTTCAGGCTGCAGTAAACCAGATCTCCTATTTTAATCTACAGCAGCACATGCCAGTTGCTAAGTGGAGAGGATTTTATATTTTCCACGTCTTTGCCACCTAGAAGGTTTGTATGGATCCGAGCTCATTTCTGAAAATTAGCTAGTAGGTAGGATTGCCATATAACTGTATCACACAAAATCAGCTAATAAGTAAAATTCCCATATAAATATATCACACAAAACTAGCTAATAAGTAAAATTCCCATATAAATATACGATATATCTGCAGCAGATGATGAGAGACTGAATGACGAATTCGCTATTCTCGTCGCTCCCTTTCACACGTGTGTTTTCTAGAGAGCAGTTAAAGAGGCAAAAATCAAACTGGTCACTTAACAAAGCACCAAAGAGAAACCACTGGAGTGTGAGTGACAGTGGCAGGAAGCCACAGGGACTCTGGGTCCTCTTTTTGTATCAATAAACCAAGCAGGAAGAACTGGGGTTTTATCCAACCTTCTAATTTTCACATCCTTGTTCTGAAGGAACACAACACTCAGCTCCAATGGGAGCAATTATTGTAAGGACCTATTTGGCTTACTTGCCTTTGACCCAAAATAGTTCTCTAAATGAGAAACAAGAAATATAAAAATAGTTCAGGTCAGATCCACAGGGATCGGAGTGAACGAGAAGTCCACCCTTCCTTTCTGGCAGGCAATTTCACATGAGCAGATGTGTTCTTGGAGAAGGTAAGGGACAGAAAATATCCCCAAATGAAACACTTTTCTAGCATTTGAATATTAATTAGCACAACTGGCTACTCTTCAACTACTGAAGTCTCATTCTCATCCACAGAGTCAACAAAAGAAGTTCTAGAGTAAACAGATAAATGATTTAAATGGAAATGAATTAGTGGAATTCAGGCAAATGGGACTGAAGTGGATAAAGAACCTAAAGCACAAAATCTCCAAATCTGTCTTTTAAATGTTATGCTGTCACAGTTATTTTGCAAAGGGAGGACTGAAGAATAAAAAAAGGTCATTTTTTTCCAGTTGCATGGTAAGACAATAGCAATCCTCTGCGGAACCTTCCTCCTGATTCCAACATGCTCTGTTGTCATAGATGCACTAAGAATTGTGTAGTAATGCTTAAAACTATCTGAGTTGCCAGAGTATGAATCAATTACTAAGTACCGGCAAGCGATGATTATTTCACTACGGCCTCTGAAAGAACTATGAAGGAATCTACTCAAAAATTCATTCTGTAGACTGAGAAGTAATCAAAGTGTCACTGATACTAATCCTGTCACTCATTAATGTGTTTCTCTCCATACACAGTTTTGTTTCTCCTCTGTTGAAAGATCTGATTCATAAAGGAAAATCCTGCATAACTCAGTGATTACAACTAACACGTTTTTTAGAGGTACAATACAATTTTATGGTGTGCTTCTGGAACAGATTATTGAAAGATATTTGGGTGACTAACTCTCCCCACTGCAAACATCAGTAATTTGGCATCTGAACAACTTTAAAAAAAAAACAATCTAATCTGGACTTTCAGTGCTTCCACTCCATTTTTCAGAACAGTTTGAAGAGAGTAATTCTGCCTGAAATTAATGACAATTTAAGCTCCATTTTCACAGACATGTAGGTATTCAGTGTGCAAAGTTGTATCTAAAGAAAACGTTGGCATTCTTCAGTTTTGTCCAATACTGCATTGCCTTTAAAACAGATACCATTCAAGATGGCAGTAGTAGGTTAATGACTGGACTCAATGATCTTGAAGGTCTTTTCCATCCAAAACAATTCTATGATTCTATGATCTGTAATTTTTCCCTTTT
Organism: Patagioenas fasciata; assembly: GCF_037038585.1. NCBI lineage: Eukaryota > Metazoa > Chordata > Aves > Columbiformes > Columbidae > Patagioenas > Patagioenas fasciata. Next base: position 4,283,479 of record NC_092524.1, on the reverse strand, counting down.
GCCTACTCACCTGTAGCCCTTCTCTAACTGCCTCCAGAAGATAGGGGATGATGGAGTAGTTCCACAAGTCAGTAAACCAAACTCTAGAACCATCTACATCTATCGGACAGGAGAGGAAGAGACGTGGACCTGGAATGAGAAATTCAGGTATTACAATCCAATCAAGATATGCCTCAAAATAAGACCAAATAACAACTTTAGTTCTCTGGAGAAAGAAGCCAAGGATGAGAGAACATAAACAGCTCTTCCTGAGAGCTCAAAAATCCTCTGAATCTACTTGAAATAATATAGCCTTCGAGGCAAGAACAATTAACCAGATTTCGTAACACGATTACTTTTTGCACAGTTTGCCTGAGAGCACGCTGCCCTCTGAAAACAGGGTTTTAAAGAAACCTTTTTTACCTGGTGGAGCACAAGGGGATACACAAGGATGCACCTGATATACAAGGAAATAAAATACACTTATTTATATATGCCAAGGCATATGAGCAGAGCACTTACCAATAGTAACATCAGAGGAGCTGTGAGCCTCCAAGAATTTGTTCAGATGCTGCCAGACCTTGGGAATCCAATCAATAATTTTGACCAGCTCTGCATTTCTCATCCTGCCACTGATCTCTGTTTCAATTAGTTTTCTTCTTAAAAAACGACCAAGAAAGCCTTTGACCGGCTCGGTGTGGTTTGCACATAGCACCCATCTATGGCAGAACAGCAGAAATGTCCATTATTTCTCTTTCAAGCTACTGAACACATCTATTCTGGGTTAAGTTTCTCATTACTGTTTCTAGATTACTATCATGATTCCCAGTCACATATGTTTCTTAGCAAAAATTATTTTGTAATGATGAGTTCTCTAGATGAAACAATTTGCAATGCACATTGTTTAAGCTTATTTCTCATTCAGTACCTGCCTTGCCAATAATCTTATTTACAATTTGTTAGAGGATCAAATATCTTAACAATCCTCTGAAAAGGAAAAGTTTTATGAAGCGGAGTTACTTCAATAACGGCATCATAACACATCTGCACATGTTAGGACAGCAACAAGTAACACATGGTATTTCTCTCTTGGTTTGCTGTTTCGTCTGATAAGAACAATTTCAGGTGACTCAGTAGCCATTACTCCTGTGCCAGCCCACAAACATAAATAAGAAACATGAATAAACAGTACCTGAAATTATGGTGAAGCTGAAGATTAGGTGTTGAGGAGGTGGCTTGGTTCATTGTGCCAATAATATATGGACTATTTAAAAAAAAACAAAAAAGAAAAAACAAACAGCAAATCATAAATTTTGAAAAACAACTTCTTAGTAAGATGTCAACATTTAAAAGGGTTATTCAAACCTCTTCTGTCAAAAAGATTTTTGTAGTTACTAAGGACCAAATTCTCTACTGAGAATCTGACTTCTGAGAACATCAAATTCTGAAAGCAAAACAGAAACCTCAAAGCAGGAACTTTCACAAAGATTGGGGTTTTAGTATCTAAGAGCTACTGGGTGAAGTGAATGCAAATTATCCAAACTCTATACTACTTTTTATTACTGATTTCAGAGGAATTCATCACATTATGAAGAAAAAAACCTCTAAAGAGCTGTCCGTAGTATGGACAGCCTGGCTGTCCAGTCCATTTTACCAACTTAATCTAGAGTTTGGTTTTGTGACCACATTTTGCAATGGCAGTGGTCTGACTGCAGTACTGAAATTCGGAATGTGTTCTGATATTACTTCCTTACCATTTGTGGTACTTGCAGTTCAGAAGCCCATTAAAGATCTCTCCCAGGGAGCTGACATGATGCAAATTATCCAAAATGATAACGAGAGGCATATCCACGGCGTTATTTTCACTGTTACACTGGTCTGCTAGGTTGGACAGGTATTGGCGGAGTTCCTGTAAAGTATACACAAAGAAAATTAAGAAAAAAAATAAAATTAAAGATACAGAGAGTTTTCTTCATATTCCTTGAAAATCCAGTTAAGATAAATAATCTACTGGCATCGTAATGAGATGTAAAGCAAAAGAACCTGCTGTCTTAAAATGTACACATTGTCCATGAGAAAACAGAAGAATACGGTTTTCTTTATCTTTTGTAGGTTATGCTGAAGATTTAAGACTACATCAGAAATCCCGTGTGAGATGACGGCCTCAAGTGGGGTTAAGATATCCTTGTTTGGGTCTGTGTGTTTTCATTCACTCTGTCCTAATCTTACACTCGGCGCTCAGAAATGTATTTTTCTTTCTTTTTGGGAACTTGTTCAACTCTCCGTAGTGCAGCAAAGCGAACTCTGCAACCCAGCTAGGTTTGTTACACCTTCTTGCCGCTGTGTTTCTATCGAAATGCCGCCAACAAAATTAATCCGGAATAAAGCATCCCGCAGCAGAGGCCAAATTTCAGTCACACCATGAAAGAAGATCGAGCTCGTGGGGCTGCTGCCAGGTGACCGGGTGTGGTTGAAATGCTCTCCCCAGCTTTAAATCATGTATTCCCTAGCATGTCTCAAATTATACCAGTGGTCTATGACCACACTTTAAACCATTCCTTTCCACCAGAGGAAAATATGCCTAAGGACATCAAACATACCTTTTTTTTTAATCTGGAGGTATATACGGCAAAACCAGCAGCACATAAAAAGCAGAGACATGTTTTTACCAAGTGCAGGAATGTGTCTGGACAACAGTCGCTCCAAACCAGCGTATGCAGATCACAACTGCTGATACTTGCAGCTGCAGAACCTCCTGACAGCCTAGAGATGCATTTGAGGGTTTCTGGATAAAAACATCCCCGTGCAATAGGGACTGCTTAAGTTGCTGGGAATTTTACGCAGCGGTTTAATTTCCTCAGCAATTCTCAGGCTCCTAAGCGCTTGAAAATCGTGAGACCTTGAGATGTTTAAATATACACCTGGAAGCCTGCTATTTCAGGCCCATCACCAGGTAAATCTGCAGTTTTGAAAATCTCAAATATTATTCCCTTCAGGATTAACGTAATGTTTTAAAAAGAAAGGTAAGTTGAAAATCAGCTTTTGATGGATTAATAAAGGAGAAATCTGTGACTTTGATAACACGGTAGCATTAATTGTGCAAGGATGATTTCCGTTTCCTCACCTTACTGGATTTATGGTCCACATTGAAGGTTGCAATAATGCCATCGGCCAGCTCCCTGCCCTCTCTAAGGACCATATATTCGGAGAGACGGTTCGCTAGGTACGTTTTACCAGTGCCACTGGGGCCAGATAAGATAATCCGTCTGTGTTCCATCAGGAGAGAGACGTAACGCTGCAGTATAGGTTTTGGGATCAGCGATTCAAACACCAGACCGTCCAAACTGTTCTCGCAGATACCTGCAACAAGAAACAATAAATCTTATTTAGTGGGATTCCTATTTTTTATCAAATTATCTGCATTTTCAAAAGTGTGGTTGTTTTTTTGGTTGGTGGGTTTTTTGGTTAGTTGGTTTGGTTGTTTTCTCCTTTCTTGCTAAGTAGTTGTAAAGCTGCAAAGCAATCCTGTTAGTGGAGTTTGAATAAACCAAGATCAGTTGAAATAACTATATAGTCAAACTGGAGGGCTGAAAAATGTGCTTTTGTGAATGCACTCGGGCCCAGTAACAGGAGGAGAAACCCCCCAAAATAACACTTAAACCTAACATATTTAGATCTGACCTTACCAAGCTGTTTCTCACTTCAGAGATAATTCCCTCGCCCACTCTGGTGTCCCCCATGATCGAGAGGGGCACATATGAAGCTGAAATTAATAAAGCAAGTGCAGAAAAGACCTGTGGGCTTAGCCTGGATCCTCCTTCAGCTCTCCAAGTTTTCAATGAGCTCAGCTGCACCCTATGGTGTATCTAAGACCCTGCGAGACTTGCCATAGTAAATCATTCCAGGCCACGTTTTTCACACACAAACCATCCATTTTGCAGCGTTTGGCCACGTCCGGTCCGCGTTCATCCGGAATTTACCTGTTTACTTTTGAATCGCTAGACGAAGAAAAGAGTTATCATCAACTCCCCCTACTTTCCCACACGCTTGTAATTAAACTCCTCCTCTGTATGCTGATAGTTATCTCTTCTAACATAAAACTCCTGCTGATAAGCATTTACGCCATGTCAGCAGTCACTTTAGGCAGAATTGGCTCAGGGAAAATACACAGCGCTTCAAAATAAACAGCAGAAAGGGAAGTTGGCAGATCGCACAGAGAAATGTTTGCACCTCAATGGCTACTTGGAATATTAAATATTTGTACAGGCAGCTTTATATCTCAAAGGTATATGCGTTTTTCCACGAATTGATTAAATACATTTCTATTTTATTGAAAACTGTTATCACATAGGAACCTTCAAAGCACTAGTCAAGCCAATGCAAGTTAAATATAAAATCAGATTTAAGCTTTACAGATATGCCTAGACCTTAAGCAATATTTCAGTTGGAATCTACTGTTGGACGATGTTTTCTAAGTAAGCAGAATAGCCTGGGTTCACATCAAGCCTCAGTAAATTGAGACAATTCATGGCTTATTTTGTCTTCCTGCCCACTGATTTGCTACCCGAGGTAACCGATTTTTTACATCAATATTCAAAAAAATCCAACTACTCTCAGTCAAATGCCATAGGGAAAACGAGCCGCAGAGTGTTTGGCAATGCCCTCAAATACTCAGTGCTCTCAAATTCTCTGCCGTCCAGATGCAGATCTATGCTCGAGATTTCACTGGTATAACTTTGAGCAAACTAATGTACATTTAAAATGCAGTGGCTGAGGATTTTTTCCCTCAAATCTCGTTTCATAGTACAACTTTCATAGAAAAATGGTTCTTGGAGAAACCAAATGAGAAACCACATGAGAAATATAAGCACTGAATTCTTATCAGCATGATATAATGAATTTGATGAGAACTGTGAAAACCATACATTCTGAAAAAATCCAGATTTTAAGGTGTCCCTGGGATGAACTCTGGGATCCCTCTCTACCGGTGCCTGAGGAGGGATCATTCAGTGAAGCAAATCGCAAGCAAGTGACATCAAGATCCTTTTTACTTTGCAAGAAAGAAATAACAACTATAGTTGTTACAAAGAGGTAATATAATTCTGAGGCTTTATTCATTTGGAAGGTATTTACTGCTCAAACATCTTCACGATGTCCCTTGTGGTGTGACGTCCTCTCCGGGACACCTCCAGGCATCAGTTCAAGATATGTGGAGAAAACTGCGGTGTGTAATTATTCCTACCGTTTCACTTTGAAAAATTGCTGAATTTATAGGCTTAGCATCCTCTAAGTGCTATCTCCATCAAATGAAAATAGGAGGAGTAGTAACTGTAATTAGTGAGAAGTACAACAGACAGGTCAAGCGTAATTACCTTTGACGGTCACTGAAATAGTGTTGTTTTCTCCAACCAGGTAGCCACAGGGCAACAACTCGGGTGTCTCAGCGCTGTTGGTGCGTTTGATTTCTCCGATGCTGTAGCCCAGAACACTGTCTGAATTCAGACCCAGCTGGCTGACGGGATCCACGTGAATTATATATTCCTGGGGTGAAAAAGGGATGCAAAACGTTAGGAAGCATCGAGATCTCCGTGACTTTGTTCTATGATATAATAGTAATAATCACAGCAAGTTAAACATTGCTTGGTACCACCGAACTCTAACAGGAAAACTAAAGCATGCAGCAAATTGTACTCACTAACCTTAAACAAACGTCTCACAACCCCATCCAGAACATCCCATTTGGTTTTGCCGCTGACTCCGATGCAGCCTATGAGGAAGGTGCGAGGCCTCGAATCCTGGATGCATAGAAATGTGAATTTAAGTTAATAAATATATCCCTTTTTTTTAAATTATGGTACATCTTTACCACTAGTGAATTCTGAACACTATACAAAAATCCTTCTTTTCTACACTGTTGGAGTCACAAACCTAAACGATACTTAGACTGGTACTGACGTTAGGTAGAAGGTGTTTATTCATCAATCCATCAACAACTCAAAAGCCTCTGAGAGGATGACAATTTTGCAAAAAGACAGAAAGACTCTTAGGAAAATTCTAGGCAGAAAAGTCCATGGCATGTTCATATTTCCATGACTTCAGAACCAAATATGAGGCATTTGCAAGGTTTATCCTATTTACTTCTAGAAATGCTGCCACAGACATACAAATCTAAATAGATTTATAGAAATGATACATGATTATACGTATATATAGTTATATATGTGTGTATGTATATCGTTTTATATAATCTCATTTCTATAGTAAGACTTCAAGTCTAACTAAATGTAAGGAATCATTTCACTGTGAGCACAGTGAAGTCCGATAGAACTAGCAATATAGTTTTAATGTCAATTTGCTTAAACAGGTCTGCAACTTATTAATGCAAAATTAGCGTTCAATGGAAAGATCTGCTGAGTCAATTTTATTTCCAATTATCCAGATTGTTGTCCATCTCTTACAAAAGACATAAAAATATTTCTTAAATATGCTTTTACATGTACTAATACTGTGAGACAGCAAGGTCAGTGCTTGGTAAAGATTGCATAGTACATCCACTCATGCATTACACACACAACGTGAAATGTATTAGGGTATTTAGGATTCTTTCAATTACTTGAGAATGGAGAACATCTGAAAGATGTCATTCAAAACAGGACACCTGTACCAGAGGGGACAACTTGAACTAGAATGATAAACTATAGTTCTACCAGTCTGGATCCATTAAGTTCTTCCAGAATATTGGTGCTTCCAGCACTTTGGTGCATCTTCTGTCAACGCACTGGATCACTTTCATTATTATTTACAATTTTATTGATGTTTAACAGAAAGGCTCAAGAGCTTTTTGCGGCTTTTAACACATCAGTCTTAAACAGATGTTGTCCCAAGGTGCAGATTAGTCCCTGATGTTGGAAGAGTGGCCTCATTTTCAGAGATGCTACTGAAAGGCTTAAATAGTAACGTTATCACCTATATCACTGACATATGGTCTAGTCTAGCAGCCCTGTGGTACTTTCAAGGTTCGTGGCCATCAATGCTGATGGCACCAACAAGAAGCTGTGAAATAAAAAGTAATGGCGGGCTGAATCCATGAGACAACCTGAACTGGTGGTGTTGGCTGCCAGCAGTTCTAAGGAAGCAGGAGGGAGCTGAGCACCTTGGCTATCACTAGTGATACACCAAAGTACTATCTTGCAGAGAAAATTGTAAAAAATATTTTGCAAATAAAAGCCTCCAAAACAATTCGAATTCTCTGCCCCATTGCAAAGTCACTTATATTTCAAAGCTGGGGACGACGCACAACTCACCTCCTTCCACTTCATTTCATCCTGAAAGCTGACAACTATTTTGACGTGCCTGCCTCCTTCTTTCCGTGCAGACCCATCCCCAGTGTCATCTAACAGCATGTCTGTGAAGAGAAAACATCAACCGCTCTGCAGCTGTGTCTTAATAACAACGAACACTATTCTGATTTACACCAACTTGTCTATTGTAGTCAAACACAACACATCTGGGCTTCGCACGCCCAGAAGTAACAATGTAAGAACCAGTTTACTGACTTCCCTACCCAATATCAGTATGAACGTCATTGAAAACTATTAGCCGGTTACTCTGTATTTTCCTTCCTATAATATATGCCCTGGAAAATATACACCATTAAATGGCTTTAAACACGACTCTTCGCAGCTGAGGTCATAATTGGACAACTCCAATCCAGGGCGTAGCAGACTTATGACGACATTTTAAAAGAAGGCTTTGTGCCAGCTCCTGACATATTTCCACACCTCAATTGTTAATAATTGTCATGCTTTCATTTTTCCACGGCTAACCAAACCAAACCAAACCTTCCCAAGTGCAGGACAAAACCTGCCCACCGCCCTTCTCATTAAACTCACCGAGACTGGTTGACTCCGTGAGGTTCAAACTGTGTTGAGAGAGACCCACTGAATGTCTCGGAGAGGATGAAATGGAAACCTGAGACTGAGCCCTGCTACAGCTGCCGTGGTTTTCGGATTTCAGCCGATCATTTTCTGCTTTTAATTTTTCAATCTCACTCTTGAAAAGACAAGCCAGGAGTTAGAAGGCACAGCGAAAACGTACACTCAAAAGAGAGCAACGTAAGTAACTGAAGAATAAATAGTACTCTAGCAGAAGTGCCATTTTCATATTATTTCAATTTACTTTAATAAATTAATTATTTTAATTATTGCAAAGTCCCTTCCATGAAACTTTTCAAAGTATCTTAGAAAAACATAAATATGTGGGAATTCACTAATCACTGAAATGCAGCCACTTTAAAGCAGAGAGCAAGGGAACATCTTAAGAGGTTGATGACAGTCAACAAAATTATCCCCCCATAGGTTTCTAGGGTTGAAACAGTTACAGCTGCAGAGTTGAGGGCAGCACACTTTATATGTTCAAGCTGACTTTTAATGAAGGTACAAGGCTTAACACTGGCACAAAACTAGACACGACTTCTAATAAGCATTCAAAAACTTCTAATTTACCTTCTTTCCGCTCTTCACTGTGTGGCAGGTTGGCCAACCTTTAACACACCAACACAGGCTGCAATATTTGGGGTGGTTATCTCTTACCTGCATTCTGTTCATCGCCTCCCGAAGCTGGTCGAGCTGATGAGCGGAGCTAAGGGCTTCCAGACGAATATCGGTCAACTTCATCTCCTTATCTCTCAGCTCGTTTCGTAACTGCATGACCGTTTCAGCTTCACTGTCAGTGCATTCAGAAATACTGCAGAAGATGGAAAACCAGACATTGAACGAGACCATTTGTTGCTTTTCAGGTGGTGCTTCCCCAGCATTTATTAGCAAAGGAGGAATAAAACCCTTTTATTCTGCAGGAGGCAGGCAACAATTTTGGGCTGCTGAATTAGTGATACCATACATCTGATATTAAATAGGTCATGGAAACAGTAGAGAGTAGTGAAATCAGCATGTGAACAGAATGCTGGAAATCAAATACTATTGGATACTCCTCATTTTCTTTCATGGTAGTTGCCATAAAGGAAAACTTCTAAAGCCAAACTCCAAATAAATTAAGGGGGTGCAGGCAGCAACAGCAGTTGGTTGGAGATTGATGAGTTTACAGACAGATTTAAAGCTCACCAGGTGTGCACAGCTGGGTTTCCCTGAACTGTTCTGGAGGGCTTTGGAACTCTACACCTATTCAAGCGTGATAAATTCCTGCTCGCTTTAAAGCACTCATGCTTTAAAAATTTTTGGTGGCATTTTTCTTCCCTCCTCCCACAAAAAGAAAAAAATCTGGGTGAGTAACATTTCAGCGCATTCATAAGTGTATCTATATAAAGATCAACTACACAGCTGCATGCTTTAAGAGAGATTAATTTTAAATGTCTCTCCCTAAATCAGGTTAATGAGAGATGTTTTCCCCATCAAAAAGCCAATAGGCCAAAATACACAAGTTTTACTTGTGCTGTAGCCTTGCCTCCGTTCCCATATTTACTCTTTTCTCATGTTTAGCCTTTTGGCTTTCATGTCAAGACGAGACGTATGCACACAGCGTTTTGACTGATGACAGACGGGATCATCATTTGACAACTTTCTGGCCTCAGAGTTCTGAAGCACAATTCGCCTCCGTCACCAGAAACTCACTGAGTGAGGCTCAAGAGACTGGAGAAGCTTAAAAAAATTCATGGGGGATTATCTTCTGCTACTAACATTTCATCGCTATTATACGGCTGGAAATTATTGCTATTGTTTTCACCTCTTCTTGTGAAAACAAGGGATGGACAAAACTTCACGTTTGGGTACTTACTCCAATGCATTTGTTCTGAAATCAGGCTGGAAGCTTTGCATGACATCTACGAGGTCATAAGGCTGGCTGGTAATTAATATGTTTCACAATACTGCCTCTTACAACTGTCTGGTATTTATCTTACTCAAGTGATGAAACTACTGACAGAATTAACGTAAAATCCGTTCTACAAAGTTCTCCAAGCACATTCTAAATGTGAGTTCAGACTCAAAACAGTGCCGTATGGCTATTATTAAACTTTATTTCACAGGTGGTGAAAATGAAGACTTCAGATCGCCTGTGACCTTCCCATGAACATAAAATGGGTTTAGCATGCATCTACATCTCATTCTCATACACAGGCAGAAGGGTATGGTTTGGTCCTACAGATGAGCCTACATAACAGCTTGCTACTACCCAAGTCCAGCTCTGTCACTAAATCATGCTTTGATTTCCAGTAAATTCTCACTTTCATCTGAATTTATCAACTTAATTGGGAACTCATCATGGCAGATTAGCACAATATGCACTGCCTTAGTCAACTGAGAAAACAAAATCCCAGGCTTGGCCTGGATTGTTTCATTAACAGCAAGAGATCCGATCAATTCTGCACTCCAAGGTCACCCCGGTTATAAATACTCTTCATACTCAATACGTTCTGCTGAGAGAGCACCCCGATGAAATATTAAATTGTGCTACAGCAACAAGGCAATGATTTTTGGCTTCCTGGACACTAACACAAAGGTGCTGTGTTGGGAGTCAGCTTAAATATTAAATTCTCTGAATACATGCATACAAATTTTCTGCCCTCTGCCTGTATCTCCGTAGACTATGGAACATTCAAAACTGGCAGGAGTTGAAAGTGTGATTTTTGCTCATTCTTTTAAATTTTCTATTTAAAAACTGAATAAAACACTTACAGAGAGTTGGAATGGGAAGCTCTCAGCAATGGCGTTGAAACAGTGGTGTTATGGTGTGGTAGCTTTGGTGAAGAAGGTAACGAAGAATCAGTCATCTCCTCAATATCTGAATGAGAAGATGCTGACTTGGGAGATTTCTTTTTCCCAAAAGCTTGCTTGAAGGAGCTGCGTAACTGAAAAAACAAGACCACAACAGTAGGCACATCATTAATAATGAAAGCAGGCAGAAAAAACCACAGAGTAAAAACTCTAACATGCAAATACTCCAAACCATACAGCCATACTCACATATTTTAATACAAGTAAAAAATGAATTAAAAAGCTTTTTTTTTTCCTTAACTATTTTATGAGATTAATAAGGTCAATGGGATTGGATATCAACGCTTCCTATTTTTAAGGTAACTATTTTACAGCAAATTCCATTCAGTGCAACAAGCGATGTTGTAGCAACTTGCAGCTTTAAGGTAACGTGGCTCAGCCAAGGTTAATGGTGCTGACATGGTTAGTCATGTAAATGGACGGGTTAGCTTTGGATCTCGCAGTTTAAAGTAGTTCTTCCTTACCTCATTGACCTGCCGGAGGAAGCGCAAGCAAAAGGAAGTGGGGGAAGGAAAAAAGACATGTTTTAACAGATAAGGCCAGTGATAAGGAAAGCTTTGGATTCCTAAGACAAACATGACCAATAATCAACAAAGACCAACAGTTACTTTAAAACTGGAACCCTGTATTTTCCAGAACCAGGTGTTTCAAACAACATAAGGTCATTTTTGCACTACTTGTGGGAGACGCCAGACCCAGATCTCTTAACTACTTTAATTACATTTTCTCCTTGGCTCGGACAGAATGTTTTGGCTCACAGCCACGTTAATACTGTGTTTTTCCTTGCGGGAACAGGTATTTCAACCAGGTGGGAAGACTGAATGTTATCTACCTAACTGCAACTAAAATAACCGTTGTTAATGTGACCGCCATTTTCCAAACAGAAAGAATACATATTCATGTGATTAAACTGATGTTATCCCAAAGTTACAGCTTAACACTTAGCATTCAAGAAGTGTTTGGGCAACACTGTTGCACATACAGTTTAACTTTGACATTGCCCTGTATCGAGTCACTCCCTTCCAACTCAGGATATTCTATGAACACCACTTAACGCTATCGCAAATTACATGTTGTGAACAGGCTGGCTTAATGTGAGCTGAAAGTTATTTTTAAACGAGACAAAGACTCCTACAGTGAGAAATGTTGAAAATCTGGTGTTTCGGCTCTGAATTGACGGCTGCATTGTTTCCATTTATAACAAAAAGATCTTGGATGAGGATTTCCTCAGTATTTGGAAATAAACAATATGTGATTCAGACTCAACGTACGTATTTTTCTCAATAAATTACTGGTTTAATTTCCAGTCTTCATTTTGCAGCAATGATGTACTCATTTTTAATAACAACATCAAAATACTATCCTGTTTTTTTTCTACTTTACGAAAACTTTATTTCTCTTCATAATAATGGCATTTTTCCTTAACCTTGTTTAAAATGAGATGAATGAGAACTGTAGGCTGATGTAGGATAATATTTACCAGGTTACAATAACAAAGAGTAGAAGCTAAAGCAAAAAATTAATAAGTGTTTTATCTGAACTAAGGCTTAATGATTACAAAAGGTTTGTCTCACAAAAAAGAGTTGTTAGCAATTTAAAAGTTACAGCAATTTACTTAGTCTATAGCTACTGTATAACCCAACACAAGAAGGATTCGGAGATGACATTATTTCCATTCAGCCAGCTATTTAAGGGGCAGAGTGGAAATACTTTTGTTATGAAGAAGCTGGCAAGATATCAAAATAAAACCACGGGGATAAGAGAGAAATAAAACCAAGAACCTGCTCAGGAAGCCGTTTCTTACAGTTCAGGAGTTTCATAAACATTTCTGAGAGGATATTGTGCAAATATAAATCAAGCTTTTACCAGCTGAAACCATGTTTTGTATCTATACAGGCTTATCTGTACATCCAAAAGATCCAGGGAGATTTAAATTCAGCGGGAAGGAAGGGGTGGATTGTTTTACTGGCTACGATAAAGGATCTAGGGACTTTAGTCCAAACTACAGTCAGACTAGGTCACTAAGGCACTTATGGTCTAATTGAAAATGGAGTTTAATATAATGTACCTTTCCTCCAGTACAGGGTACCTTGTACACAGTATATGATGAGCAAAAAAGGAAAAATGGGAAATTACAGGTAAGTATTTCAAAATCTTGCAAAATAAAGGTCCATCACAATAAATGTTTAAAAATTGGTGGCTTTTTGTTGTAGAACTCAAGGGTAACGTTCAAAACAGAGTTCTTTAAGTGCTTAACACATTCACTGAAAAGAAAGACCTATGAGCCAAAAAGAAAAAAAAGGAAGAATGATCTTTCATTGTCGATTTCTTTTACTTTAATGACAGACGTTGAGTTTTCCCTAAGGGGTTGGACATCATATTACTTTTAGCCAGACTTGATCTTTGACAGCTATTTCTAATTTAAGACTGGCCTTTTGGCTGTTAAGCTAAAATTCAATCCTAGGCAGAGTCAACACAAGCATATACATCACTTAGGACTCAATTAAGCCTTCAAAAGAGAGTTTACATAGGATTTAAACCGCGCATAGTCCTTGTGCTGACCTGTCGCGTGAGGGGAGGAAGGAGGAGCTGAGCAGCTCCATTTCACCGTGCGTGTTCTGACAATTTTATATAAAACTCATGCAATCTGTTAAAATACACTCACCCAGTTCTTCCTCTTCTTTTTCTTCGAATCGCTCTCAATGTTGCTGCCCACGCTGGAGTGACTGGTAGCGCTGTTGATACTGGAGACGCTGTCTGAAGAGTGTTGCCTTCGGATCCGCAGGTCTGTGGGCTGAGTAGCTCCAGGTCCTGAGTACCAGCAGAGGAGGTGTCAAAATGAAGTAAGAAATCGGATATAAGTGTAAATTATGGGCATGAGCGAGAGAAGTCAGATCAGACAGGATTGTGTTCGGATGTTATGTTTGGAATTGCTGAAAATGCCAAAGGAAGTAAAGCGCCTGACAGCTCTGAAACGGGTGAATTCAGATTGGATTCGGATTGGATACCAGGAACAATTTCTTCATGGAAAGGGTTGTGAAACACTGGAACAGGTTGCCCAGGGAAGTGGTGTAGTCATCATCCCTGGAAAGGTTTAAACGATGAGGTTCTCAGGGACATGGTTTAGTACTGGAGTTAGGTTATGGTTGGACTTGATGGACTCTTCCAACCAAAATGATTCTGTGAACTACTAAATGCTTATAATAAATTTCCTGAGTTCACACAGAAGGTGGAAAAGCTTTGTTAAAATGTCTTCTCACGTACCCGACACACCCATTTACTTCTATAGAATTTATCGCACTATTAACACGGATCCAATTTCAAATCCCCACGATACCAAAACAAGCACCTAGAGCACGGCCAAGAAACAAAGCTCATCCCTGACGGTTACATCAGCTATTACTAAGCAGACTAAAGTCTCGTGGGCACCCCACGGTTGCTATACTTGGCGTTAGCTTCTCACCTTTGCAGTTGAGCTCAGGTGTGTTGATGACTCCATTGATGGCAGCCTGGGCAGCAGCATTTTGCTTCTTCAGTAGTTCAATTGTCTTCCTTAACTCGTTCAGCTCTGAGTCCTTGAATAAGAGCAAAAAAAGTGGTGATACGCTGGAAAATGCAGATGATATCGAACTGCTCCAAAGGAGCCACCTTTCAATCTACGCATTTGTAGTAGAGAATTTATGGAATATATATGTACAATGAGACGAAAATGTGTTTGGTATACCTGGGGAAGTCCAGCCTCAATATGTTGCAAAATGGCTTTGTTATTATGATAAAAAATATGTACATGCTCCGTAATACAAAAATAATGTGCATTCAAGTACACTGTCCAAAAATCCAACCGTATCTCTCTTGCAAGGATTCTTTTTGGTGTTTCTCTTGAAAGCGCATGCATGTGGATTCATTGGGAAGAAATTAGTTACAAAACTCTGCAATATTGAAGACTTGTGTCCAAAGCAACGATTTATTGGAGTAACCTGACTAGTTGCCACAACATCCCAGTGAGAAAAATCAGTATTTTATAAAAGGTTTTATAAATTTTGCTCTGTCACCACAATTGAGGAAACTAAGGCAAATTGTGGTTTTTTTCCCCCTCAACTACAGAAGGAGCGCAAGCAACAATGTTGGAAACTGAAGTTAAGAGTTCCCCATGTATTTTTCAAGCTTGCCTTTTGTTCCGCTGTCATGGTCAGGCTCTGCAGTCTGATCGTCATGTTCCCCAGGCTCTGCTCAAATGCTGCCACCAGGTGAGCCTGAAAGTTCAACCATACAGAAACAGTTTGTTTTCTCCCCCCAAAACATGAACAGTTCTGCACGTATTTAAATGAACCATCCCCTGCATTGCATTGTTTGTTGTGTAAACGATACGGAAAAAATAACACCGATTAGAAAAGGTCAAATGAGTAGAGCATACGTTGTGAAAATATTTGCAAATTACCAGGAACAATTTAATTGTGGAAAATTAGAAATGCCAAAGGTAACAGAGCAATTTCAGAATTTTAGAAAATGCCATCTACAGCTACCACGAGCAGTGCCCTGTGAAACGATGCAGTTAAACCCTGCCCTGCTTGGCAGCAGCTGCTACCAACAGCTTTAGAAAACAGACACAGGAGTAACGCTGTGACCTGGGACATCGTAGGAGATTTTCTGGAGGTGGCTTCTTGCTCAGCTGCTACATCCACTTCTGCAATAGCCAGAACACTTTTTTCACGTGTATTGTAACAGAGCAGAAAGGTGGGATTTTTTTCCAGTTTGAAATTCTCAGTTATTCAGTAAAACGTGCAATCCTGCATCCAGAATAAAACCACCTTCTGGGTCCCTAGGAGTTAAGGTCCTTGGGAGAGCCACATGTCAAACTGATCTGGTTAATTTATTTTTCTCAGTTTAAAGCTGCTTAAATTTGATGATAAATGGAAAACACATTTTGCCAGTTTACTGAAACTGAAAGACATATTAAAATCAAATTTTTTTTGAACCATCTTACAGATTAAATACTGTGGCTTTCAAGGGATGCTTCATGGAATACACTTTGTCACCTGAAAGTACGTCCTTGGTTATCCAGCCATGTCCCCAAGCTATTGCAAGCAATGACATGTAAAGACCTCCTATCACCAAATACAGAGAGATTCTAAACATCTCCTGCTGCTCATTTTTGAAATCAATCTTTGACTTTTTATGTGGGCCACTGTTAACATGTAAAAGGTGACTCAATGATTTCTCCAACACTGGAGTGCACCTTGCTTGCAACCAAGGTCTATGTGCTAAATATCACCCAAAACTTCCTGGTGCTTGGTCAATTACTCTTTTTTCTTTTCCTATGAAGCACTGAGAACTCATTGTTGATTATATTAAGGCCATCAGCTAAGAACTGAACACTACTGAGAAGTAAAAGGAAGGAAAAATAGATTGAGAAGATGGAAAGAAACTTGATAAATAGTGCCAATGACATGCCACTGTTTTATAGATATGCATGCATATGTATGTACACAAATAACTGGACACAGGCATAGGTCAAGATATATTTGCCTCATTAGCCATAATAATCTACACTAACCATACAAAATAATATTTTATTTCTCCATTAAAAATAATTCTATGCACACATCAACAAGTAGAATTGTGCAAAATCCTTCCAAGCGGAAAAGGACATTTGCCTAAATATATACAGAATAGCAAAATCCTTCACAGTGCTATTCCAGACGTATTAATCAGCAGTACACAGCTGACTTATCCTAAATAACTGTTCTCACATTCACAATGAAAACAAACACGAGCACTACAATAACACGGAGATGTGCATCTCTCATTCCCATCAGCCTCTGTGAAAATAAGCAAAGCCGAGACTGTGAGAAAATAGCAAAAAAGTAATTTAAACCCTCACGCTACACATGTTTGAAAACCTAAATATTTGTTTTAAAAACACAGTCTGCAAAGTTTCTGTTGGGGAGGATGAACAGGGAACAAGAGAAGTGATATCCAAGAATCCTCAGTGATACTTTGCAAAAGCAAAAAATACATGGGCAAGCGGGACTACATGGATTAATAATGGGACACAAACCGCTAATGCTTTGACCTTAATAAAAAGCTGCTTTCAAAATTGGATCAGGCACCTTCTAATTACTCCTATCTGGAAATTTTCAGTCAGCTACAGAAAACAGATATCTTCACTTCATAGCTGGAGCAAAACCTTTTCAAAACTCTTGCCCCTGATGGCTTGAGAAGCATCAAATCTTCAGTGTGTATACAGGAAAATTTGGGGTGGGGGGAACCACAATAACGAGATTAATTAAAATTGCCTAAGTTAAAAGCATTTAAAAAACCCCCAAAACTCTTGTGTCAAGGAAACTTCCATAAAGCAGCGTCTTAACAATCACCATTTATTAGTCTTGATATTTTTGGGAACAAACCTGACCTTTTACATGGAAATAACATGTTTTTCTTGAAAAGAGGCAGCTAGAGACCAAACTATAGTACTAGAACAGTCATAGCGGAATACTACGGAATACTACCAAAATAATAAATTATTCTAACATTTTTGAGAGATAAAAAAGAAAACCACAAACAAAAGATCAAAAAAAACCCTAAATGCCCCCCAAACAAAAAATGTACAGCAGCAGCATCTGTTGAGAACTATTCTCTGCAAACACAGTAGCAGCGACCACACTTGAATTCCTCAGTAAATGAATGGAAGCTGGGGCAGGCACAGAGCAGCATGTGCTACTCATTGCTCTTGCACACTGGCTACTACTGTGTTGAGTAACAGTCTGATGAATGGGAACCCCGAGTGAAGAAGAACGCAACAAAGCTAAGCCAGAGCTGGATGAGTTGCAGAACCAACAAGTTATCTGATGGACACAAGCTGGGTTATTTAACAATCTGATGATTAAAAAATAAAAATGTATGCAAGACTCTGCTCCTTTCTTACACACAAAAGATGCTTCTGGATGCAAACCAGCTCAGGTATCCAGTCAGATGGAAGCTGCCTTTACTGTGCCACGTTTGGTATTCCCCCCATTGGGAGAGCTGATGGACAGGAATATCCTCTCCAGTAGCACGCGTTCCGATGTTTATTCATTGCCACAAACTAGGATATTAGTATGATACAATCTAATGACTATTCATCTGTAGCTTATTTACCCTAGAACTGCTTATTTTTCTAGCAAGCTTCTGTTTTGCAGATTTCTGCAGCACAGAACACATAAATAAACTTGCTCAGGGTCACGCACAGCACCGCTTCGACACCTCCTGGCTTCCAAATATATATATTTTTCCCCAAAGTGTTTTACATTACTTATTCAAATTCCTCAGAGGAAAAAAGCAGAAATATTGCTCATACTGGTAAAAATCAGGGATGTCCACTCTATAAATAAGTTCTCAGAGCCCCTCATGCCACTGTTACCTGTCATGTCATCAGTCCACATCTTTATGCAGTGGCAAAGTATAATCCATTTCAATCCACGTTTTCACCAATTTCTATTCCTACCGATTATAATTGTCATCTGTACCTCATCCCACCCAAACGACAAAACAAGACACTATTTATAAATAAAGACACTGTCTTCGACAATTTTCACAAGATCTGAAGATGGTTTGCATATGTATAAAGCCAAATTAATATTATGAGTCAGCATTTAAAGAATGACATAAGACAATTCAGTAGGACGGAGGATGTTATTTTGGGGAAGGTCCCACATGCATGTACTTATTTTTTTAAACACATAGGTAATGCGAAACAAATGTTACACACATGAAATCTTTCTGTCACTCATTAAAAACTGGGGTGGTAATTGGTACGTTAAATGTATTCTCTGCTAGTGTTTGTTCTCAGAGTTGTACTCACATTGGCAGTCAACTGAGTTGTCAGAGCTGACACTTTTTCTTGGGATGCATCCAACTCTCTTCGTAGCTTGCGAATCTATATATTTTAAGAGAGCACTTTACTGCACCGTGATACGGAGAAATAAAATAGCAAGACACGAAACGCGGTGTCTTGACAGAACATCGATGCCCGTCAAACATGATGCGCTCTTACCTCTGACTGGCACTTCTCTTCAGGCTATAAAATAAAAACAGAGGAAAACACATGAAGGGCTTGTTTCTAACCCAAGTTATTAGCTGATGTATATGGTAGGAAGTCACTTTACCATCCTTATGTAAACATGTCCACTACCAGCCACCACGAAAATTACACCCAAGAACACATAAAACTGAGCTTAGAGAGCAGCTGCTGAGTACTTTCCTTGTGGCTCTTGGGGTTATGGACAGCAGCCCAGAGGAAAAGGTCTGTTTTCCATCCTTCCAATAGGTTTTCTTTATTTTGGCTTCATCAGGACCTTGCTTGAGGCAAGGTCAACAATGAAAAGTGGCATTTTCAATTTATTATCAAGGTCTTAAGGCCATGTTACACACGCAGCTTCTTAGAAGTGAAACATGTATGTGAAATAACACTAAATAACACTATGCTGGTTGGACAGACTCCTCAGACAATTACACATCATCTGCCAAGTGCAAGTTCTTCCATATATTCTTGTATCACGTATGCTTGTTTCAACCATGGACGTGTGATAAGCGTGAAGATGCAGTGCACTTGCACAACAATTTGAAATTAAAGATCCTGTCCAATTAACACGTGTTTCAGCAGTAATTACTATCCACTGCTTGTTTTTTTAAAGGGTTGTGCTTTAAGAACCCCTCAAAATCGTGGTCATAGCACCCTAGGAATACATGGTCCACCTTTAATCTGAGTAACTGGGATACTGACAACACCCTCCAGTGCAGCACAGGTAACTTGAAAGATCTCCCATAGCATATATTCAAATGGTTCCTGAGACTATTAAAAGAAAATAAGCAAATGCAAACTGCATTTTAAAAAAAACCCTGTATTTTGAAACTCCAATAAAGTCTTATTTTAGGATCAGATAACCTTAATGAATACATACTTTTTGAGAAAATATTACTGGCATAGTTAACAAATGGCTTCTTTAGAATTATTAAAATAACAGAATGCGAGGTTGAAAATCTGTGCATTAAAAAATCTCCTCAAACTCCTTCAGTAGCAACTCATTAACACGAGGCTGGAATGACTTCATTCAGCAAAGTCTGAAGTGCTTTAGGTAATGAAGTTCAAATCTCCTCAGATCTGCCAAGGTCCTTTGTAGCAAAACTTATTTAGTGTACTTGTAAAATACTGACTCCAAAAATAAACAGCTGCTTTTAGGCCATTAATGTCTGCGCTTAATGAGGATACTGCTAAATATCCACAGATATCTTTATAAATGTAAAGGTTTCTTTCATAGCTGGCACTCGGAACACAATCAAAAGAAAAGCATTTTTTTTTCCTTATCGTTGAATGGCAAAAATGATTAGCACAGTAAGACCAGTCAATTCAATAATTTTGATTAGTAAACACAAATTGTTCATTTCATTATACTCACTGTTGAATAAATAGATGACGTACTGGATACCAAAGACAGAGAAGAACCATGCACTAAAGGAAAGAAAATAAACACAATTAATATAAACACAGCAACCACACAGTGGAATCATCATAGACCGTCCACTACCAGTGACCAGCCTACTGAAGAAATACTTTCACAAATTTCATTATCCACCATAAACTTCATTACATTATTGCATCGATAATGTACAGTTTGAAGAATACATGGCCAGGTGATACAATCCATAAACTCTAGGTTGGTAAAGCTCTTTTAACAATTTAATCATACTGGGTTTTGGGGAAATGCAGCTGTATCTTCCTTCTTCTGGCTGCGAGGAGCTGTATCATGGGCATTGAGGAGCTGAACATTTCCTATTTCTGCAGGGAGTTTTGGTCTTTCTTTAAAGCAATTATATTTCTTTAACAAGGCAAGGTTTGTTCTCTCATAGAAAAATAACCGGAGCTACAAAACCTTTTCTGGAAAGAAGAATTCAAGTCAAACAGTTTTTGCATTTAAATATTCATTCAGTACAAGAAATACATATACAGTGATTCTCAAGCTTGTTACCATCACCCTGGAGTTAGGATTTACATATACAGAATTTTATTTTTGCTTATGCTATTAAAAAAACACAACAGCCTACCTGAAGCTGCTCTTTCTGCTACTGAAACATGCAAATATTTATGTTCCCTTTATTTTTATTTTTAGAAACAAAACGCATTTAACTGAAACTTTCATTCAGGTAACTTCATATAAATCATATTAAATTGTATCAAATCACTTTTTTGATCTAAATCCTCCAGCCAAAAAAACAAAAAGGTTTAGAAAAGCTGCCATTTTGCTCTAGTTACCTACTGAAATTCTCCTACATTCATAATGAATGGTCTCTGCTTTCCCATTGACATTATATCCTAAGGCAAGGCTGGAAAGAGAAGTAAACAAAGTCTAAGTTGGCTTCTGGAGGAATTTAAGAGAATTTAAAAAACCCACAAGAAAGTCTAAAAAACCCCTCACACCCATTTGCTTTTTCTAGTTAATCATATTTTCAATTAAAATGATCTTTATAGGCAGATGTTAAGGACTGTACTGCATTAAGAACATAAAAATAACGAGTGTGAGTCAGAGCCAGGGTCTGTGTAATCGTGCGCTCCATCTCTGGCTGCAGCCTCAGCCCGTGTTTAGGGAGAAGGATGCAAGGAGGAGACAGACACCCCGTGATTTTTGCCCAGGTACAACCATTGCGTCTTCTGGGAATCAGCAGAGATGGCAATTCCTGAGATGGAAACTGCACTCAGACCATTATTTTTCATAGTCGCTGTGACCTACTGACCGTTGTTAACTTAGTTACCTACTTCTGAACCCACTGACACATTTTGCCTGTAACAAAATTCTTGTGTTTAGAAATATAACTATTTGCAGTTGTTTTAGACCTGCTGCTGAATCAGTCAGTAAGTTCCTTGACTGTCTCCATACCCCTGTGATATGGGAAGTAATGGATAAACATCTTTGCAATGCACTAAATTATATATTATCCCCTCCCTTCAGTCACTATTTTTCTAAGCTGAAGATTCCTAAACTGTTTTAACTTTCTTCATACCACAGATGTTAGGCACTTAAGATCTCCTTGTTGCTTTTCTTCTTACCTGCATTTTACCCTTAGGTTCACCTTTTTTTAAGACGGAAAGCCAGAGATTACGATATTATTTTCTGGCTTGTCTCTCTATATTGTTTTATTCAATTTTTTCGAATAGAAATGTACTGAAGAAAACAACCGTACCAATCGGCCAGAGAAGAACCAGATCTTGCAATGGATTGGGACACAGGCATTTCTGAGTCAGCATTAACTCGGATTGTTTAAGATCACATTGGGACTTCAAAAGGAGGAAAGAAGACTCAAAATGCAGTAAGTGAAAGCACACGTAACTCTGGGAATCATATTCCTGCCTTATAATACGTCACAATTGTATCATTGGAGCGTGTGTTTCATTTGAGATGTCTAGTTTCAATTACAACTAAGGAGTTAATATTTTTGCCTAATTTCTTTTTAAACTATCTGCAGATGGCTACTTTTAGGCTATTTAATTAGGAGCCTGAAGGCAGTTATGTTCTTGATGTGATTGCTGGTTTTTTGTAGTTAACGTGCATCTGCACGCAGGCTACAAACCCAAATTGTTTTGGAGCTATTATTTTAAAGCACTATAAACGTATACGCAAGCATGTATCATTTTTTAATGTTAGAAAAGAAATGGTCTAGTTGTGATCAACTGTCCAAAGAGTAGAAAGAACAGGTCCTACCCTACAGTCAGTAGCACAAAAGTGAATGAACAAATTTATATCCCAACGACAATCAATTTGATTCCTTTCTCTTTAGGAGGTGGAAGTATCCGTATGGAGTCAGCGGGAAGAATGGTGGTCAAGAGGGGAAACTTGATCGACAAAAGACCACTTATATTGTATTTATTTATTTTTTCCCTGAAGTTCTGGGTAGTTCGGGGGCTGATCCTGCTCCACCTCTCTAGTCCTGAAACCCTTCATTATCAGAAGAGTTTAGGCACTGCAAGACCAACTACCATTTTGACCCTAACACAGGAGAGAACACGACTGTACTTCACACTATGCGAACCAAAGGAAAAGGCTTCTAAGAATAAAACCTGGCCTTGCTGGTGTTAATATGAAACAAATGTCTTGCAGTCTCAAATAATTAAGAAGTAGGTTGGTAAGCTTTATTTAAGACCTGGATTTATGCTTTATTGACACTGTATAACTGTAAAAGATTAATATGTCTATTAACAACAAATCTAATTTCTATAATACTTTTTGACCTATTGTCTCAGGTTAAAGGTGAATGATGTATTCATACTTTTGATCTATTCTCTCATTCTGTGAAGGTGAATTACATCCATGGATTTGAAAGCAGAGGACAACATACTCCATATTCAGAAGCGCTTGTTCAATTATAACTTGTGATTCCCTGAGAGATCAGCAGGAGATAATGAGCAGGCTGTACCTGCCTTCTGTACGGCCAGAGGAGTAACAGAAGATCCTTAACCTGAACAAAGACTGCACCTAAACATTAAGCCCATCTAGTAAAATGTGATTATCCATTTAGGTGCCAAAAAATTTAGGAACATCTGAAAGAGACTTCCTCAGCATTACCACTGCAGGGTCAAATTCTCCTGGACAATAATTTCTGAATTATAAGAGATAGTTTAACCTCCAACATGGATCTGCTGAAATCTCAAGCACACTTAAAGACTAAGGTTACAAATTTTTAAGAATGTCTTCAATAAAACTTGACTAAATTTTGCTACAGTAGCTCTTCCAACAAATCATCTAAATACAACACAGATGCTGTGATTGAAATTCCTTCACAGGTTATATTAAGGAACTCTTTAGTAAGAGCAGGACTGTTCATCTCAGCATGGAATTCAGCTTGGTATCAGGCAGTCTCTGACAGCTCATGACCATCTAGCTTTCTGAGGGCACAGCACAAACAAAGGTTAATTCCTGCAAGGACACTGTTTTCAGGCCTACAGCATTATTCTAATAATTTTCAACCCCTAATGAAGACCCTCAGCCATAGTCCTCTAAAATACAATTAAATGTAATGGAGTTAGATCGGGAAATTCAACAATGAATTAGCCCTTCATATACAACCAAGCTCCCAATCCTTGCCAGGAAGGAGGCTGAAGACTCAAAGAGTTTCCTATGAACTCCCCATGACCCCCTCCCAGAGCTTACCCCTCGCTGGACTTGCATTTCTTTTATCAGGTATGATTACATATTTGAAAAGATAAAGAGGAATTAAATTAAGGGCTCTGAGCAAACTGATCTGGCTGAAGATGTCCCTGCTCATTGCAGCAGGATTGGACCAGATGACCTTCCCAACAAAACTATCGTGTGATTCTATGGAAAAGAAGAGCCTACATGTTTTGGAAAACTACTCAGGTCTCTTCTGTGGAAACCGTGACACCAGCTCAGGACATTTCGCAGAAATAACCATTAAAGACGATTTGAATACAAATTAAATACTAGAAAAATTATAATAAGTGGGATAGAAACAACAGTCTGTCTGGTATCAATCACTTATACTAGAAACACAAGTGTGGAGGCCCAGATTCAGACGAATAGTCCTGTTCATGGAAGCACTTTAATATGCCAACTCTAAGCACGAACTCGAGTCATTCTGAGATCACAAAAATGTAGCACAGGATGCATTTAAACAATTTCTTGAGCAGTGACGGTCTAGGTAAAACACTTGCTTTCCTATGTCAGAGGGATCACTGAATGAACATCATCAGAACAATAATGACCAGGATTAAAGTTCTATTTAACACTGAGAGCTCCACACAGAGAGAACTTTGCTCTGAAACGACCCCCATGCAGAACTGAAAAGCACCAAATTTATACTTGGTTTATGTAAGAATGTCGTCTTCCAATTGTTTCCAGCACCACCACATAGTTCACTGACCTTCTTCAAAGCCATCGCGGAAGGAGCCGGATCGGCTCATGGTTCTGCTCTTCTCGTCCAGGGACATGGAGCTGTTCCTGAAGCGCGTGTCACTGTAGGGGTCATAAGGACCATCTGCGTTGGAGAGGCTGTGGGTCCGGAGCATGGTTGGATTTGACAGGCTCATCTGGGCTGCAGTGGTTGGGCTTGCTATAAAGCGAAGAATAAACACCAATTTATTTGCTCGACCGCAAATTTTCACACCTAATTTTTGTGCAACTGCCAAAAGACACAGATTTTTGATGTCATCCTCTCCGGGCTTCATTATTTTTCTAAATTCAGTGAATTCAAATAAGAGGCATGCAAATCAATCTAGTGACTAAGAAAACTCAAGTAAATAACGTAATTTTAAACACTGGATGATATGTCTACGCTTCTGCAGACAAGCTCAGTCAACTCATTAACACCTTGTAGGCATGAACTAATTAATCCTCATTTAATTTGGAACAGTCCTTCCTCAAAAAAGACTAAAACACCTGAAGGAATTTAAACTACTACTTTGTGTATATAGAACAGGCCTTAAGAATTATCTCCTCCAAAGCTTTCGAGTTCTCAGAAAATGACTTTTTGCTACGCATTTAAGTCACAAATTTTAAGAGCTTTAGTTTCCTAATTGTTTATTTCCACTGTTAGGTCCTAAGAATTATAAACCACCAATTTGCCCTCATAAGCCAATATTCTCCAGACAGTGTTCAGAGTACGTCTAATTTAGTTTCACATTTGTTTAAAGGACTTTTGTGCTAAAATTATAGCTGTTATGTATTAAGAACTATTTGATTTGTGGGCAAAGAAAGAGAACAACAGAATTGCTGTTCAGCTGGCAGGTTCCTCTTGGTGCGCTGTCATTGCCTGTTCCTACATAAACCATCAACTGATACAGGCGATTGTAGAAGACACAATAATTCAGTTTAAAGGTGCTCAACTTTCATATCAAGATTTTCTATTAAACTCAGTGACCTATCTTGACTCCAACATCTCCAAGCTCTTTTCTTAAGAACACAGAATATATTTTTCTTTTGTTAATTGCTTGTGGCTGCATAGCATTTTAAGCTTATTAAAGTAAATAATCTTCAATATTCTCCACAAAGAGTTAACTTTCTGGGCCTAATACTACACTTTTTTTGGACCACTAAGGTGCTTTAATGACAGTTTGTTAGCTGTTGGCAATGTAATTACACTGTCTATATATTCAGCTGAAATTCTGTTAAGTGTCGGTTTATTTAAAGCTGTTTAATTGTTTCTTTTCAGCGCACTCAGAGAAAGGCTCTAAAATGTCACCTCTGCAACTCAAAACTGCACCAGAAATTCACACCAGAAATTCCTACGTATGGGCCTAACTATTTTGCACATTATTTCTTTATTGTTCTAAAAAAGATGGAGGGGATTCCAAAAGTCAAAAAGAAGCAGAAAACACCTGTTTGACACAGTACTTTCCAAGAGTCACTTGACTTAAAGACAATATACACTGTCAGGATCGATTTACATACCTAAACAGATTGTAAAGACAACTAAGTGATATTTAATCAGCACACCAGAGATGAGCATTACCAGCACTTTAAATTAGGTTATTTCAACTGCAGATGTGGTCAACTAAAATCTGCAACGCTTTATGGGTCCTGTCAAGCAACTTTTATTGTTTCCTTCATTTAAAAAGTGTTTACTTTTATCAGTGTAATTAAGTGAAGCAATGGTATTTTCTCTGACTGAGTTTTATATATTATTTCAGACTGAGCTTCACGCCATTTTCCAACAAACCACCTGAAAAATACGTAACTTGAACTGATGAGGGCTGGCAAATATATCAATTAATATGCTTGTTTTTTAACTAACTTGGATTCATTACTAAACAGGTAGGCAACGTCTTAAGTCCTTTAAACACACCAACGTGTGATATTAACAAATAACTTTGCTGCACAGCTCACAATTTATACTGAGGCCTCTGATTACTCCTAGAGAAGTATTTTCAAAGAGTTATTGCAAGTATGCCACCTTTGGGCATACGAGATAATAACGCTAATTAGTCACACTCATTTCAATGAAAGTGCTTCCTGAGGTTGAATGTGGGACTTGGACCTGCTGAAAGGAAATTAGGTTGTGTCATATGCTATTCTCAAGACATGCAATGTATTGCTATGATTATTCAAAGAGATAATTATTCACCAAGCTGCGAGAAGTTAAATCTAGTTCCAGAGGGTGATGTTATGCTGGATCCAGATGAAAATGGAGAATTGCCAGCAGTGTCCTGAAGTCCTCCTGCTGAATGGGAGCGTAGCCATTCTTTAGCATCTTCTTGATTACGGAGTTGGGAGGATGGAGTATACCTGTAAAAACATACCGCTTTTTCAAAATGAACTTTGTCATTTATTAAAAATTAAAAAGAAACCAAACAACTCAACCATGAAATGTCACAAGACTTGGGGAGGGAGAGAGGGAAAGATGGAAGTTGAAATGTAAGGATTAAAATTATACAAACCCAATACAATTCTGAATGAAGGAGCTGCTCCAAGCTGTTCTAAGCTCTTCCTAATTCATTCCACCTCTGCTTGGGAAAAAAATCCCGCAAACCCCTTTGCTACGGCTTCAGTAGTAACCAAATTACTAGAGAACAGCTATACATAGAAGTTGTGCACTGTAGCACAAACTACGGTGTGTATTACACACGCATGATTTAAAAATAAAGCTGCGATGTGGAAATCCTTTCCTTAGGTTATGCCAAAATTCTATCACTGTTTTAATACTTTCGCGCATTACTAAGCTTAGCTGGCTCTTTGTCATATTATAACCAAATTCAAGTCAACAAATTCATTATAAGATTTTTCAACAAGTTGTGACCCAATAATTCCTATTCCAGAGATGTTCATCTAAAGGTCTGTGGAGGTGTATCCCATTTAGTTCAAAACTAATAGCCTTAAACCATCATAAAGGAGACCGTGTTCAGCCTTTTCTGAAGGCAAAGAAAATAGTGGAAACATTGTCTATGCCAATATCAATGGCAAAACACCCGCTGGCTTCAGCTTAAGCAAAGTTTTAAATCAGCTTCTCTATATGACTGGAAAACAGGTAATGTTATCACAGGTGTTATGTGAAATATGTGATAGGGCACAGGTATCAACAGAAGGAGCATCATGGAAACACTTGTCTGTTGATGGATTTTATAGTCTTACACTATGCTATCTGCTTTTGAGAAATGTTTATGACTTACTGGTTCTCCTTCCAAAAACAAGACACTTGGAGCCTATTATTAGTTGATACTATCTATTTAATTCATTAGATTCCCTCCAACTCAATACCCTAAAGTAAGATATCACTTACTAAGACTATTTTAAATCAATGTGAACACTACAACAGTTTACACTGCAAAAACTCAAACTGTTTTCAAAAAATACATTCATTCTTCTGCTTATGCTTCAACACTTAAGCAAGAGTCCCTGACTATCTGCATCTCTTAAACTTTGCACATGGATCAGTTTATCAAGGGGCTTTGAACAGTCATTTTACTCTAACACCATAAGGATTTTTTCTGCAGCATTAATACCTACCTCTTCAGCACTCAAATATTTCAGTCTTAGAAGAGAGTCTTTATTCATTAGAGACACACTTGATAACCACAGAAACATTTTACGCAAAATACCATTTTAAGAGAGGCTTTTAGCACTTGGCTTCACGGGATAAAGCTGCTGTGAACAACAGCGTGTGTAGCACAGAATAAACTGCAGCTGCAACTTCAAGGCATCAACTCAGTGATCCCACAAGCTGCTTTGAGTAATTCTGAAGATGCAGCTTTTTAAATTGTCTAAGATACCTTTTGTTAATTCTGTAACACATTAAGCATTTAATTAACAGACCTCATGTTGATTATCTTGCTAGAACTGCACGTATCAACGGAAAAATCTTTTTTTGGTGCAGATTTTTATGTTATAAAAATGACAACCTTACAGATACACAAAATGTAATAGAAGACAATAGACACAAGTTTGTTTTGGGATGATTTTTTCTCTTTTCTAGAAGAGAAAAAGTTATCTCCACGGGCCCTATGTATTTAGGTATTATGATGTAAATATCTTTTAAAATTAGTATGTCCAATCTCATCCTAAAAGGTTGATATTGAAAATCTTTTCTATTTGTATATCAACACCAAGGTTCCCGGGGTGAAAAAAGATCTCAAGCCATTGGATGTACTAGCCATAGAAGCTGCAAAATTATTGTTTTCATGTCAAGCCCACTGATGGTTTAGGAGATGCTTTTCAGCAATTCAGCCAGCAAAAGCCATAATTCTTGCTCAAGCCGAGAAGCCACTGGATGAAAAAAAGCACAGCGGTCAATGACCTTCTTGAGGATTAAAGAAAAGAAAGAAAAGAACAATATTGTTGCCACCTCTTGCAAACTGCGACCATCACCACCAGCCACAACAGAAACACAAAGCAAACTCCAAAGCCACAACAAAAGCCGTTAAACCATGTGGAAACACCAATACCTGAGTCCCTTCTTAGGCAAAGTGTTCCTATCAAGATGTGGGTCGCTGCAGAAAAGTTAAAAGAAAAGAACTTCAGAGAAGAACAAAAGGGAAGAATAAGATCAGGACGAAGGACGTACAAACATCTGCATCACCTTTTCGGAGGAAAAGGTGTCGGGACCTTCCTAAGAAACATGCAGAAATCTCCTTACCCAGGTGTGGATTTGCACCAACATGCATCTGGTACCATGCCAATGAATCTCACATCTGTTCACAACGTGGTTTTGCTATTTCTCCTACCCACAATGAACAAAAAATGGCTCTTTAAATGTCAAATAGATGCTTAAAAATATGCTTTTCGGCAGGCGCGAGGCAGACTGTTTGTGAAAACTGATGAGAATCTTCAAGTCTAAACCGCTTTCCCATCATTTCTTTCAGCAGACACCGTTTTTGGAATGCAGCTCATTACTGTTATGCAGCTGCAATGTGTAGCTGTAAAAGTATTGGGTCCCGACTGTTTAAATTTTCAAATCTTAGCTTAAATTCCATTAGCAAAGTAAAATGAGTCTATTAGCCATTCAAACCCCAAATATTTAAGTCTGTGTTTTTACAATGGATGAACTTGTAACTGAACAGAGTCTGTTAATTTGATTTTAAAGAAAATACCCATGTGCTTAAATTAATTAATTTAAGGACAATCCATGTAACTAAATTACAGCATGGGAATGACTAAAATTAAAGCAGTGAGCAAAAGTGAGCTACAATGTTTCAATTTGGGTCATCTTTTCCCAGCTTTTGCATTCATTTTTACAAAGACGGCTGTACCCAAGTCCCCGCAAGACACTCACAAGCCAAACTGCAATATAAGACGGACAACACTGAATGACACGGGGACTTCACGACAAAAAGGACAGGCCTGGAAGGCAGTGGGAAAAGCAGCATGCCAGAGGGATGCTGAAATGCAAGTGAGAGTTTAGATTGGTAGCAAAAAAAAAACAAGGCAAGATTTTCAAATTGCCCTTTGGCAAAGAAACGAGGGGTGAAAAAAAATACCCCTTCAAACCAAACGATGTTCCCAGTAAAAAGAGCAACACCAAAAACATGCCAACTCTGCCGTACGCCGTTCTCCAGACTGATTTTGGCAGATCGATGGGGTGTTTGAGGGGACTCTCACTGGCATGTCTTAGTGTCAGTTCACACCTGAACGATGGACACAGCAGAGGACTCAACTGAGCACAGTCTGTCACAAAACAATTTGCTTCACCGAGATGGGCAACAAAACCTACAGCCTTGCGCGCACTCCTGTCCTGAGACAGCATTACCTGTCCTGCCTCCTGGGCAAAGTATTGCGGCAGAATTTGGGGCTAGCGGCGGGGGAAGAAAGAGGGCTAGAAGAATCAGTCCGACAAGACAGAAAACAAGAGAAGGAATATTAGAATGGAAAGAGGAGAGAACAGAAAGGAGTTATAATAAAACACAAATAGAAATCCAAACATTATATTCAGTGGTAATTTTCTCCATTGAGATGCAACTCCAAAAATTTTGTGACATGACTGCAGAATTATACATCAGGATAAAGCTGATTTCCTGTGCTTGCAAGGTTACCACTGCAGGTCATTGTCTGGTTTATCCCAATGTTAGCTCAAGGTGCTGTTAATGCAGTTCTGACGCTGAAAAATCCGTCCCATTCCCTCCTCCCTGCTCCGTCTGTTCCCAGCTCCTGCTCTGTCCACATAGACACCGATGGATCTCATCGTGTAAGGAGCTGGGGAACTGATCAGTCCGAAACACAATTCAGGTGATCATTTTTCAGCTGGATCCACCTCCCAGTTGGGTTCACTAAGCATCCACACGAATGCCTGTCCCAAAACGTTGTGGGGAGCAGCTGGAGATGGGACAGGGCAGCAGGGAGAGGCCAAGGAGGGATCGAGTGAGCAGGGAGACCAGGACGTCTCTTTTCAGCATGACACCCAGTTTAAAAGCTTGTCAAATGCTATAAACAAGAAGTTTAATGAGAAACAGTTGGTTTCTCAAATCAAAATTATATTAATGATAGAGGGTTTTTTTGAATATCACTATCAGATCAACTAACAGGAGATCTTTGGAAGGATAACATATAAAATTCAAATATTCGGTATACTAAGGTAGCAAGAAAAGCTGTCATGCTGGCTACCACAGCAAATTAAAAGCCTCGCCCAAACCCATCGTCTTGCTCTGAATTTGGCTCCTTGCCTGGAACAGCTTCTTTGTATGTTCTAGTAACACCATTCTGTATTATCTTGCAAGAAGCACAACTTGATTTGTATCTGCAGCGTCGGCTACTGCTGTCAGGACTTCATTCACGTTGGAGATACATAAAGCCTAATGGAAATGAGAGGAAAAACCTACTAACCTTTCAGACAACGTAGTCTTAACGCTGTTGGTTCGGACAAAGGGCGTCAGAGAATCATCTTTAGAGGCTGGAATCAAGCCAGTGGAGGAGTTGTGGCTCAGCCCGCCTCCACTGCTCAGAGAGATATCGATGGATTCACAGCTGGTGTGAAGGCTGCTGACCGACTGATACCCAATGCCATCCTTGCTGACAGCAGAAGAGCTGCTGGCGTTGGTGCCCCACGTTAAACTGTTGGAAGGAGCCGAATGTGCTGAACTGGGACTGGAAGCTAGTGGAGACTGGTTCATATCGGGGTTTTTACTATACAGAGGGCTGCTGCCCCCGCTACTCAGCATCCCGCTGCCAGATGGTGAATCCAGATTACCCTGCTGGTTCATAGTGGCGTGAGGATTGGAGATGACTACCGAGTTTTTCATATTTTCGGCTGTTGTGATGGGAACTTGTTTATTAGGCTTGCCACCGAAAAGTCTGTAAAAAGAGACAACATGAAAAATACATAAGATGCAATATTAAATGCAATGATATTTTTATCTAGAACATATATCTTCTTAGCTTCAGAAAACCAACATTAAGTAAATGATGCAAGATTGGACATAACTATAAAATTATGAATCTCCTTGTGTTAACTCCACCTTCAATTAAGCCCAGAGACAACTATGATAGCCTCAAATCTGTCTGAGGTGTGTCTTCTCTGAATTATCAAACACTACTTTCACAAAGCTAAAATACAGCTTCAAAGAACTAAAATACAGCCATATCGTCTTCTGCTCCTTACGGAAAAAGGCTATCAGAGAAACACTGCACTGATTAATCTAAGGTGTGGAATATTAGAGGCTGAAAGCTGGTTGTCCAGGTAAATTCAGTGCAAATCACTGAATGACCTGCACAGAACCAGCTTTTGCTGGGATGTAACAGGAAAAAAATATTTACTGGCATCAAATGTAGGTTTGTCTCACTTCAGGAGCCGAGCTGGCCGAAAACTATTTTCTTGGAGTGTAGAATGAAATTTTACCTGCTTTGGCATCTGGAACTGGCTCAGTAGAAGACTGAGTGCCAGAACTAATGCAAGAGAGGGGACACAACAGTGTGGTTGGAGGGGGATGACTGCAGCTTCTCCAACAACTGCACCACCAGTGAAGAGGACACTTCGGTTCCCTCATTAACAGCTGACAGAAGAAGTTCCCTAAAGCGCAGAAGTGTCTTAGGAGTAAATATGCTTATAACCAGACTATCAATCATTCTAAAACTGATCCTCAAAATTATGGAGGAAATGTAGCTTTTGACTCTTGCTTCAAACATCCACCCCAAGATGTTGCTTCTGTTTCTGCCACTTATCTCCTGTCACCGCCTTTGGAACCGCAGTTTTCCTCACAGATAACGATAAGGATTTACTTTTTTCTTATCAACAGTGTGGCATATTGGGTATGAAATCTTTCAAAGCGGGTGTCTACCAGATTGTAGTCCTCAGAATAGAGGACTACAGCACTTCTGTACAAGAGCTCCTGAAGACTTCCGAGTGGCTATGCACCAAGCAGAACGTTCTCTGCTTTTGATTACGTCCAGGTTGTCTGTACAACACATGCACACCAAGTCGCTTTGTCCAACACCTCCCAGGAGCACAGGTGGTGTAATATGTGGGCACCCACACGTGCAATAAGTGCAGTGATGCCCAGGTGCTGGCTGCAGCTCCAGGGTACCTGTGCAAGATGCCTGAACACATCTCAGCTGGGTGGCTGCTGTTGCATACTTGCCACAAAGCACTAGGACGACACCGCTGGATCAGGCTGAGATGCTCATCTACACCTATCTCAGAATCCAGCAATCCTCTGTGCCATGATCCTCTCAGCACCTGGTGTAGACATTCACAAACCAGCACAGATCTGGCCAATTCGGTTCACCTGGACACCACACCTCACTGATTAGGAGATGCTGACTTAGACAAGTCAGTCTGAATGAGAAAACCCATTCCTATTTGGATTTAGACACGTAGAGTCTAAGCTTTATTTAGAATAGATGTTATCAGAGGGAGCATGAAGAAAAATGTCAAATCATACTCCAATGATACAAGGTCTTCAGCAGCAATGCCACCTTAGGGTATTCCTGTTCCTATGCCATTGCATACCACCTCTTCAGTTGTACCAGGGGAACTGTAGCCTTAAAGATAGGATCCTACAGCTTAAAAAACCCCAACCGCCCACGCAACCATTTTAAAAGCTACACAGGCTTCCCCAAGCTGTTTCACAGCACTTGTAATACAACCGAAAGGCTGCTGCGCTGTGGCACAAACAGAAACGTGTTGCTGCGAAAGGCAACGTCTGGTGGAACCACAACATCATAACAAATGCCTTCAGGAGAGGACGCAGTCTGGAGAGTGTTCCTTTCAGTCCAACCCAGCCAGACAGTCACATCAATCCAGAGATTAACTCTGGAAACACATCCCCTCCAAGGAACGACATCTTTTTACTACTATTGTTGACATATCTGAGCTGTTTCTTGGGCCATGCACAATTCTCTTTAACCAAAAAGCAGCATATTATTCACTGCAAAGCATGAAGACCCAATTTAATAAGAAAAATGTATCAAGATAAAACAATGGTTTCGCTTAAGGGACATGGCCGATACCATAATACCGGAGATAAAGGGAATACTGACAAAAAAACAGACAGGGATGGGCCTCATGGTAGAACTATAGAATTTCACTGTTTATGGTAGCATAGGAGTTATGTAAGTCTGCAGACTCGCAGTTAAATCTGTATCATTACAATAGTACAGGTTCTAATTTATTGTATAATATTAAAAATTACAGGGCCAAGAGGAAATATGCAAGAAACATATGCAACTCATCTCAATTTACTCTAAGAATTAAGTTGAAAATCTTCTTCATTTTCATTCTAGAAATAAGCAGATGAGGCCAAATTCATCTCTGATGTATTTCGATACTTGACTATTTAGACAGTCCAGTGAAAATTCAACAGTGGAACTGTAAATCAAACAAGGGAAATAGTGACATTGAGCTTCAGTGCCTTCTCTTGGAAGTGTCATGTATTTCTAATGTAGTACTTCAATTAACATGGCTTGCAATGTGGCTTATTCCAATTCCAATCAAATTTCAAGACTAATGTGCCTGAGGCTTGCAACACTGAAAATTTACATTTCTCATGGGCTACACTATTAAAATGAATGGTCTAATGGAGTTTTTCTTATTAAGTAACCATTGATGAAAATTAAATGTTCCAAAGGAAATGGCTTATCGAATGACAAACAGGAATAATACACACGGAGTGTCTCGAATTATCCTCACATAGGTTCTTCAAATAAAACCACCCATCTAAAAAACCAAACAATTTACAGTTTCTTACAGCTTTAGCCTAAGCTGCAGTCACAGCCATTATGCTTGAGCTGGAGCCTCAGATGGAATGTGGCTTTCTCACATCACTGGAAGCAGGATGATGTAGCATAATTGTATGGGTATTATGGGCGTCAAGACAAAATGAGATGCAAAACACCGAAACTTGAAACAGACATGCTACTCGATGTCAAATTAAATTGAAAAAGAATATTAACGAAACTTGTCACCAATATCAAGGCTTTGATGCACACGGCATCAACAAATCCGTTCCTGGCCAACTCAATATTGTTAAAAGCATGTGTGGAGCAGTGGTGGAGAAACAGAAGACAAGTAAGATTTTTGTTTAGAAAAAAATATTAAAATAAGAAAATTCAACCCAGTTTAGACAGTAAGTTTACTTAGGGTTTTTCTACACAGTCAAACAACCTGATGTCATGAGTCTCAGAACACATGGATCTAATCCACACAACTAAAAGATCGGTTTGGGTTTGGCACATGAATCTATGTGTGGTAGGTCAAATTATGCACCTGCCATAATGAAAATCTGCAATAACGCTCCTGTTGTCAGTTTAGAATTTGATCCATCACTGGGAGTATTTCCAGGTTTGTTACACATACATTGGTGCAAGAATTCTCTAGTAACCTTCAGGTAAGAAAACTTTTATTCCTGTGATATCTGGATAAGGCCTTCGGGTATGACTTTTGTAACAAAGAGACTCATATTACAATTGTCAAACTTTCTGCCAGACCGTTGTTTTCTTCCAAATGTTAAATTTTTACTGCTGCCACGTGACGTACTGAGCATTTACAACACTGGCCAACCTGTTTACGCGAAATTAAATGTAAATACAAAGACCTTGATGTAGGACACTAGATAGTAAGTGCTCCACAAAACACAGCCAGGCCTGGCTCGAAGAGTCCTGGTCATTCAGCTCCGACTAACATCATCGCACGATCAACGGATTTATTGCCTACCTGCGCAAAGTGGGAGAGGCCACATCGGGGTACTTGGCTCCTTGCTGGTGGGTACTTGGGGCTCCGCTAGCAGCAGTCTGTGATGCAGGGTTCACTTTAACAGAATTACATGAGGCCACGCTTTCGTTGTCAGACGAAATCCCTTTCTCTTTATCAGTCTGGTTGACTAATCCTGGCAGAGAGCTCCCAAGGATTACCTTGGCAGGCTCTCTCATTTTAGGGACAGGCAACCCAGCTGACTTGCTGCTTACATTGGAGTCTATGCTACTCGTGCTAGATCTATTCCCAGCTCCACTTCTGCTACTGGATTTACTGGGACGGGGTAAACTACGGTACTGAAGATTAGTTCGGGCGCTAAGTGCTAAGTAGCCATCATCCTGGTTCTGTGAGCCATCAACACTAGTCTTCCGACCAGTGGCCCTACCCATGAGTCCAGATGATTTAGGGATTTTTCCCAGAGTAGCCGATCTACTGGTGATAGTTGCCCCACTGGCAGTGATTATAGTCATGCCTACGGCTGACCCGCTCTGTTTCTTAAATCCAAATGCATTAGCATTAGCAGCAGTTGTTCTAGAGTTACTTGTGGGAAGCTTTTTGGATTCATCACCACTGCTGCGTCCTGCATCTGATGGGGAACGTTTAACATGTCCAGCTTTAGGAGATAGTCTACCCTTTTCTGATACCTTGGCGTCATCAGTTTTCCCTACAAAAATAGAAAAAGAATTCTAATATTTAATGACTTGAAAACATCAAGCAAATGATGAAACTCAAAGCAGCATGAAAAGCAAAAGCGTGTTAGCCACCGGAGTGTGGTTAGAAGTTATGAACTAGTCTGCACTGGACTTACAGGCCACTCTAGTGACTTACACATGCAGACTTGCCAGAGAAAGTATGTGGTGTTTGCCCTCGAGAATATGAAAAGCAGAACAGTCTTATGTAATTATGACAGATAGGAAAAAAAACATGTTTCCCTCTGTAGCTGCCACATATTGATCCTTTTTTGATCGTTAGACAGAAGTTGTGTTAGACCATTAGTACAATTTTCCTAAAAGGCATTGCTCAAGAAAGCATCCAACTTCCACTTTTTCGTGTACAATTGCGTACACAACCAGATAAGAGGAGAGATATTAACTTATATTACTTGGTTATGCAAAATCAAGGCAATTTTCATTCACACATCTGCAAGTGCTAAAATTGCTAAATACATCTATAAAAAATCCAGAACTTAAGAGTGTTTAGTACAAATTAACATGCTGGTTTAGTATTGGGGGTGGGGGGGAATCTCCTAAACCACACGTACTTTATATTCTTAAAGTTAACCATGACTTCAAAAGCTGAAGTTATATTATTTATTTTTCATATGGCAAGATTGTGTCAAATAAATAGCTTGGCTTAAGACCACAGTTGTCAGGAAAACACCTTTCATGGTGTACTAATCCAAAATATGCATTTTCAAATGAACAGAAGTAGAAATGCAGACATACGAGGTGCTGCATAGCCTAAAACAATACCTAAAAATAAAGACAGGATTACCTGAAGTTCAGGTTCTGCCTCTGGAAAGTATTTAAACTGTTTTCATACCGAACACACTTTTTAGCTTGTTTACATCTTTACACCTTTTCTCACCTGTTCCAGGTGTCTTTAATGTGCCTGAGGTGGTTGAAGGTTTAGTCCTTGGTGTGGTGATGCCAACCTGAGCTGACATGCCCCGTCGCCAGGAGCCCGTCTGCGAAATAACAGTGTTCTTCCTACCAGAAGTGCTCTTATCAGATTCATCCGACACATCAGAGGGATTCCGCCTCCATTTAGATCCTGGCTCCATTTTTATGCCGCTATCGGATCCTCCGTCTGATTTCTTGACTTCATCACCGGACCACAAGGAATTCCGCTCGACCTGGGAATGCTTCTCTGCATCAGTCTAGGAGAGATAAGCAATTGTAATACAACCTTCAGAGTGAGCCTTTCTTTTAACAAGCTTCACAAATGAGAACCGTCAAAATGATTAATAAACTCAGCTGTCACCTCTGAGTACCAACAAACATAATATGCCTTTGAGAAAGAAATGTCACAGCAAGAAATGAACCCCAGTAATGACATTTCTTAAAAATACACTAGGGGAAAAAAATACAAAAAACATAACAATCATGTCCCTTAGAATGAAAAAAAGGTGGAAAAAAAAAAGCACTTGATTTATAAAAGACATATTCAGCTCCATGACATCTCTAATCCTCCATCTCGAATTTCTGACGGACCCTTTTACTGTAATGCCAAAAGAACGTTTCAAACCTGTGCAGCCAGCTTTCCTTTGTTCTTGCTGCTTTGCTATCTCTTGTCTGGCAATCTGATCTCCAGAGCATAACGAAGCAGCTTTTTGAGCAGATTTCAAGATGTAGAATGCTGTTCATTCTAATCTAACATATTAGAGGGACACCCAAGAACTGAAGAAAAATAAATCCCCAACAACTTTCTAACAATACTCAGGTCTGACTTAAATACACAAATTACATTTGTTTTTAATTTATATTCAACTCCTACAAACGGTTTTTTCCTATTCTTTGTACAGAATGATTGTGCTGACAGTCTTTTATGGATGATTTTGCAAAGATCAACATAAAATATAGAATTTTCTACTTAGTAAGTCTTTTCCAAATTCTCAGAGATGCTTGAATTAAACCTAATACCCTATACATATAATATATTCCCAATACATTAGTGGTTTCTATTGTTGATGATTACTCTTGCAGAATTCTACTCCTGTCAAATGCTGCTGATTAATTTGGGCAAATTTTGCAACACCAATCATTGTTGAGGCGTTCTCCAACCATCACAGTATTATGAAAGGGTCTGCCAATTTAACACTTAATCATGAAGCTCCCAAGGAAATTGGGTGAATTTTGGCAAGATGTTGGGTGCCACCTCTTCCTTGCAGCCTCACTAGAAGACGAATGTGCTCAGTACCTGTGCAGCAGTTGAATGGTAATACCACTTAAAAGTTAATTATTTTAAATGCCCTGAAGCATTAAGGTCCACAACCTTTTACTCCCTTTGGATAACCAGAAAAGCACAGCAGAGGGGAGGAAAGGATGCACGATCATTTACCACACTTTCATCAAAAACACTTTATTTTATTTGTAAGTTCCTAAAGTACGTTTCAAGTTTATGACTTTTATTTGCTTGCCAGATCACACCATTAATATTAAAGCATCTATAGGGGTTGTGGTTTAATTTCCTCTGCTTTTTACTGTAATTATTTTTTTCTTTTTAAGCCTGAAAAACGAGTCTAAGCAATGAGCATGTGAAAGCTGACACCACACATCATTATGATCTTCCTTCAGTCACGTGAAATAGTTAGGGCCTGGGTTACTTGTCTGCATATCGAGCCATTAGACTGTGAAGCGTTTACTGAATCATGGATTTAGATATTGTTTCCTTGTACTTTCCTTGTGCTATGCAAACGTTGTTTCCCTGTTTCTCCATTCAAAGAGAGCAACTCAGCAAAGGGTTTGGGGATGGTTCCCTTCCTATTTACAACCCTTGGTAGGTGTGTAATAAATTCACAGCGCGACTGTCTTTGTGTCCTGTGTTTCTTTAAAATCATCATTTCACGCAAATGAAATTTACAGACCTTGGAAAAAAGCACAGGCAAGAAGTAACAAATAATCAATGAACGAAACCATATCATCATCCATCACATGCTCTCATTGGTATCGTGCTTCAAGTACCTCATCTGGGATTGGTTATTTACACTGTTAGTGTTCAAGAAATATATCTATTTGCTAATAAAGGACTTATTCTAGTTTTGGTTGACAATGAAATATTCTTGTACCTTTTAAGTCCCCTCCCTTCACATGTGCAAGAATAGTGCACTCTCAAAAGAGAGAAGAGCACTACAAGAAGTCCTCTACCTTTGCTCTCTTCCATTTCATTCCACCGCTACACTCACAGCCAAAGTTTTTCCGTAGGCTTTGAAATGCTGCA
This sequence comes from Patagioenas fasciata, assembly GCF_037038585.1. NCBI lineage: Eukaryota > Metazoa > Chordata > Aves > Columbiformes > Columbidae > Patagioenas > Patagioenas fasciata. The sequence goes on along the minus strand of NC_092524.1, from coordinate 4,243,619 downwards.
ACATCCACCCTTGGAGCCCTCCGGCCAGAGACGTTTCTGTTTAACGGTAAACACTGAGAACGGCACAGAAACATGACTAAGGAATCAAAACCAACACAGGGTGAAACTTCAGGATTGCAGCTGAAACCCCACCTGCCTGAAAGGCCTGGAGTGGGTGAAAGTGGAAATGTTGTTTGCTGGAGGTCATGGCAAGACGTGGCGAGCACATCTGGGAGCAAGGTCTGCTGTCCCACTGAGCTGGGAGTCGCAGTAACCACCACGATTTCACAACTTACTCCTCCAGTTTTGGAAATGCACTCATGCAGCTGTGAGCGGACAAAACGCATCCTTGCCCCAGTGGAACTGAGAAGTCATCTTGATGCAACAGCTTAAAGATGCTGCTGTTATCTATTGAGAGGAACTGTGTCTTTTCCCTTCCATCTTCAGATCTTTTTAGCACTATGTGAACAAGATTATTACTTGATCTCTTCCATCTTATTTCAGTTAAATAAGTTATTTTCAAATGTCCACCAGGTCTTAAATTTCTCCTTAAAAATATGTGCATGACATGACTTCAAAGGCAGCTCTGTATTAAAAGGTAACTTATCTAAATCTGTGAGATATCAAAGAGAAATATAAGGGCCCCAAAGCAGTATGGCTTTTGTGGTTCGGCACTGGGCACAATCAGAGCAAGACACAGCAACATGGTAAGGCAAACTCTGGTTCCAATCACCAACTGGTTCAGAACCAACTTGCAAACATCCTCACAGCACTGTTACAAAACGGGGCTAAAACTATGAATGCTTATGGAGTTAATATAACATACTTAAATCCTGCTTCTCAAAGACAGAGAAACTACCGCTTCTGGAGCATGGGGTACCCAGCAGCTCTGAAAAAATCTATTTCTTAGCAGAGACCTTTTTCCTACCACGTCTTCTTCCTTCGCAGAGATGATTCTGCATAAGTTACTGATTTTATCAGCAGACACTGACATGTCAGGGCTCTCTCCCTTTGATGTTGCTGTATTATTTGGACTCCCAGTTGCACATGTATTAGCTTCAAGCTCCCTCTTTAATTAGCTGAAATCCAGCTTCTCTACCACCTCAAAAAGACGTGGCAGAATCGCAGCAGCTTGAAAGTAAAGTGCTACTATTAAGGAGAACCAAAGCAGTGGATACCCTGAGAAGAAAAGTCCACATCCCTCTGCAGATGTCTGCCAGTCCTTTGTGGTTCACCACAAGGGGGAATGCAAACCTGGGCACAGGCCTTCACACAGTACCTCCAGGTAACACAGAAAAGAAAAAAAAAAAATATATATATATATATATAGATATATATTAGTCACTGTTTCATGAGCTGTGAGGACTACTTTGGGTAGCAAAAAAATCAACCCTGCAAGCTATGCTTGGTTCCATCACTCCAAGTTATTTTCACTCCCTTGGTTGAGAAGATTAGGATATTCCATTCAAATGAAAACAAAGTATTTTATGGATTATAATTTGCAGATAACAGTAATATCTAGAATAAATACTGTCAGCCATGAAAAATGAGGAGAGAAGCAGGTCACGGACACAAATCTGCAAATGCAACTTGTAATGACTGTGCTCTACTGTCTGCACAACCTTCAGCTGCTTCTCTTCTGGTGTACGTCTGCACCCTCTTGGGTGCTGTAAGCATTGTGGAGGAGGAAGAGGAGTTCGTCAACACAGATTTTGATCTCTCAGAGGTGTTTCCAAGAATCTGATCCATCAGAAGACAGAAGTCAAATGAGTTTCTATTTCTTTTTCCCTTGGTTAATGTTTAGTCACGTCTCCCTTTTTCTTTTTTCTCTTTTTTCTTTTCCTTCAATAGTATTACAATGTTGAGACAGGAACAATTGTCAAAAAGGACTTCTAGTTGTCTACGTTACTCTGTTACATACCGAAAAACACAGTTCATAGATCTTAACTCCTCTCAACTTGTATGGGACTTGTATTTGCAGTTTCGAGCACACATGCAATCGCTGATACACAACCAGAGGCTAACTGGAAATCTTTAATGTAGGCTCAAATATGCACTTCGTGGCAAGGGAACAAAGAGTAATATATGCTTGCACCACAGTCCTGTAGGCAGAGTAACACTTCACAGCAACCACACGTCTACATTAAAACTGATGTTAAAACCAGATTTAGGGTCCGGTCATGAATAGGAGAGGAAATAAACATGGGAGAAGGTCACAGCAACATCCCTCTCACACAACACCTGAGTCCCTCAAGCAGGTGGGTGTAAAAAGAACAAAGCTTGGCTTCTTACTCCCCCACTTTTCCAAATCTATATTTGGAATCCAAATTCTATACATTTGGAGGAAAAAAAAAACCAGTTTCTATTACTGCAAATCTCTGTACTATGCAGTTTAATTGATGGCTGTAAAACTGTTGGATACCTCCACTTGTTATACCCGCTCTGGCTGCACGATGTCTGAGCACAAAATGTACATGTAGGCTGCTTGTGGGCATAAAATTTGTCCTCCTAGGAAATGCTGCCAAAAATATGAAGTCTACAGAAACACACAACTCTGGAAGTTTAAAAAAATGTATTTAATCTGCCTAGCATGCTTACATTTCCGATAGAAGTGTAAATAACCTTCATACCTTCATGTTGACTTAATGAAATTCTATTATTCTAGAGCTAAAAAAATAATCCCATCTACTGATCATGTTTTCTGTACAGCGGTGCCGCCAGCAAGGCAGAACTCATTTGTTGCCACACCATCGCAGCAGAGATGCCACGGATCCCATGCACAAAGGAAACAGGAATAAATGCCCCATACGATAAGGTGGTTACTATTGCTTGACATTGCCCTTTCACTGACAGCATCTGTAGTGAAGGCTGTGTGCTCAAGTTCATCCAACTTAATTATACTTATTGCACAGAGAAAAGAATAAATATCAATGTTACTAGTTTAAACTAGAAATCTTACCTGTGCATCTATGTTTTTGCGCGAGGAGGCAGGTGTGTTGGCGTAGGAGCTGATAGAGGAGCTGGTGTTAATGTCATCGGTACTGAGATTATCTATGGTGTCACTGATCCCACTGCTGACAGAGCTGCTGTCATCCCAGCTGAAGAAAAAAACAACAAAGGTAGAAAACAGGGGTCAAAAGACAATACATCATTCAAAAGGAGAAGTATTATTTCTATGAGCGTTATCCTACCTGCAATGCCAAATTAAAATTGTACACTCATTTTCCTAACCAACCTTCATTGCACTTCCAAGTCTAAATTCACACAGCTCATTGACTATATGATTGTCACACAGCAATGATGAAGGGTCTGGAGCATCTTTCTTATGAAGAAAGACTAAGAGAGCTGGGGCTGTTCAGCCTGGAGAAGAGAAGCTGAGAGGGGATCTCATCAGTGTTGTTAAGTATCTCAAGGGTGGGTGTCTAGAGGATGGACCAGACCCTTTTCAGTGGTCCCCAATGACAGGATGAAGGGCAACGGGCACAGACTGAAGCACAGGAGGTTCCATCTGAATATGAGGAGAAACTTCTTTATTTTGAGGTGCCAGAGCCTGGACCAAGCTGCCTAGAGAGGCTGTGGAGTCTCCTTCTCTGGAGACATTCAAACCCACCTGGACACCTTCCTGTGTGATCTGCTCTAGTGAACCTGCTTTAGCAGGTGGGTTTGACTGGATGATCTCCAGAGGTCCCTTCCAACTCCAACCATTCTGCGATTCTCTACTGGAAAGTTCAGCTGTCCAAATGGCACGTATCCCTACCGAGCCACACAACACATCCTTTTCAAGGAGATCTATTAGCAGTTTAATACTCAGGACCACCATCTTCCACCGTGTGAGTTTCAACGTTTTCTAGTGAATGAGGAAGTGTAACTGGAAGTTTAGGATACAGAAGGCACCCACAAAAAATGTCCATGCCTGAAGCAATTTGAGTGTTGGAACAGACAGAATCAAAATGATCTAAAAGTCAAGCTGGATGCTCCACTCCAAAAATGCCCGTAAAAATAAGCTGCTTAAGGAAGAGATTTATAAACTGGTTTACAAGTGCTCCATCTCCAAGAACAATAAAGCTTGGATTGAGGCACAGTCCTGGAAGTAGCTCTGCAAAGGTATTTCAGTCCACTGATGGATAACTACTGCTGGAAATAAATATGCACATATTTCATAGATCATTTCTGAAAGCTAGCAGTAAAAGCCCATCTCCTGGCAGCTCTCCAGCTGTTTATCAGCACAGCCTCAGATTTTGGGAGCTCCAGACTCTCCTCCCCATTGCATTTCTCTTTCCTTTACAAACTTATAACAAAGAGATTGCAGTGAGTTTTTTGCCTGTAGAGTGGAAGCCATTCACAACTTGATATACTGGATATTTAATACATGCATTTAAAATTGTAATTGAACTATGTAAAGAAAGGCAATCTGTATCTGGTTTCTTGAGTTTTCTTCACAGCTCCACCACTGACTTACTAAATAGCCTTACTACATAACCTTTGGCCATTTTGAAATGAAAAGCAATTCATTTTTCTAAGCATTACAAAACAGCTGCCCATATGGGTTTTAACAATGCTTTCATAATTTTTAATTGCTTTTTGCTTACTTGGGAATATTTTGTTCACCCATATCTACGTAAGGCCTATCAGGGAACTGAGCACAGCTTAACCAGCAGCACACACACTGAACCACACGAGGAGCAGTGGCCATGGGGACACACTTCGTGCTGCAGAAAGGGTTTTATTGCTCCCAGCTGCTCCTCGCTACCCTTTTGTTCCCAGCTACGGTCCCCATCAATCTGCCAGTGCCCTGAGTTGTGCCAGTTCTCGCCGTATCGCCACCACCAAGGCCAGCTGGGAAGCTCGGATCAACAGTTTCGTCAAGATGGATTCATTTTGTCCCTTCAGGAAATTTGGGAGTGCTCAGCCCTGCTGCTCTGCTGGTGATGGACAGGGATGGACAGGGATGAAAAGGGACATGGATGGACAGGGACATGGATGGACAGAGATGGAAAGGGATGGCAAGAGATAGAATGAGATGGAAAGGGACATGAATGAACAGGGATGGAAAGGGACAGGATGGATGGGGATGGATCAGGTGAAAATGGACAGGGACGGATGGGGATGGACAGGGATTAAAAGGGACAGGATGGATGGGGATGGACACGGGTGAAAAGGGACAGGGATGGATGAGGATGGACAGGGATTAAAAGGGACAGGATGGATGGGGATGGACAGGGATGGACGGGGACGAAAAGGGACAGGAATGGATGGGGATGGACGCAGACAGGATTGATGGGGATGGACAGGGGTGAGAAGGGACAGGGATGGATGGGGATGGACGGGGATGAAAAGCGACAGGAACGGATGGAGATGGATGGGGACAGGATCGATGGGGATGGACAGGGGTGAAAAGGGACAGGGATGGATGGGGATGAAAAGCAACAGGAACGGATGGGGATGGATGGGGACAGGATCAATGGGGATGGACAGAGATGAAAAGGGATAAAGAGGGATGAATATGGGTGAACAGGGACAGACAGGGACAGGCACTGGGACAAGCCGCTGACCCCTGCTGTGGGCTCCCCTTCACCGAGCCTCGAGTTGGCCCTTTATTTGGTGTCCTTCAACTTACAAAAACCCACTCCTGGCAGTTCTGATGGAAGCCCTGGAGTGTCCCAGGTACTGGCAAGACCCTCGCTTTGCAAGAAGATTTTCTGAACACCATTGGATAAACCCACCAACTGGATAAATCCAAATCTCCTGATCAGAAAGAAACCTGTACTGTACAGTGCTGGTGATACTACAATCTAAAAGTAAGATATATATATATGTTTTGTTTTTTTTCCTAGATTTGCCTTCACCTGGATACCTTTAAAAGGAATCTGCTGTAATACAAAATAGAAGTACCTGGTAAAACAAAATAAAACACCATACACAATGTGAGACCTGTTGAGTCTGAGAAAGCCAGCCAGCCAGATTCGACACAATGGTTTTATTTACTATTTTCCAAAATCTTCCTCAGCATAACTGAATGAAAGATGTGCTGACCATACAGAGAAACCCATGCAATGTAAAGGGAGGGGAGAAAAAAAACCCTATTTTTTCTCCTAGTGCCTAGGATGAAAAAGTTGAAAACTTGGGAAAGAACTGAAAGTCTTTGAAGCACTTTTTTTTTTTTTTAGAGTAAACAATTAAATATAATGCAAAATATTCAGAGTTATACTACTTCTAATTTTCATTTTTTAAAACCAGGTCCTCTAACTGATATTTACTTGTATTTCAAAACCTATAACATAAAGCAATTACATTTCCTAGAAGTCTACAAATAAGGTTACAAAGCTGTTATTAACTGAATAAAAGAATATGCTCCTCATTTTCTCAAGTTCTGTGTAGCAATATTTCCTTTCTATTTCTGCATCTATAGTACAATCATAATCATAATAATATCAGCAATACCAATGTTTCCCATATTTAACAGTTCCATTTACTTCGTATAAAGACAGGGCAATGGCCAAAAAAAACCTCCCCAAAACGCCCAAACAACAGAAAAACCAAATCCCAAACAATACTATTCTTCCGTGTGACTCACAGTTCCATCTTGAACGTACAGAAACTTTATATTTCCAACCATTTGCCATTCTTGAACTATCACAGGACCCAGTTCCTCAGCATCTAAAGAATGTGTCTCATGTTAATCACAGTTTTACTGGCATCAACCAGCCCTTGTTGCCTTCATCAGGGCAATCTAAGGCACTACGGAAATATTTAATCGCCCTTCTGAACCGGGACACGTGCCTAAGGACAAAGGTAGAAACATGCACCTGAATACACTGATGCTTGTGGCTTCCCTGTAAGTATTTTCTGGGCTTTAAGTCTTTTATGTTCTGATGGAAAGTACGAACAAGTCAAACTCTGTATTTTCAAGTTTACTAAACTAAAAGAGATCACCCATTCTGAGGTCCAAAGACAGATGTCTGGTGTCCTGGCTGCCGAAAGCTAAGCAACACAGTCAATCATAGAATCACAGAATGGTTTGGGGTGGAAGGGAACCTTAAAAGTTGTCTCATTCCAACCCTGTGCCGTGGGCAGGGACATCTTCAACCAGCCCAGGCTGCTCAAAGCCCCATCCAACCCAGCCTTGAACTGTTCCAGGGATGGGTCATCCACAACTTCTGATGACACCATGCAATGATACTGATGTACGTGGCTCTTCTGACGAGTTAAGAAGCTGTGTCAGCTAAAACCAGCCATCTCGCATTTAGCTTTATTTTAAAGAAATCACTTCATTAAGGGTGGGAGGGTAGGAGGGGTCAGTCTCTAGCTAGAACAACAATAGGAGGTAAGAGAATAAGAAAACACATCTTAAGAAATTTAAAATGATTTTTTAAACCTACATAAACAATTACTGATGCTGGCCTTCGGAGTAACACTAGACATGGTTTTAATGCAAGTGAGACGAGCATGGAATTCACTGAACTCTGTAAACTAGATATATGCCAATGCAACCAACATTATGAGCACAAAACATATACTGCTAAAAAGTAATGCAATTAAAGCACATATACTGTTTAAACTGCTGTCAATGACACAACACACTAAAAGCTCTTCCCCCCAAATAAGCCCATCACACCGTATTTGGTGTAATATCCAACAATACTGGATACGTGGGCAAAAACTGCAGTTTCTCGGGAGGACAGCATCTGATAACAAATTGAGGAATCTCTATTTCACATTGTTCTTCAAACAACCTCAAGCTCTCCCCATAAACTAGTTCACTTTTACCTTGATCCAGCGCCTTGACGGTTAAAGTCAAAAGCAAGGAAGCAGAATAGGGAATCTAACAGTCCTAATTAAGGTGTTCTTGGCTCCCAGAGCCAAGATAACATCTTTGTAATTTAGCTGGTGCGATTAATAATTTCTGATGTCAGCAAAAGTCTACTCAACCATAACCTGAAGCTGAAATGTTTGGGCTTTCCTTTCCCTATTTGATCAATCACCTGAAACTTTACCTTGATTACTGAAAATTACAGGAAAAAAAAAAAATTAAAAGTCTGTTATATATTAAAATTATACAACCACACACTTAAAAACCATCACCATCACCACTTAAAAACTCCCACAAAGCTGCCTCATCCCTATGAAACCAAGCACCTTGAGCACCCTCCTCTCCCCCATTCTCAACCCACTCAGCCCTAAAGCAACTAAAAAACGTGGTTACCACAGATCGCCCACGTACAGCACCAGGTCAACGACTCAGAGCTGCTTTTCCAAACAGGTTTGCGAAGCCGTTGGGCTCAGACTTGTATTTTTTCCACAGTCGATCAGCACTTTTCCATCTTGCATCATCACCATGCACGGAATTGGCTTTTCTTTGTCAACCTGGCCGGCACCAACCACCCTGCAATGCCCCCTCACTGCAGAGATCTTCCCCCTTTGCAAGTCCAAAGCAAAGGAGACATTAAACCACTTCTAAATAAAGCCATTGTTAGAGGTTGAAAATGCACCCTCCTCTATGGATGGGTGTGGATTTTAACTTTGTTGGATCTTTAGACAAAACAAAAATTACAACGAGCTGCTGAAAAATACATTTGTCCAAGACAAGGCCTTGGGGCTCTACAATATTTCAAGTGGAAACATGGTAATTACCCTCTTCTACCTAAAAAATTAACTGTTTATGAGTTGACTGGGGAACAAAAGAAAGTCAAGGTGTAAAATGATTGAAACTTCGCAGCAACTTTAAAAAATTGAAAGGAAAAATAAAAAAGCCAGTAAAATGTCACTGTGCTATAAAGCAAGATACTAAATACTGCAGTTTCCACTTTCCATTTTCTGGGATTTCCTACAATATTGACATCACTGTCCCAGAAATCCAAAAACCATACACGGACCCTTGCATGGTTTTCCTTTCAAATTGTTATGAAAAGTGACAAATAAGTGTTTGCAAAATAATGGATGGAAATTTACTTCTGTTGAAGTAACTGACGTCTCTTCCATGGTTGTTATTTATCATCCATCTTCTCCACATCTTCAGTGACTCTCTTTTTATTACACCTCATTATAGGCATTTTAAAATAAACCACCTTGTTTCTAACCAAAGACGGAGCCCAGGGACGGGACTGTTACCCTGAAACACTTTCTAAAGCCAGGCCACGAAAAGTGAAAAGTAAACCAGGCAAAATGAATATAGACCATTTCCAGCTGTTCTTTCTGGAGCAGAATCTAATCCTTTTAACGACTTCTATTTTTAATGTGGAGTTAAACTGCTGTAAGTGTGCTCTAAGCTATTCAGGCCATTTTCATGTTTAGTGACTATATGGTTTACCACCAACAAGCTGAGATGCAGCTCGGTTTAGAATTCATTTAAGGTAAGGCTTCACGATTTACATTTAAAATACCTATTTGTAAAAGATAATGACTCACAGAAGAAAACTAACAATTGGCGTCGAAAAAAGTTGGGTAAGAAAAGATTTGTAGAAGCTACAAAACTGCGCAAACTCTTTTAATTTGATCTTTTTATATCAGTGCTGACGACCTTATAAAAGTAACACTAGATTTTATTTTTTGCCTTAAAATCTGACCAGGAATTCAACCATGCCATAGTCAATCTTCAAGTGAACACAACTGAGTGCACAGACATAGGAGGTGCTAAACCCAGCTAATCTCAGGGAGTTTCCCATTTGAAACACCCCAAAGCTTCATGAAAGCAATCTGATTTTATACTGAAACTCCTTATCTCCTGCTCTAAAGCAGAAATTCCAACGGCAACTTCTTCATCTGCATGCATTTTGCTCAAAGATCCTTCAGTCGTTCACTGTTTAGAGGCACTAAAGGCAGCAACCAGCACTGTATTCAGTTGTAAAATACCTGACTGGTGGAACTTGTTTTTTTGGCCACTGTTCACAACAAAGGTTCCTCTGGGATTGCAGAGCCTCGGGGGAAGGTGAGGAACCAGGGCAAGGCACTGCCCTCAACCCAAGTGCTGGAGGAACACAAACCCAGCTAGGTCTGAAAAATTTAGTGTAAAAAGCTCCAACCAGCTACCAACCCTTTTTTTCCTGAACGCACAATCCACAAACCGTAATTTTGGGGTGTGTGCGTCCCCATTTACTGTTCTGCTTGAGGATTTACTCTGTTCATAAACCAGTTAATAGACCAGCCCTACACTGGGAACATAGAGCACCCCTGTGGCGACTGGCACCTTCACCTCCCTTCTTTGAAGACCATGGGATTGATACTCATCCCTGATCATTTCTGTGTGACTCCAAATGATTTGCACCCGTGAAAGCTGGAAAGAAAAATCAGTGCCTTCAAACCACAATTAGGTCAGCGTTAAATCTTAGTTATTATGTTAAAAACATGTTTGTTTGTTATGCCCTTGTTCCCAAGACAGTGAGAAAAGTCTTCTAATGAAAGTCAAAAATCCTTGTTTATGTACAAAACCCCTGGTGCTCTCCAGAAAATAAATCCCTGAAGTGCACAGCCTGCTTGCAACAGCGATGAACTGAACAAATCCACAGCAGTCAAGCCAAAGCAGCTGTGGATGCTGTGATGGACCAGAGGTCAAGCCACAGCAGCTGGAGATGCTGCAGTGGACCAGAGGTCAAACTACAGTGGCTGGAGATGCTGCGATGGATCAGAGTTCAAGCCACAGCAGTTGCAGATGCTGCGATGGACCAGAGGTCAAGCCAAAGTGTCTGGAGATGCTGCGATGGACCAGAGGTCAAGCCAAAGTGTCTGGAGATGCTGCGATGGACCAGAGGTCGCACCAAAGCATCTGGAGATGCTGCGATGGACCAGAGGTCAAGCCAAAGTGTCTGGAGATGCTGTGATGGGCACTCCCAGCTCCCTGTGCTCCCCTGCAGTGAGGAATGGGAAGGAGCTCCCCAGCACAGTTCCAGCTGTGGATCACCATTGCAATATGCCTTCTCATCCTGTTTGGCTATGTCCCACCCCAAACATCTCCCTCCTCCAGGCAGGCAGAGAAGTTGCCCTGGAGTGCTACCATAACCAAACAGCAGACTGTGCTTGCTTCTTTCCTGTGCCTTACTTATAAGTTTATACTTTCTTCTCCCCCAAAAGCAGATACCTCCGGGATCACATCACCTCTTCACACAAAGGCACTATTTAAGTTATGACTTAAAGAAGAGGCGGCACTTACTGAAAACACTGACGTGGTTTGTGACACTTGTCTCCCACCTGCATGCTCCTCCAGCACTGGGCTGAGCTGGTGAGAGCTCAGCAGCTCACCAGAGGTTATTGGTACCTGGCAGCCTCCTTTGCCAAAATCCCCAAACACAATAAAAACAGCCTTCAACACTAAGAAGAAAAATAATAGATTAGCTAAATTCTTACAGGACTGACGTAACTAAAACGTGGAAGGAAAGGAATGAAGGGTTGTATGGAAACAAAAATATGCAACAGGCATTTAAAGTCCCTGCTGCTGAGTGGGAAGATGGGACCCACCTGTCCCTGCAGCCACTTGTCCCCCAGCCTGGGCCACTCGCCCACCCACTACTCCAGCACAAAGAGTCAACCGGGACCACTGGGCAGCCTCATCCAGGGGAAAAAGAGCCCAAACCTCCAGCATCTGGCAGGCAAAATATGGCTCCTTAATTTGCCAGTGTTGTTTTAATCCCTCCTGATGCTGTAACTCCACTAATATAAATTCTTTATGGTCTGCAGGCTCCTGAGCAAGAAACGTGCAGGCAGAGAATGAAGAAGCAACACAGGCGCATGAAGACTTGAAGCAATTCACGGGCACTGCTTAAGTTCTTCATTCAGAATACACTATACAGCTTCTGCGTTAGATTCTATAAACTGAACAAGGCAAAACCCTGTGCACAGCAAAAGGCAGATTTCACACACCAGAACCGCTCCTCACGCTGCAGCATCAGCTGCAGCTACACACATGGAGACAAAGATTACACAGACGCTTGCACACTCTTCCCCCATCCGAGAAAAAGGAGAAAACCACAAAATTTCCTTTCTGAATGCATTACAGCCTGCTGATGTGTGTCTTAAAGCTGAACTTGGCAATAAAAGGTGTCAATTTGATCACAGGGCTCAGCACAGTCCCTCAGGAAGTTAAACCACTGAAAAACAACCGTCATTATTATCACACCAGTGATTTACAGCACAGACGCACAATCAAGTGAAAGACTTTATTCTTTGTAATGTGGAGATGTGTGGAAGATGTCAGCTACTGCCACTTCTGAGAGCAGGTTTATTCTGCTGTTGCAGAGCTGCAACATCCTAAGTAGCACCAATAAATCCTGGTTTATGTCAGCCTTTAAAATCGGGCTTATTTGAAAGAAACTGTAAAAAAGATCTAGCCTAACTCAGACGAATCAGGAAGCCGACAGAAATTTGCACAGGAGCGAGAATAAGAACTGCATATCATGTCCTAAAAAGCAAGTGCACTCTGGGCTGTGATCTGGCCTCAAAAAGCCCCCAACTCGCCTTTGTTTCCCTGCAGAGTGAGCTCATTCCCACAGAGGTGCCTCCTCTGCACAGAAAGCAAACTTACAGTGCTAAAATATAACAAAGCCCCACAGTTTTCTGAGGCTAAAAGCCTGTAACTCTAGCGGAAAGATAACCGGTTAGATTGCAACCTGTGAGACGCTAATAACCAGTCAATAGATCTCGCAGAATACTGAAATAAAGCCATAAAAAAACAAATACAGCAATAGCTGGCAGTTCTCACATACGGAATTTCCTATTATGTTATTCAAACATTTGTAATCTACTAAAAATATGTTGATTTCACATAGCAGACAGCGATTCAAATTAAATAGCTAGCGCAGGGAGAAAACTTCTCAGATTTACTCCCTTATCTCCTGCGTTTCCGTTGCTGCCAGCATTTAAAAAGCTGAACACAAAGGTGTATGTAACACAACACAGTTGCAGGCTTCCGAAAGCACAGAAAATCTCTTACCTTGCAATATTCCCTGGCCAAAGCACTTCTCTACCTTGTTGCCCATGAAGAATTCCAGAAAAGGGGCTTAGATTTATTTTGCAGGTTGATACCTTCATTAGGATACCATCCAACACCCTCCTAAATAAAACAGCTTGTGACTTGATTAAGTAGGAAGAGACTTGAAACAAAAATAAGATCAAAAAACTGGAGCAAGGTTGTTTTGCACCAGAGCCCTGACCATTCAGCAGCTCTGAAAGACACTGCAAAGTAAAGCCTGGCTAGAAGGTGATCATCAGAAACTTCCCCTAGAAAGAAATCTGATCCCTCCACAAAATTAACCTCTGAAGTGCTGAAAAAAGCGAGAGGTCAAGGTTTTCTGCTGGGAGCGGGTCATCTGTGCGGAGCTGTGACCTGATGGTGGGATGGAGGCAGACTGGGTGCCTCCGGATCACATACCGTGTCGGATGAAGCCAAAGCTCATGTCAGCAACCCCGCACTTGGAGGTACTAAATGACAGCATTTGATCTCGGCTAAAAGCCCGTGATCTGGAAAAGCATATTTCTTACTCCGCTTTTACAGATGGATTCAACGGCGTGGCTGCTGAAACAACTATGGTTTTATGAGAAAGTATCAGGAGACATACCCCAAATGTTTTAACATAAAATATTTGAAATACTGGTATAATATATATATATATATTTTTTTTTTTTTGGGGGGGGTGTTATAAAATAATTCTTCAATAAAGATAGTACTGAAAGTATCAATTTATCCCACTCGTATCCCCAATAAAGACTTTATGAAAATGGGACAAGATATGTACAATTTCTCCAAGTAGGGATTGAACAAACTAAACCCTATTTACAGCTGTGAAGTAAGGGGCTTAATACTTCCCTTTATTTCAAGTAGAATAGAGATGAGTGTTTATATATATTTAGTTGATAAACATTTCTGGTTGTTAGCACTCAAAACTCCTATTTTAGCCTAATATAAATACTTTCTGACAGGATTCTTCCCAGACCTCTCCATTCTACCATACATGTGGGATTTTTTTTTATTCTAATATGGGAAATTACACCAGTTCTGTTTTACTGGGGGAAATAGTGCTCTGAGGCATTAATTACTCTTATGCTAGATGCTGCATGAACATAACCTGTATATGTTAGAAAAACTGTAAGACAGTGAGAATTGGAAAACTGGTCACTTAGAGCACAATCACTTATGGAGTCTCCTTTGTGCTAATGGCCCCAGGCACAGAGCAGGAAATGATACACGTACCCCCAAAAAAGAGAAACAGTAGAAATATAAGTGGAACATAGATGATGAAAAAGACATTTTTCTATCATAAGGGTGATGAGAGCCTGGCCCAGGTTGCCCAGAGAGGTGGTGGATGGACCATCCCTGGAGACATCCCAGGCCAGGCTGGACGGGGCTCTGAGCAACCTGAGCTGGTGAAGATGTCCCTGCTCATGGCAGCTGTTAGACTAGATGACCTTTGAAGGTCCTTTCAACCCAAACCATTCTATGATTTTATAACACAATGGTGTTGGATAGCTGTGACTAGTTGAGCATGGAAGGCAGCACTGGAGCTTGGAGAAGACTACTATGAGCCAACAGGAAGCCCATGGGTGGATGAAGACCCAAGGGACTGGTTCAAGGTCACTGTAAGCAGAATAAGGTCGGTGGAAGAAATGCCACAAGTAGATGTGCGAAGAGACTGGGGACAAGGAATTGGAATAGGGAAACTGAGGTTAGGAGTGAGGTCTGGGAAGGTGGTCTGGTGCTGAAAAGAGACATCTATCAGACGTAAAGTCATTGTGGGAAGAAGAACTTGACAAACAGCTGAAACTCAGTGAACTGGACTGCAAAATGGAGAAAACAGATTAGCAGAAAAGTCTGAGCTCATGAAATTAAGAGTACAAGGAGAAGGGATTCAATTCAAGACAGAGCCTGTAGTTTTTATCGTGTTTTGTTCTTTAAATGGGGACACATGAGACATTCTTGCTGTAGTTTCTACGGTTACCAGCACTGACCAACACACTGACTTCCAGCCAAATGGGAATACACAAGTGCATTCCCTTTGTTATGGAAAGACTTATTCACTAAGCAAGAAACTACATTTCTAATCCAACCAGGGTAGATTTCTGCTGTCCAGGTTACTGATGAGGGATCACGTCATGAAAAGATGGGCAGCATTTCAGATGGAGAAAGCGGAGAAGACAATACCATGCTGTCCTCTTAGCCTCACCTCAAGAAAACCATCAATCGTTTGGCCCAAAATCAGAGAGAAGAGAGGGAAAGAGTAGTCAGAAGTCAACTACACCCATATAGTTATTAACTCTGTTCAGCTTGGGTACCCTCTGTTAAATAAAACACATCTTTTAGCACAACCTTGTACTTTTGGTTGAAAGAGTTAAAATGCAAGTATTCAAAGGTTATAAAATAAAGACTCCATGGAGATATTCTGCTGCCAAAACCTTCAAATAAATGAGTCGCAGTCTGAGCTTGCCTTTCTATGCCGGAGTCTGTATTTTAGTGGCCACGGTGTTACTATAGCAACACGGAGGACTGGTAATTTAGAGGCTGGTGGATGTGACAACTTGCAATTTAGAACAATGCTACTAATAAAAGCGGCTTGGGAAAAGCATCATTTAACACAAATGTTTGTGTTTTAAAATGAGAAAAGGCCCTTCATTTAATTATTTCTTTTCCCCCCAGATGGACAATTATCTATATTAAGTTAGTCGAGTGGTGAATAAAAGATAGAAACATGACTCTTGTGCTTTTTGGTATGTCTTCACCCTCAAGTGCACTCAACGCACCCCCTTTGCAATGCGTATAAACGCAAAGCTGCAGATATCATTATCTCTGTTGAAGATTAAACAAGAATTACATAGCCTTTTTTATAAAAAAATAAGTATGTATTACCCATAATGAAAGTGAAGGTAAAGATACTGATGGACTACTATTAATCCTTCCTTGCCTCTGCTGAGTTTAACCGGTATCTTTTATTAACAAATCCAGTAAACTGCTCCCCATTCATTACTTAAATGACAGAAGAGTTACTAGAGATAAATCTCAGTTATTACAGATACATAAAAGAATCCAAACTGGAAAAGTAAAGCTTTCTTCTCCTCTCTGACATTCTGTCTTCACCAAAACGGCTCCCACAAACGTGATGTTTCTTAATTATCTGCTTGCAGAGTGGTATAGGAACTAAGCAACTGACCTGGGGCTAATGGTAAATAAGAACAGCCAGAAATAGTCTAATTCCAAAAAAAACCAAATCTGAAATTGTAACCTAGGGAAAAGAAAAGAATCAGCACATCCCATCTGTTGAATCACCAGCTGGAAATAAAACCCAAATCACAAGATGAAGGTGCAGCGTTAGTCTCTCTACACCAAGAGTTGTCCTTCGCTTTCCTGGCAGCCTTTACACTGCAAAGGAGGAGAGATTTTGCAACATAATACCCATAACACTAAATACAGAGAGATATTTCCAGATGAATTTTACATGTACCAATAATCATAGTTTTATGGGTCAGGAAGTTCAGAAGATTAGCGTGTTATGGCTGCAGTTTATAAAAGCGCTTGTGTTAGAAGTTTCGCATAGCAATGGGGTGAGATAAACTGTGAACAGCTTTACATTAAGTTGCTTTATGGTAGTTAAAGTTAGGGAGAAATAAAGAGACCCCAGGTATTAATTTACCTAAAGAACAGCTGCTTAGAAAAGGCTGCAAAGTGTCCTAATACTCAGTGTAATAAAATCACTGCACCTCCAATTGCTTGTTCTCTCTCCCCACACTCACGTGCTATTCCCATTACCATCAGCAAGAATCACGTTCATGGTCTGAACTGAGCTCAAACTGTACGAAACAACAAAAAAAGACTTATCAAAGAAATGTGTGGTTTGATTCTTATTTGAAAAAAGCCCCAAACCATAATTACGGGTTTGCATTCTAGGCTAAAGCAGCACAGATCTTGCTGCATTTCAAACCCTCCCTTAGAGAACATCAAAATGCCTGAAAATTGGGGGTTTACTGCAATCTGTTAATTTCCTTTATTTTTTTTTTTTTTCTTATTAGCTAAGATATATCAGTTAGGAGCTTATAAAACGTCTGCATTTGATGACTGCAGTGATTCCAGAAGTAATGCAAGTAGCATAGACTGTAAAGCCATTGCGCTTCGAAGTCTTTGTAAACTCTTTTATGATGTGTGGTACAAAGCATCCGTCGCATTTCACCATGGAAGAGACTCTGTTACAACTGGCTAAACTGATGTCTTAAAATAATCTCAACAGTAATTTTTTAAGACTTCTTTTGCCTTTTTTTTTTCCCCCTAAAGAACACTTAAGATTGTTTAAATGAGGAAAAAATATATTTGTAAAGACAAAACATCTTCTGAACAGACTGAAACATGCTTTTGAACACATTCTGTCCTAACTCGAGGTCATTAAACAACAAAAAAAAGTATCTCAAAAATACTTATATAGATGAGAAAATAAAAGCAGGAACACAGCAACACTGCTGCACCATTATAGCTATTGTGGATCACACTACAGGGCTGAAATTCTGTGTATCAACCTAAATATACTACAGCTTGTGTTGAAGTAAGTTTAATAAACAAACAAACCCCAAACAAACAAACCAACCAACCCCAAAACCAACTTCATGTGTAATTGTCAGTCCTGGACAAGTATTTCTAGTTAAATCTAGAGGAACACAGGAAGCAACATAAATTAATACTTTAGGATTTTGTTAAAATTACTCATGTGAGTAGTATCATACAGAAAAAAAAAGTAAAAATGAATCACCAGTGTGCTCTATGGCATGGGTAGTATGCAATCCATAGGAACTGACCAGTCTTACTATAGATTTAGGGAAAGATTTCTTCCAAGTTTCTTGCCACTTAATCCAATGGCAAAACTTCACTTGACTTGAAGAGCAGGGATTTTGGTGCTGAAAAGACCGTGCATACACAGAAAAGCCAAATATGGGATAAGATTAATAATTATCGCATTGATAATGCATCAGGAAAATAGCATGAGACAGACTTAGCATCAAACTCCAAGGAATTTCTGTTCACAGCTCCCGGGAATTTCTTTTCCCTGACCAACCGCTAAGGAAACCACAGCTTCCTCCGACAAGGTGACATGCATGCCTGCTGGAGAAGAAAAGACTATTTATGTATGTGTAATATGTGATAAAAAATGGTTTTATACCATTTTATATTTACTTCAAAGGTTGTTTAAAGAACACCAGTAGCCTACACGGAGCACGTGTGTTGACACAAGTGTGAGGCGTACTTTGCACCATACCCACTTCAAATGAACGAGCACATGGGAGTGGATAAACACAACCTTTCTAGTGGCAGTGGAGAAAGAAAAAGGCAGCAACTGGAGATCATCCAAGAAAAACGGAGGATGCTGAGCAGTGATGCAGCTTGCACGCCATTATCCGAGAGGAATTCCAAATGGATGCTGAATGCAGGGGTTACGCTCGGGTGATCCAAACATTTGTTTCTAAATTTAAACACATCAGCAAGTCCCAAATTCCTCGAGTGAGAAATATTGTCAATGTATTTACTACATACACATGTATATGCTTTGGTATGTTTCCTATGTTTTTTTCCAGATACAGCAAATAATCAAATAATTTAAAAAATCTATATAACAGGGCAAATAGCTCATTAGTAAGAAAAGTCTATACAAAATGGAAAAAAAAAAATCTGATCTTAAAACGCAGTTAACACAGGAGTGAAATATCATTCCCATTGTTATAAATGAAGTTTTCTTTGTGTCCTCCAAACCATAAAAATCCATCCTCCTTCCAAAGAACGTAACGCTGCCAATCACAGGCTGTAACACACATGCCATTGACTAAGAAGAGTTTAATTCTTCCAGTCTAAACTGCTGAATAGAGTAACAGTTTACTCCTACATTGTTATAAGACTTTCATGTCTTCTGCAACCATTAGGATTTTCAGCTTGATCCCCAACATATGAAGTTATAAAAACAGTAAAGCTGCCCATGACTGCTTTCTTCTCAAGACTCTGAAAAAATGCTTTGGGATGAATATATGACAGATGACCATATATGATTTAGAGTTTGTTTTCTGAGCTTCCCGACATAATGTATTTGTCAACAGGCAATATAGAAGAGAACAGCGACAACAGATATGAAAGCAGCTATACAAATCCATAATTTAGCAGCAGTGTTCCTCATGGCCAATAAGGTAGAGAACAACTCGGTAAAAGATAAAATTTGAATTATAAGTTTTGTTTCAGCCAGCTGGACCAGGGGACTATGTCAGAAGATGCATTCAGTTCTACAGAACTACACTTAGATACTTCTGGTTGAATACGCAGCTCTCCAAGTAGTTGTATGGTTTTGAAAAGTCCTGTAAAACTTGATTTACCCTCCTACATATCCCCAACAAAATACTGTAATCATTACAGCTTAATCAATAGTAGTCATTAACCCTCTCCTTGCAGTCATCAACCATTGCATGGCATCCCCTGTAAAAGCACTGCTGCCAACCATACGTATGTTCATCAAATCTGGTTCAGTTATGATCAACAGAGTTTGCCCATCTGAATTGCTTTGGCCTCCTCCTAATTAGATATATATCTACATTTATAGTTGGTTATTGTTCCTGTGGCTGTCAAAAAGCTACTACATCCCACTAGGAAAGAGAACTTATTTATCCTCATTGAAGTAGAACAACTAAATCAATCTAGCATCGTTACAGCTTGATCTTTAGTGTTTGCAAATCCTCTGTATTGCTGAGTCTGTAACCATTCAAAGTACATAAACAACAGAGTAATGAGCAAAGAACAAAATTCAAACTCTCAACTGCAACAAAAAATAATTTTCCTTTATTTTGAGAATTCACCTGCATTTTCCTTTATAAAACAAAGGTATCTATTTCACCCGTGCAACACGAAGATGTTTCATGGATTGTTTCCAAGCCAAAAGACAAGCCTCCTGCTCAGATTACCTTGCAAAATCTTTCCACTCTTTCGAAAATGCTTTCCTATATGAATTGCTTTTTTCTTATTCTTAGTGGTACTGTCTGTCAAAGAGGCGAACTTGCCAGTTCCAAATTCACAATAGGCTATTAACGCAATATAGAATTTCAGACATTTCTCCTCCCTGCCACTGTTACCTCTGTCTGGATAAGAAAACCACTAAGTTTTCATTGAATTTATAATCTTCCTAACACAAAAGGCAACTGAACTGAACCACTTACGTACAAGACAGCAGTTCTAACTAGTGTGTACTTCTAAACAAAAGTCTTTCTTAGCTCTGCATTTTATGGCTTTGTGAATAACGCCACCAACTCTTACAGACTCTGTATTTTTGCTCATTTGGAAATAGAAATTCTTAATTAAGCAGTAAGAAAACCCCAAATTTGTCAGAAAAAAAATTAAAAGTTATATTTTAAAGTTGCAGCTGATAAGAAGTATGCGCTCCATGAAACCCCTTATCTCATAAACACCTTTGGCAATCACAACTTGCCCATGTGAACTTCTGACCTTCGCTAAACCCTAATAAAATTGTAGCTGTTAATCATCTGAGAATACTAATGATCCTTCAGATTAGGGTATTGCAGCATGCATTTCAGGTAGCTAAGATATTGGCTTTATGAAAGCTTGACCAAGGCAATTTCAGCTGGTAGACTCGCTCTTATCAAAAGGTCAACATTTTACCTGCAGCATCAGTAAACTGAAAACTTATTTTCCATTGCTCAAAAATTATTCGCTTAGCAAGAAAACACTGTTCTCCTTGCAAGTATGGAAAGCCTTTAAGGGTGAAATGTTCTGCTTTTATTTCACCAGAAGGACAAGATGCCAGTTGACATGTTTAGACTCTGCAGGGTACCAAGGGGCTTTGCCATGGTTGCCTGTGACCCTGAACAACAACTCTGCCACCCAATGCTACTCAACCTCTGTCCTTCCACAGATGCTCAGCAGAAGCTTCCTCAGAAAAATGGTAGTGACCATAAGCCTGGTGGTGAGGGACAGAAGGTTTCCTACCCATAGAATGCTACTCGGAGCAGAGGGTGCAACCAGTACATGACTGAGCAGGTTCTGTTCACGTTTTCCACACCAGGGATGAAGGTTGATGTAGATACAGTGGACAACTGCAGTTAGAGTTTAGAAGAATGCTTGGGAAGCAGAGGATCTGCACAAGGAACAGCAAAGTTCAATGGGTGCATGACAGGGTCGATGTGACAAGATTTCCTTCAGGTCCCACCTAAGGACTGAACACCACGGAATGAGTGTGGAACCATCCTGGACACAAGTCCATCTCCAGAGGGGTTGCATCCCCCTTGCTGCTCCCCACCAGCAGAAACAGAACTTGCAGAACAGTTCCACCTATGCCGAGTGAACTGGAGCGAGCAGCACCTGCTCAAACCCTTTAATTTTTCACTGGAAAAACAAATACTTTCAATTGCTATAGATACTAGGATAACTATAGACACACAGAGTGAGCTGCAATGGGACACGGGAACACCAATGGCAATAAAAGCCGAATATTGATGTGGTGAGCTATTGCATTTAAGAGTTATTTTCTTTCGAAACTGAACGACTAATTCCAAACATCTGTGCCTTATAGGGCTCAGATTATCTGATACCTGATATTGTTATCTGATACCTGAAAAATTAATCTGGTAATAACTTGTAAATTATATTCTTACAGTTTCCTAACAGGTAAATATTTCTATTATATATCTTATGAACTATGTTAAATATTTAGTCTGGAATGCCAGATAACAACTCCTAAGTCTTTTCCCAATATTTTTTTTTAAATGTCATTGTAGGTAATAGACTGAAAGCAGAGCTCAGTGGTGTCGAAATACAGAAGAAATCAGTACAGCTATAAATACAGAAGGCACAGCTACACGGTGCTATGGAACAGGGTTCAGGGATTCCTGAACTGGTGCTGCATTATGCTTCACAGATGCACATCTGAAGATACTCAAGTGGTTCTGGATGCAATGCAGATTCAGCACGACACAACCTCAGCTGTCACATCATTACATTTTATAGGGTGTCACTCATTTCTATTGCTGGGCACTCACCCTATGGGCCAACTTCTACTCGTCTTATTTCACTGAAGTCAGTTAGGAGGACAACTGAGAACTTCCAATTAGACATAATGAAATGAGAAATGCTAAGCATCCAGAAGATGTGCGGGAAAGGAGGGAAGAGAAAAAAGGATCCGTGGAGCTGCCCTTCAGCCCCAGCTCAACAAAAGCCCAGTCTTCCTAACGGTCAGAAATACCACAAGATGCAAATCACTGATCTAATACAAGCATGGTTCTGATTCACGTGTTCCAAAATCTTTCAAGGACTATCTAAGCCCACATTATTCCACCTCTTCTCAAAGCCAGGCCTCACCTGTCTTCCCCCATGTGGCATAAAACTGAACTTTGTGCTCTGGTATAAAGGCACAGCAATATCCACAAGCATGCACCCAGTAATTAGCCAACACTGGGTTAATTATTATCACGCATCATTGCATTATCATGTCTTCATGCACCCTTTTGTTCCATTGGATTTTCATGATAATCAGGTGCAAGGACAGATGTTGTCAGTGCCAGAGGTGACACTAATCCTGGGCTTCTTACATAAACGTCTCTGGTATGTGCGGTGCTCCTTGTTGTATTAGCTGTTTATTTGCACTCCAAAACTTTGCAATATTCATTAACGTGATGCATCATTTTACAAATGAAAATGCTAAGGACAAAACCCAAGATGAGCATTATTGGCTCTGTGTACAGTGTAATTAACATATGCATATGATCTGCGTGCAAAACATGTTACTGAAATAGTGACTATTAGCATAACAAGTGCTTATTATTTATTGAGATGCAACTCAAGCAGGCATCCTGCTGGGGTCTAACATCCTTCCTCTAAACAGCACCATCTTTTCCTTCTTCGTTTACACATTCTTCTCTCCTCCTGATGATTAACAGCACAGAAAACAGGGAGACTCCCTTCTGTGCCTTTGTTTAAAGGGGGAAATCTTGTCTGCTTAATTGCCCTCAAGCATCTGACCCAGCTCAAAGCTCAGCAGAGCCTCTCCTATGATGCTGCACTCCCTTCCCAACCCCATTATCCCTGAACTGCAGGATGTTTAAATGATCCGTTAATATATGCAACCTCACCTACATTAATTCTTAATTGATAACAAGTTTAAAGCAGTTAGATTTCTTTTTCTTTACAATTTTACTGCTGAGAGGTCTGTGTCACTGATGCTGACACTGTTTCCTCCCTCCGCTCCCTACCCTGCACAAGTCCTGAGGTCCCAGGGTCTCTGCAGGACTCTTTAACCTTTCTTAGCATTTCTCTAAGAGCAAAATCTTGCAAAACTGCTCCTTGCCCAGTAATTCCTTCCCCAGCCCCAGCCCTGCTGGGTTTTGCGCCTCGTATTTGTTTTCTTGGAGGTTACACCCTCTGCTTCAGAGATGGCTCTGTTACAGTAATGAAATAATTACCAGGGGGGAATGATTTCAATTATTTATTGTTTGTCCAAAATTGAGCTGTTTGGCCTGAAGTTTTCGAAACTGCATGCCAAGCTACGGATAGACTTTGGTCTCAGTTAAAAATAGCACAACTTCTGAGTATTGTTAGAAAATATACATTATTTTACTATTAAGTTATATTGATCTTCCCTGAGAAGCCTTGTCTTGCAATATAAATATTTTATTTGGTTCTGGAGGGCTCTGGAGAAGAGGGACAAAAAGTCTAGAAGTGAAGCTGAGTCTGTATGTGGAAAATAAGTGGGGAAAAATAAAGGGAAAACAAATTTAGATGGAAACACTGAAGTTGAAGGCTGGGACCTGCTGCACAAAAGCAATAGAACTGGGACAAGAAGAGTCAAGTGGGACTGGAGAAGAAAAAAATAGGTGTGGGACAAATTGGAAGGGAAATATCAGAACTGAAATTGTCTGTATATACAAGTTTTGATATATCCTTCCATGATGGGATGCCTTTTATTTTTCTGTTAATGATTTCTATGTGACTGCAGGAGACACATCTGCTGCAGAGGTGGATCCCTGCTCTACCACAATGACCGCTCTAACTCAGGGAAAAACCATCTGCTCGTTACAGCAGATGGAACACGCACAACCTCAGTTTTCTGTGAATGCAGTTTTTCATATGCAATACATATATAGCCCCAAATTGTTCCTTACCACTCATCCCATCTTTGAGATCCTGAGAACTTCACAGGCCTACTTTGTAACCAAATAAAACACCTTTACACCACAGTGGTGACACAAAAGCAGCTTGGAAACAGAAACTGGAATCCAGTCAGAAATCTGTTTCGTTAAAAAGAGGGTTTAAGGCACGGTTTCCTTTCCTTTACTTTGCACGCATTAGATAAAACTCAAAAACTGCCAGTTTTGCTACTGCTACGGTGATGATTTACAGATGTTTTGGATTTTTTGACTAAATATCATTAAATATCCTGTTGGTTTATTTAAAAAATGTAACTCTTCGCAATACTGAGATGATTCCCTTGGATCATTTGTTAATTTTCATTGTTAAATCATCCAGGGTGATGTGGGAGTTCAAGGACTTCAAACTTAATTCTTTCCATCCCACTTCTGTGACCTGATAAGCTCTACAATAGCCAAGAGTCCAATTAACACCTTTCATTATCTTGTGTTGATATAATTTCCAGCAAATAATTTGGCAGGAGAGACAGAGAGAAATATTCTTAAAGAAACACCCCAAATAAAGAAGGGTAAAACTGCTCCAGCCAGGCACAGCAGAGACCTCAGCTTGACTTCTTACATTAGAACCTTAATCACCGCATCACTACTCTTTCTACGGGAAAAACAACAAAAAAATCAAAATCCTTATTTTCTGTTTTACCCCAGTGCAATAATGAAATGAAAACAATTTTAAACCAGACTCAATATGTTCTATTTCAACATCAGCAGAACGTGGCCATCTTGTTAAGGCCGAGCTGTGAACTGGTCTCTCACTTCGCTATCAGAGACTTAATGTAAACTCGCACTGATAAAGACAGCTCTAGTTCAGTGAATTCTTCTCGAATTAAGGAGTGGCCATTAGATATCTTTGTTTGGAGATTTCAATGAAGTGAACTGCACAAGGGATGACAAGATGAAAGGACTTTAAAAAAATCACACACAAAAAAAGGAAAAAAACACTTCAGTTAAATTAATGCGACCATTAATATTTTGCATCTAGCAGGCACGCCTAGCAAAGTGTAAGTCCTTGCCTTTAGTAGTAATAATGAAATAAGCAAAGATTAGTCTGGAAAACCCCTCTTTGGTCATTCACACCAATTTCCCTCTCACGTGTGATTGTGCTTTGGCTCGTACAGCTTTTTAAAGCCCCAGAGGACAGACTTCCTAGAGACTCCTTTACAAGTCAGTAAGTGCCAGAGAGGTTTTCCTTACAATAACTCTATGTTCTCCTTGTCTTCCCTAAATCCATTCTGCTTAAGTTATAGCTACAATATAGCTACAATAGCTATATTCCTGAAAATGTCCGAAGAAAGTTTTGTTCTCCTCCCATGATCTCACCCCGCCTTGCTTAGCCAAGTCATAAGTTACCTTTGGCTCTCATTTTTTTCTTTCTAAAATAATTCCGTGCTCCTAAATGATTCAATAACATATACATTGCTATAATAAAACGCATCACCATGTATTGCAAGCTGCCCCATTCCAATGGTGTTAAAATTGAAAAGTGAAATCGGAGGCTGATGTCATTAAAATAAGAGGAGAATGTATCCAAAGCGGGGAGCGACTCTGAGATTCGAACATGTTTCAGGGACAAAGTTGGGTCTCGGTTATTCATTGAGGACAAAGGTAGACAGGATGAAAGCCCATCATTGAAAGCACAATGCATTGCTTGGGAAGAAATAAATGGCTACAAGAAAAATTGATTTGGTAGTATAGAGTGGATGATTTAGGAAAGGCAAAATAACTGGGTCAAGTATGAGTGGAATTGTGGTGGTGGAGGGTGAGGAAAACATATGGTATGACTCACAGGAAGGAATGATTATTTTATCAGTCATATGTTTAAGCTCATTATGGCTAATGTAAGGTCAGCCCATAAAAACACGGGGAGAGACAGAAGCAGAATGTTGCTAAAATCTAGAAAGAGTCAGAAGCTATTGCAGGAAGGGACCCAAACGAAGCCACAGCGTGGAAGACACTTCTGATTCTACCCTCTGGATCTTGGTGCTGGAGGCCAAACGACCATCACACTTTGACCAAAAGCAACGACAAGCAACTTCATCTTGCCATATGGCATACTTGCTTTTAATCTATATTAACAAATAAAAAAAAAGCTTAGTGGTTATTGTTACAAGCCAACAAAGAATTTCAACAGAAATCAGAGAACACAACTTATATCCTGTCTTCAGTTCAGAATCACCATCTTCTGATTTCGGAAAAGTTGTGTCTTTATTTTGCATGGACATTTAAGACAGCAAATGTGTGTAAATGCAGATTTCTTGCCACCACCTGATCCATCTCACGAGTCCTTGGTTCAGAAATGCTCTCAAAGCACAGATAAATAAATTCTCTATCTAGGAGTAGTCAGAGAATACACATAGTCCCAAAATACAGATTAAGTGGAGTATAAGGCTTTTCTGGATGAACATAAGCCCTGTGAATTTGAATTGGCACGGGATACTCATATTCCTTTCCCAGAGGCTCACGTTGGTGATTCTTCCTCCTCCTTTTCCCCCTTCTCTCTTTCCATAGAGATATACGGTTGTCTACAAATAATTCTAGCTATTTCCTGATAATGTTTCATTCTTCCCTTCCGCATTCAAAACAGTTCTAGTTTTGCAAATGCAACATTATGTTTCAGTCATCTCTGAAAATAAAAATGAAACCTTTGCATAAAAATGCAAACGAAACATAAAACTATGCATGCGCGTATCAGATAGTATCAAATAACATCGACCGTTTCAAAGAGATGTCTAAGGCATGAAGTCATGTTACAAAGAGTATTTCTAGCTGCAAGTTTCATAACAAGAATAAATCAATCTTGGCAACGAACATGAAAGAGGGAATAAAACCTTTTTGAACACTCAAGGTGGTTTGCTCCTTTCCCCCAAACCAAAATGAATGAATTAGTTGATATATATATGAAAATTAACTTAAACTAACAACATAATCAGAGAAGATAAACTTTAAAGTTAAAACTAGATTAAAAAGATAAAAAATATTACTTGAGGCTGACGAGAGCACATGGTAACTCCACAGTAACTGCTGAGCTGAGCCTTTGTCAG
Source organism: Patagioenas fasciata (assembly GCF_037038585.1). Lineage (NCBI taxonomy): Eukaryota > Metazoa > Chordata > Aves > Columbiformes > Columbidae > Patagioenas > Patagioenas fasciata. The sequence continues at coordinate 4,216,455 of NC_092524.1, read as the reverse complement.
TTAAGAAACAACAACAACAAAAAATCATATAGTTGAAAAAGAGCCGACCTCAGCCCCTGGACTTTGCTCAGGCACTAATCAGAATTCCAATGTTTAGCGCTGATCCTCTGGCTACTTATTGACCATATATACCTGGCCACACATAAAGAGCCTCTAGCAATGCCGTAGTTACTCAGGCTCCCCGTGCTCACTCTGCACACAGGTTTCGCACTTTTCTAATGCCACTTACGTCAAATTAATTAGTCTAAAATTGCAGCAATCAGTGTTAATAAAATTAGGTGTTTTACTTTTGGTGAGAATATCAAAAACTTTTACTAATAAAAACAAATTACACACATTCTCATAATACGGCTTTAAGAGCACAATGTAGCTCCAAGTGTTTCCACTGCATACAATTATTTATCCTGGCCAAATGTATATTTAACTGCATATACTAAAGCAACATAAGACTCTCACATGAAAGCCTTAATGCCTGTTTATGTAACAGCAGAGCGTTTTTAAGCCCCACGCAGCTGCATTAACACTGGGCTGTTTAAGCCTCAGGATGTTGGGGCTCAACTGAGAAAGATCAGGAGCAAAGTGACTACTTGTTCTGCAGAGTCTCAGCTTCGCTGTGAACACTACTAGCTGTCATAAAAAGGTCACGAAGTCACCTTATCATACTGCTGGAAAAATCCCTATACTATGAGGAGGCTGAGGAATGGAGAAGAGCAGAGTAGGACTTGGAGATAAGAAGGGTACGGACCCACAGTATGGAATAGCTTGTTGGCCACCAAGGGAGTTATTGTGACATCAAGTAACAGCCTGATATAAATACAGTAGCTTCAAGAATCCCAGGGTAGCAAAAATAGAATTAGGCATTTTTGTCCCTGCCACCCCACTCCCTCAGCCCCAATGTAAAATGCAACACAGCTGCTCTCCAGAGCTGGGAAGTCATAGAACATGCAAGAAGACTTAAGCGGGAGCTTTTTAATTGATTATCCACAGTATCATAGAATCATTTTGGTTGGAAAAGGCTCTCAAGATCATCAAGTCCAACTGTTAACCCAACACCGTCACAAAACCATGTCCCTAAGAACCTCATCTACACATCTTTTCAACCCCTCCAGGGCTGGTGACTCCACCACTTGTTGGGCAGCCTGGTCCAATGCCCAACAACCCTTTCCAAGAAGAAATTTTTCCTAATATCCCATCTAAACCTCTCCTGGCACGACTTGAGGCCATTCCCTCCCGTCATATCGCTTGTTAGTTGGGAGAAGAGACCAACACCCTCCATGCTCCAACCTCCTCTCAGATATTTTCAGGGAGCAAGAAGGTCTCCCCCTCAGCTCCTGTTCTGCAGGCTAAAGTCTTTTCATTGAAGAGAGACATTTATTCTACACAGTCCATATGCCCCTATTTGTACACTTCCATCTGTGTAGACATAAGTGGGAAATGAGACATTTCGTTCTTTATGACAACCCAGTTATAGTTGGTAGAGAAGGTCTGTGAGAGGACAGAAGAGAGTGCACCTCGTTCTGAAGCGCCATGGAAATAGGGAATGAACCTTCATTATATCTGAATGTATCTTCTGCCTTAATGAGTGCTGGGTCAGGGACACTTTAGTTTAAAAGCAGCCCAAAAGTAGTCCCGTTCCTTCATTACCTTCTTAACACAGGTGCAGCCATCCAGGACAGCTGAAGGAGATGACTGCTTGTGAAATACATCGCATTTTAATTATGAGCGTAAAGTTGTAGATACCTTACAGCTTCTCCTGCTATGCTGCAGATGTGGATGAATATTGGATATTCAGGGCTATTAGTACCACCCAACATCAAACACTTCAGTTAGCTGTCCAAATTAGGAGTCTCATTTCCCTGTCTAGGCAACGGATCAAAGCATTTGGATAACCTGAGTTCTTTGGCTTCTCACTGAAGACATAGGTGTCCCCTCACCCCATCTGCAGTACTACGTTTGAAAGCTCTTCATTGGAGGGGACAAAACTGGGAATAATAGAATCATAGAATACCAGGTTGGAAGGGACCACAAGGATCAACTGAATATTCAATAAATGTAATCAACAGAGTAAAGAAAAAGAAACAAGGAACCCCAGCAAAGCTTGGAAGAGCATGCAGGAGGAGACATGCATCTGATATATGGGCTCAGAATTTTGGTATCATTTTCCAAGCAATACAATCACAGAAAACATTCAGCCACTAAACAGAAAGCTTAGATCCTGGCTATTCACATTAATATTTCTATTAACACGTAAGCTGATGCTAATAGAATATTATTGTGACTACAAGAGAACACATGGCTGTAGAACAGAAGCAAAAACCCTAATGAAGATTTCTAATGAAAATTATGGACAAATCCAAAGCCACAACAAACTATCTAAGAAGGGCAAACTAAGACCAAAGGGAGAATTTTTAAATTTTGGGGTAATGAGACATTTAGAAAAGCACACAACATCTGAAAATATCATCTGGTCTTGAAATTTGCTTTACAGTCATAACGAGCTTCCACGCTCGTCAAAGAGCCCCAAACTGAGATTCTTCTTTTGGAGTCTGACAGCTGTCTGCTATTAGTTTTATCTATTCAATCTCCAAATCCCAAACTCAGAGGTTACTGGTGTAGGTCAGTTGTGGGACTATGTTGACTCTCTTGCCATTCGACATGGAAAACCAAATAACAAAGTCTGCACTATGTCAGCAAGCATTTCACATTCTTCGGTTTGTCATGCAAAGCACAAAGACCCTGATACAGTTCAAAATCGTCTTTGTATCTACAATCTTGTTTACCCTTGGAATACAAGCTTAATTTCCCACATGCCTAAAGTGTTTTAAAAGCCACTTCATACAACAGAAAAGACAGCGCTAATCTCTGGCAATGGAACCAGAAATATTGAGGGTTTCAGAAGAGCCTCCAAATCAGCAGTGAGATCAACTTTATACTTACACACATAAAGTGGGTGTGTGTGAAAGGAAATTTCACTTCAGGAAAGTCTAGTTCTCACGGTGTAGGATCATGATTTTGCCATCCCTTATTCAGCTGCTCCAATTAGGCAGTTTTTCCTATTTCCACAGAATTAGTATCCACAATTGTAAAAAAAGGTAAAGGTCACTTCACATGTACAGACGCTGCAATGCAAGTTTCTAGGGGATATGACAAACCATCCACAGTGAAACATATGGGTAAAAAGAAGGTTCTGACTTAGTCATGGTGAGTTTCTCCCTTGAGGCACCTGCCACCTCCCATTAGCTTTGTAGAGAACTTCAGCTCCTGCCTTAAGCATTTTAATTAGGTGTTAGAGCAGAGGTAGAAATACACCCTAAAACATGAAGGAATGCAGAATCAGAATTACAGCAACAAAAGTAAAGGCCATGACTTGAAGAAAAAAGTGTCAACGAGAAACGCAGTTCCTAAAGCCTAGATCCAGCTTGTGTCTTCAGCATTTACATCTAAGCAAAAAAGCAATTTTGAAGAAGTTGTTTAAAAATACAGCCACAGTCAAGCATGTAAAAATTGCCCACTCTACTAATTTTGGAGGGAACAACTTGCAATTGTGGGGTGTTTTGGTTGGTTGGTTGGTTTTTAGTGCCAAGTGATAGAATTGATGGAAGAAAGTTCTGGAAAATGGTGAAAAACTCTCTCAACTGCATTGCCAGGCCACAGCACTACTAAAATAGGTATTAGTTAAAGGAAAAGAACAAGACAATTCTTGGCTTCTTGGATGCACATAGGTCTTAACTGCAGTAAAATCTGCCTTTTTTTCCCCCCATGTATACATGGAAAAGGGACTCTCCAATAGGAAAACAAATTGCATTTTAAGAAAAAGTCAGTTACATAATAGGCACAAAACCGCTTCAAGGACCAAAACCTCGCACATCAATCATACATCCACTAATGTTACATGATGTGATAATCTAGAGCCTAGACAGATATATTTCAACAAATACCATCTCTGCTGAAAAATTACATCACTCCTTAACTCATCCTTGAAACTCTTTCTGGCCTTCAAGGAGCTCCCGGCCTCACTAAGTTGATTGCTGGAAGCAAACTCTTTTCTGACCATCATACAATGAGTAAAATCAGACCAAGCCTGAGAAAAACAAACCTTTCCACTGTATCTCCATTCCATCATGCCTCTCTAAACAGAGCTGATGTTATCACCTGTGTAAGTACTTCCCAGAATGTAGTAGGCTTCCTCTAGTCTACCATATGTATCTCCAAAAGTACGTGTGTGGAAAAAAGAATTTAAAAACCCCAAAACACAGTATTACTGTGCCCGCTGAATGAATTCACATGTAAGCCACAAAGTCGAGAAGAACCTGGTTACCAAAGGGGGCAATTCGCACACTTGACCTCTTCCTTCTCATCTTCAAGGGAGTTCTATAAAACATCTTCAAAGAATAAACCAGAGTATTAAAATAATAACTCTGGTGGACATTAAAACCCATAGATTCATAAAGAAACAGCCTTTACAGCCTGTAATGATTTCTCCCTCTCCCCACTTAACTCCTCCACATTACTCAGGCGATAAATCATCCATGTCTCTCTTTCCTACAGCACACAAACATCATGTCGTGCCTGTCCTTGTTAAATCTTCCTCTGCTTCTTAGGTATTGTCTGGCTTTAAGAGTCAGTCTAAACTCCTGACGCATCCAGGTAAACTTAAGGTAACTGTTTTTCAACTTGTGTTTAATACTGAGAAAACTTGCTTCTGTTTCAGACGTGAATAAATGCTTAAGTGTCCAGAATTTGTCATCTTTAGCCCACTGAAATGGATCTGCCATAAGACTTTGCTTCCCTTCACTAACTTTGCCTTGTTTGAAAGCAGAATGTATTTATTTTTTAGATTTTCCTTTTGGTAACTGCTAATTTCAGCCCTCGGGTATAGCTACTATACCTCTGCTTTCAACTACTATTTGTTGCTTAACTTCGCAATTACTTTATGTAACCTAAAACCACTTTGGATTACAGCTTGTAAAAAGATTCCTTGGAAAATAAAAGTATACGGTATTGTGATTTTAATCAGCAGATCCCAAGGCCATAAACTTCAAAGAATCTTTGCAATGTGAATTTCCCTGTTTCTGCAAGTCAGCTTTCAAGATAAATGCAGGATCTTTCACAGACAGATATGTATCTATAGGTACAACTTGAATATTTAGAAGCAGTAGTATTTTTTTCTATCTTAGTGCTAAAATCCAAACAGCTGGTCAAGCAGAGTAGGAGAACTGTTAAGCATGAATAATCTCACCAGTTCTGTGACTTTGCCACTATACATGGACATGTATTTACAAATTGCAGTGACTCACAGCATAAATATATTGAGAAATGAATGCTTAGGTGCTGGCACCTTACTTTTTGATCTGTTTTATATTAAAAATAAATTATTTTCTAGAAAACTATGCTTATTTGCTATCTAGGATGCTTATATAGGGGTGTTCCAGTGCCCTAGCAAAAATGGGAAAGGCAGAATTGATAAATTATTTTAATCATAACAACGGAATGCAGGAGCAATTGCCAGAGTTTTCTGGAAGTGCAGGAACTGTGAGCTGATGGCATGAAATTTTCTTTCTTAGCTGAGATCTCCTGAGGTCTGTAGATGACTTAAATGTTACCCCTTCTCCTGACGGCAAGGACACCCTCCCTCCACAAGCCCATTCACCTAAAATACCAGATGAATCTCCCTGCAAGTTCATTGACTGTGCAAATCCACAAACACTTATGTCAACTCTCCTGAGGGAGCATTGCATGAGCAGGAGATGCTGTGGAGGAAGGAGATGATGGGAATTCCACTGCCATTACAACGCAGGAATATCTATTGCTATGTATTTTTACAATAGTTGGGTCCATCTGAAGTTTAAGATAAAACCCAGTCATGCTTTAACATTTTAGGACAAACTCTATCCTGTCTATGTGGCTATTTCAGACACATTTTCTCTGGTTTTCCCCTTTTCTTATGTATCCTGCTACCGTTGCTAGAGCAGCAAAGCTATGACCAGATGGGTAGTAAAGGGATAGTATTCCTAACAGATATTCCCTGTGAATGGAGGACTTAACTCCTCATCTGCAAAGCCAGCACTTGCAGACACCTTCATTTAATTTTAGCTGCATTTTCTCACTTAGGAGGAAAAACTGAAAAAACACGTGTAGGACTTGAAGCTGCCTTATCCTACTATAAAACTACATGAAGAATATCTTAACAAGAACGTAATTTTTTTTTCTTTCTTATATTGTAACCTTTTTCCATTGCCTACAATAAAGTAGCACCTAAAAAGAAGAAAATTTGATGTAGCTTCTTATGTGATACCCACCAGCACCATGCCTGTAATTCTGCTTTGGGTGGAATTTGCCTCTTTCCAAAACCAGTGATGCCCCTTTCTCCCCCCACTTTTCAGAACAGGCCAATATTGCCCCCCATCTGATTATTTGCTCCAACTTGCTTTTCAGCTCTTCTGAAGTGCGATCCAGGTTCCCATCTTCATAGCAATCTCATCACTTTAGTAGAATTCAAGAAATTAAATTGCAGTTAATGAATTTAAACATACTTCAGTCAAAGGGTTCTACTCCACAAATGAATGTGAACTGTTGTCTGTTACCTGAGCCAGGAGACATATAAATAACTTTAATATGTTTTTCTAAAATGCAAAATACTACTCTTCAGCTATTTTTGAAAGGCATAATTTTTACCATTTGCAGAAATTACTATAAATCGTAGCATCTGAAAAAATCCGCACTCAGTTACGTTCCTATTAATAATTATATATCCATGCTCTGCATGAAACATCTCCTGGCTTTCTGCTCAGTTTCTGCTTCACTTCCAGTTCTTCCTTCCTGTCCATTCCCCTCTGCCGGTTCCACATTCTCACCTGGGATTACCCAAAAATCTTGCCAAAAGCAGGAAATGCTATTGAAATGCCAGGAGATGGCTTGAGTCAAAAGTCCTACACTCAATATGGTCTTCTTTGAACTGCAGAGTGACAAGAGTGAGCCAAGACCGTCATTGTCATCATCACAGATCTGAACCATGAGACAGCAACGCTTTTAGAATGGTTCAATCCTACACCTGAGCTGTGTTTTCCTTACGGTTCACCAATGCTGTAGCTGTTGGAAGTGCCAAGACAACGTAATCTGCTATTCTGATGAGACCGGTCCTTAAAGCCAGAAGCTCAGAAGACCTTTTTATGCCTTATACTCTCATGTAAAGACATGTAATTCATGCAACCTCAAATTAAACTGCAAAAGGGAAAAAATCCAAATTAATCATGCTCAGAAGGAGTTAAGTACTTCCTCACTGAGGGTATTTTAAGAAGTCATATAGATATTTCCCCAATAGCAGCATTAAAGTTACTCTTGACAAGCTCACATTCCTTAATACAATCTCTTGTCCTATTCACAAGGATACGATAAATCAGCACAGGTCTGGATTATCTTATCTAAATAACAGGTTATACAAATAAGAAATTACAGAAAGATTTATGCAAATATAAGTTCCAAATATCTGCTCTCTTATCCATACGTGTCCGTAAATGCATGTTACATTTATGAAAGGGCAGAGTTAAGTCCCGGATCAAGCAGCTGCACCTGACAAAGTGAAATCAAGTTAAATAGCCAGATGGTACACAGCAAGCCCATATAGGCAGAAGACACAAACCCACAGACAGCTAATTTGCAACATTAAAAAAAAAATCATGAACTAAATGAAAAAAGGCATTTTTAATGCTTTTTTCATTACAAGCGCCTTTGTTCTATGCAAACACAAATTGTCTTGAAGTGAATAAATAAGCTCAGCTGTGTTGTGCAATGATTCCATTAACCTTGCACTCAAGCATTAAATTAAATTGCATTGTTTGGATTTCCCTGCTGCAGGGGAAAATGTACCTTCTAAGGTCTGTGCTTTATGTTACCAGAGCCAATGAGTTAAACCTTCACGACTAAACTTCTACAATTAATAACAAAAGAAACTAAAACAAGTAAGCAAATTGCACAAATTCCCCTGATCAGTTTTTAATGATTAACCTCATGCTTGAAGGGTTCATAGTCTTTCACACTTGTTCTCCCATGCATTCAATTAACATCTGCTTTGAGCAAGTTAAATTTAATCTTCATACATTTTCTCTGTGTACCAATAAAGCAGAACTCCTCCTTGCCTCCATTCACAGAATTCAGAAAGTGATTCGTTACCGCCCCATTTCGTTCGACTCCTTTTCCTTATGCCAGTTTTCACCCTGGAAAACTGCCTCTCAAACCAAGATTAATTTTTTGTTTAAGCTGCACATCACGATCACCCAGCAACCAAAGAGAAGCTAATTTAAAATCACTGCCCTATTGTCAGAAAACTGATTTCCTGCATAAGGTGAGTAAGCTTGCAGTATTAATAGCAAAGACTAAATCAAAACAACACATCATAATGTCACCAAATCTGGGACCAAGGGTAATTTTTCTGTGATCCCGTGTCGCAGCTGAATTGCCAGCCTTACACCGTCCTTATTGTGTGTAAAGTCCGTTCCCTCCATGTGAACTGAAAGAATGATTTTCAAAGCCAAAACAACTGATGTAAACTACAAATTGCATTTCAGTGTGTCGCAGTCCCATTTTTAAGTGGAATATATTTTAAACATGCAAATAATCTCTCTTGTTGAATGTACATAATGGGTCCTCATGTGGTGTCTTTAGGGAAGCTTAGCAAATTAAACACAATAATAACTTACACGCCAAGAAAAAGTGTTGCAAGCACAGGAAATATAGGAGGGGGGAAGGCATCGATGACGAGGAATGCATCACTAGCTCTCCAGAAGGCTGACTGTTACTTAAACAATAATATAATTTATATCAGACCAATTCTGTATTGCAAACAGATAGCTTCTGTTGATGTGGCAATGTTAAGAAGCCACAGCTACAGATGGAGACGATAACTGATGAGTCTTCACTTGCATCACCAGGTGGCAAAGCCTTCACCCGCGGTCAACCAGGAGCAAATGCTGTTGGCCAAGGGGAGGTTTCGAGTTGCAAATTTCAGAAACAGATATGAGCTCCTGAAAAATCCGGGCATATTTTACAACTGGCAGGCATATGTTGACTTAGTAATTGAAACTGAGCTGAGATTCTCTAACAGCTTTTAGTGCTTTTGTTGAGGTTTACTATCCTGCTCTTTACTTGTATTAAGCGAACAACAAGGCAAATTTAGTATGGCTTTCTTTGAAAACAAGGCTAAATACTTCATCACTTGTGTTTCTTTAGTAAACCATGCATCACTAAAGTATCAGCCATATCAAATTCAGTCAACTGCATTATGTACCGGGAAAGACTTATTGATAACAAAAGAAATAGAAAAAAACTTTTAGTTTAGAAATTGGTTCAAACTCGTATCTCAAAATCCATGTAGGGGCCCCTCAGGGAAGAAAAGGGATACGGTTCACTTACTGCATCAACATTAACACTCATCAGGGTTTGGATTTGGAAGGGCAAGCAGCAGCTATAGGCTGATGCCGTTAAAAGCAAAAGTATTAAGAGTATTTAACCCATTTATCTCAACTCTAACAGAACACAGGTTTCATTACTGTCTGTCTCCCTGGCTTCCTTAATGATCATGCTCCCATAAATTATGGAATTTTAGTCCCCTAATTTTTGATCTTCGTCCTTGACTGTTCACACTGAATCACTGGACTTGGAAGAATCAGTGGAAATGAGGACACAATTAGGTCTTTTTTATTTCAAGCACTATTAAAATAGAAGTTTTACATTTTCTTGTGTTGCGTCCTGTGCACAAAACCCCAGATAAGATTTCAGCAACGCAATCAGAAGACATAAAGGCAACATTTATCCTGACACTTCCGTAAACATATAACCTAAAATACTCTGGAGAAGCTTCTATCTATGTATTCAGTACCTGAACTCCCAAAGCTAATTAATCTTAGAGATCAAATAAGCATCAGATACAGCTTGAAGCAAGTGTGCCGTTCTATTATTTGCTGGATAAGACCTTACCTGTCAGCATCTCCGAGTCCAAGCGAGGTGTTGCGCTGCATGGTCTCCCGCACCGCGGCCATGCCGTCCGGCAGCCGGTTCAGCCTTCGCGTGTAGAGCCCCAGGCCACCATCCGTCATGTACCTTCAAAACAGCAAAACGCAACGTTATGCTTAATAAAACAATACAACTTTTAGGTATTATTGTAGCCCATATGTTTTTAAATGTATATTGCAATTCGCTCACTTTTAAGTGAAGAATATTACTTGCAATACGAAGCAAGGAAAACTTTAGTCTTGATTAAACCTGATAAACTTTTTGCCTCTCTTCATTCTCCTCTCTCATCAATAAGAATTGCATTTCAACATAATTGTGACAAAGGAAGGACACTTAACTTTCATTCAGGATGCCTAGATGGAAGTCATTTAATATTTGTGAACGCTACCATCAATTACCCTTTCCTGTCCAAAAGATGCATGGTTAATACCATCCTGAACTATTTTGTGTGGGCTAAAACAACATGATGGAAATCTCAACCCTTTTAGAAGTTAACTGCAAAAAAGCACATAGAATTAATCCTAGTTTTGTCAATGGTCGATGAATAATGAATATGCCAAGGTCTATCGTGAGAAATCAAAGTTGCAGCATGAACAAAAGGTTTTTTTCAACCTTGTTTTGGCTCCTACACTGTACTCTGTCTGCAACTGTGACCTAGAAACATCTGCATCTAAAGCTACTGTTCTTAAATATTAAGAAGTTCCAGGTGTATGTATTATAGTTCACAAATTGCTAAGACTGCACATTTGTTACTTTCTAGTTTAGACAAATGAAAAATGCATCTTAAAGGGAATGGAGATGACACTTGGTGGACAAGAATAGGTTGATTTTGTTGATCACCAGGAACAATTCCTCACAATAATTCAGGCTGTGTCATGCAGCATTTCTGCTGAAGCCTGTACCAATGCAGAGAGCAGCTGCCATCACGTCATGTAACTCCAGGATGTGGTGGTAACCAAGAAAAGAAAGTTTTAAAAAGCATACCAACTACCTACCACTTTGGTTCAGTTTCAAAATCAACTATTTTAGTATGTTAATACTGAAATTAATTAGTTACACTCCAGTCTTCTTCAGTAGCTTCCCAAAGAGCTGTCCTACATCAATATCTCAATAATGTTTCAAAATATTTTGTGGCCTTTCACAATAGGTGAATAAGTTCAAAGTGTCAAAACAGGAGGATTTTTCTCCTGTTTTTTCTTCATTTCTACAAGTATTTCTGACTACAGATATATGCGAGCTAGCTTTAAACTAGAAAGACAAGTCCTGTTTGCCTCTCAAGACATGGCATGGAAAGAACTCTGTGTTACCACCACCGGTCCATCAGCCCAGGTACATCTACAGGAGCAGCACCAACAGTTGTATAAACAATTTTTCACACACCTGAGACTGAAATAACTCATAACAACTCCAGCAACACGGCCGCTGACTCTGGCGTACCGGTGGACATCACATACCTCACCGAGTTAGGAGCTGATGGGATTGTATCGTCTTAATTCTCTAGCCACTCTTCACCAATTGACGGCAGACACAGAATAACATCCACATACACAGGACACTTTCTGCTGGTTTAGCAAAGCACAGAGCTTCTTCTCCCAAAAACAAGACACCCTCATCCACAGCAAGACAAGACAGACGCTCCCAACTGGAGCCAGCAATGCCTGGCGAGATGTTACCGCAGGAGATGTACTTTACCCAAGTCAAATTCGATTACTACATTTATAAGAATGGGATGGTAAAGAGTCGATGAGCCCTGCACAATCTCCTGGTTAGCGTTTCACTTGGATGCATAAATCTGTGCGGGTTCTCCCAGAACAACTGAGGAGTCTCTCTGGGGAGTCCAACAAGGAGGTTGCTAAGCCCGGCGAGTCCGACACAAGAGTATTTTCTGTTCAGCAAATCTGTGGGGACACGATTCTCCAAACTCATAAACAAACACATTAAAAAGGCAAGAGGAGCAGTTGCACTGTAACTTGTGCAGAATTGGCCTTAGGTCTCGTGTTCTAACTTGTGTTTCACATGGTTTATAAATATTTTATCATGGAAGAATATTTTTTTCCTTAAGCTACTGAAATAAAGGGAAAGAAAAGTGGAGCGTAAGACCGTATTGTTATACAAGCAGGCAAACAGCATTTTGCAAAAACATCTAATGCACATACACTAGTTGGTTTATTGTAGATACTTGCCTGCACATGAAACACGTTTCTGTAGGACTACCTGTTGTACACGTACTGGAAAATGCAACTTTTGGCTTTGCTGTCAGATTTCTGGAGTATGACTAGTTCTTTGATAATAAAGATCAACTACAGCTGAAATGGATTGTTCTCCATGTTCATTACCCAAAATACATGAAATGAAACATATCACTCATTAGACTTAGCCATGCTGAAATCAATGGAAAGCCCCTTTACTAACACCGACAGATTCCATCCTCCATGCAGAAGCTCAGCAATTTGACAGATAAGAGTAATTCAGCAGTTGCATCAAACAAAAAACTAACAGTTGGATTTCCAGTGGTTTTCAGCACTCATAAATCTTACGTAAGCCAATAGAAGCTGGATGCCTTCGGCATCTTTGGCAAGAAGATCGTGAGTTTTTCTAACCAAGACCCTGTAAAAAAGCGCAGACATAGACAACAACTTTTACCCACCATACCCATAAAACAACTTTCTTACATGCCAGAACAACACAAGATAGATTTTTGTATTTTGAAACAGGTTTGTGTAATCGCAGATTGAAAGCTTTATATCTTATTTTTATTACACACTATGTCCTCTACCCAGGAACGTTTAATTCCAAAAAGATGCCAAAAGCAACGATGCTTAAAGTCCTGTGTGCAACAGTGAGGTGCAAGAACAAGGGGAGATACCATATTCTAAATTCTATGGAGAAAAACACACAATAAACACATTTTTAAAGAAAATAAAACAATACATTCTTGACTATCCAGAGCGTTACTGGTGCCACGAACCTCCAGCCGTCAATTTCTTTTCCTTCCCTTCCATCACTTCAAACCTAAAACTGTCTTTGCTCTCAGAAGCCATCCTGACTTTATGAATACAACAGATTTTTGCTTTATAAGGAAGAAGAATATAATGAAGGTATATTTTTCTAAAGACAATCCTATGAGGCTTTACTCAGGGAGTAAAAATTAAACCAAGAAATATTATCCTGCGTGCATATAATTCTAACAGTACTCAATGCTATCTGGATTTATTGTCTTATCCTACATCTACACAATATGGAATGCCAGTGTACCAGTCTCGCCTCTACAACCACCCACTGCAATCCAAGCAATTGTATTAGGGCAGATATTGATTAGGTGTTATTTCTTTGACTTTTCTTATTAAGAAACATGACTTGCCAGATTCACAAATCTATGAGCTCTGCAAGCACATTCAGTGCAAAACCAAGCACTTTGAAGTATTTTTCTACCTGCCCCCAAATAAGAAAAAGTTTAAATATATGAACAGGGAAAAAGCATAGTAAGTATCCATACTCCCTGACTTCTGTACAGATGGGTAAATTCTACATGTTCAAAGAATTTAATAGCTCAGATGCTTTAGTGATGGTACCAAGAGCCAATGAGGAATGACTGTCTTTAATGAAGTCAAACAAAATAATACATAATGACTGGACAGTGAGATAGTGATGATGTTGCTTAAAAGAAGCTTCAAATCTTTACAGGAATTAATGTTTAATCCTCATCTCCACAGTTTCACTCTTCATCAGCAAGGAAACAAAATTAACCAAACTTCTTTGATTAAGCAAAGACTCAGGTTAAACAAGAGCAGTATTATGCACTTCTAATACACAACTGGAACTTCCAGCCCACTTTCTAGGTGACACTTTTTCTCTGTAAGAAAGTGGCTCCCTGCCCTGTATTACAGGCATAAAGTAATTTGCTTTGCAATTCCCTGGACAACCTGGACCTCTGAACTTCTCTTTTCTTTAGCCAAACACATCCTTTCTGTGCCTCTGAAATTTTAAATGCTGTAATAAGTTCTTCCAAGTGCAATATTTTTAGGGTATTTCTGATGCTGAAGTGATTTATTTCCCTTTCCTGCAAGGCACGCTGAGGAAACCAGAATTATGGAAACAGCGATCAGTAAAAATCCAGTGGTACGAGTCACTTGAGTTCTGTCCGTACTCCCCGCTGACCCGTGTACGCAGCCAACAGGCTCCTGCTTTTATGGTCTGACAACTCCACCACTTCATATATATCCATTTCGCTCCTTAACATATGAATACGGATTTTCCAGTTTTGAAAACAGATAGCCAAGGGACAGGCACTCTTTACTTAAGTATTAGGAGAAGGAGCAGCGGGTAAATCAGCAGCGCACAACAGACTGGCCAAGCCTGCCCCGATCTGCTCAGCATCGCGTGGCTCCGTAATCCCAAACCCAGGAGCAGGAGAGAAGCATCGTGTCCCAAAACTGGAGCTGATTCACCCCAAGTGCTCCTGTCTTCTTCTTGGTGCTTTTGATTCAAGGTTAGTTTGGAAATGCCTGCTGAGGTGCCCCCTGGCAGAAGACTTGCCCGTCAACCCAAGCGCTTGGAACTTGAAAGAAAAAGCTTGTAGGAATTACAGATTTTGGATTATTCCATGTATCATCATCTGCTTTGACACTCAAAAGTGTTCTCTTTTAGCTGCGGCAATAACACTGTTATCCTTAACGTTTTCCTTTAAATGTTTATTTTCACTAGGCTTCACCTGCCTCGTCATTACAGTCAGTTAAACGAGATCAAGCGGCTTAACAAGCTTTCCGTATCAAAGGAGTCTAACTTTGCCAGTTGCTAAAAACCACCAAGAGCAGAAAACTCTCCAGTGCTGTTCCTAAGATATAACAGACGGGATCAAAACAATCCTGTGACTGCAACCAGGAATTTGTTCTAAATCTGACTGAAAAAGAAAACTTAGCAGCAGGATGATGACAACCCCAACCTTCTCAGGTCAGTATGAAGTTGGTCTGCATTTTCCATCATGACATTGGAATTAGATCATACGACCTTCTCTTGTGTTTCCCCCCCTCAAGTGTTTCCATTCATTATTCCTGCCTGACCACTCTCTGTTGCAGTGCCCACCACATCGGCACCGTTGTTCATCTCTCTAACCAAAGGGTTGAACATTTACGAAGTCCACAAACCTGCGGCTGGTTTAAATTCCATCTTTGATCCATGTGAACTTCAACAAGCTCATTCACGAACACAATTAGCTCCTGAGCTTTCAGGCCGGGACTGCTAATACAATGCCCAAATCCCTAACATTAGACAAAATATTACCTTTCAGGTTTATAGAAGCACAAACCTATTGCTCATTTCATTTAAAATTTATTTCACTTTATATTTAAGGTAGTCTATAATTTATAAATTAAAAGACTTTTACTAATAATCAGTAGCTATTTGCAGTTAAGAAACTAATGAGTGAACTACTAATTGTTTGAAGATGCTCAAAGACAAACATGGAGTAAACCCAGAAAAAACAATGAACGACTTGCAGTCTGAAAGATCATTATCACAGATGGGAAGAAAGAGATACCTGTTCCACCAACAGGTAAAACAGGAAAAATGAGAGCGTGCAAAACTTAGTAAGTATATTTTAGTTTTATAGTTTACTCAGGAAACCTCTCACCTGTAAAGCACTAACAACATGGAACAAGAGCTGGTTGTTCATACTGTCCAAACCAGTCCAGAAGCAAAAGTTCAATCCTGTAAACTACTTAATTCTCAGATCTTTTTCTAGGGATAAAAAAAAAGAAAATAGAAGAAATCTACAGAAAGAAGTGGCTTCTGTGAAATCAATACTTTTGTATTCGGAGATGTTTTAAGACTGCCTGACACCTTAGTCATTCAGCAGCCATCAGATAACAATTTTTGGTCACTACTCCTTTTTTACCTAATCCTTCCCTGCAGATGATTCCCATGGACAAGCTGTGTATGACTGCATCTCCCTCTGCTGGCGAGTCCCAGAGTGGGACCATATTTTGTCCTTTCAAAGCTGTCTTTTTGCTTGAATTACAAAAACCTGTTGGCACCGAAGCAGCAGGTGTTTGTTACAGAAACAAGCCCAGAGTGGGTTAATGCCTATTAAATGCTATTTTGGTAGTCATCGACAATAGGACAGTATGTACAAGTAAGCAAAAAATACAACACAACTTGGGAGTTCATTTTACTAACACTACATACAACCTAACCTGGCTCTTGTTAGCAGTATCATAAATAAAATGCTTGATTGCAACTGATCTCTAAGGCTATGGCTTATAGACCTACAATATCTTCCTGAACTGAATCCTACAGTGCAAGAAAATTTATATGAAGGCACGTTATCCAAGATCGCATTTGTGATAAATCAAACACCATCTTATTGATGAATCTGCCAACAGAACTCTTCCTGAACCAAGTGCAATATCTAAGAATATTTAAAATCATATACAACATTAATAATACTGAAAATGCTTATGTAATATTCTAGTAATGTCTCCTATAAAGATCTTTAAATAGAGTTATTGGAATATGAATATTATTTTGATTTAAATGGTGCCATATTTTTTTTCTTTTCCTTCTCACAGCATCAGGGCACCTATGAGTAAATTCAAAAGCTACTTCTGAGCCCATTTCAACATAGTTTACTAAGAAGTCAAAAGTCAAAGTTTCCTATCACCACTTCATAAAAGTCAAAATTCTGAGATTGCTTGCCTGACCCCTTCATTATTTAATTATCTATTTAGCATATATAGCTACTATTGTGCAATGCTGAAAATATCAAGACCTAAGAAGCCAGTCCTAGCAAGACAGAAGGCAGTTCAAATAAATACTCTGCTCAGAGAAGAAAAATGAAATAAACCTCCTATTGATCCTTAGTCATGTTGAAGTGTTACAGCCATGTAAGGAATGTAGTTTTACCCATGCCCTGTGTTTAGATGAAAGCTTATTGCTAAAATCATACCGGTTTAAAGTGCAACATCCAGTAAAATGATCAACCCACTGTAACTCAAAGAGTACAGAAGAAAAAATAGGTCAGAAAAGACTATAGCTATATTGAATTAATGTACAGGGCGAACAGGTTCTCATTCAGACCATGATTATCTTGGCCCCTCATGACTTCTATCTATCCATGAGTTACCTTCACCTGCAACCATTCCTGTTGCAGACATCTTAGAAAGAAATTATTTCTCTTTACTACAAATTCTCATTAGCAGCAAACTGCATAGTCCTCCTTTTCTTTCTCTAAAACCTTCGCCCAAGTGAAGGGCTGTTACGCCATGTACAAGCCTGACACCCGAAAAAGATGTGTCTCTGATAAATAGTAGAGAATCAAGCAACTGAGCCACAAGAATCCTACAAATATCAATCACACTACTCAACATGCAACAAAATCAGTCCTCAATTTCAGCTCCTCATAGCAAAAGCATAGCTTCTTTGCCTCCTAATAGATATAACTACTAAATTTCAGCCTGCAACAGAACCCTATTCCAACAATCATTTTGGTCCATGTTACTCAAGCCCTCTGTGTAACAAATGTGATTTGTACCTAAGGCACGATGCTTTTGGGTGGGTTTGATTGACTTGAGCAGAAGCAGCAGGTAAAGCCTGACTCCCCAGCTCTGAGTGTCCTGCTCCCGCTTTGAGCATCCTTTTTGAGCATCCTTCATCTGTGTTCCCAATTCACCTGCTTATAGAAAGATCCTCAGGGAGTATAAAGGCTTCAGTAAACAAGAAAGAATCATAATCCCACGAGCATTGCACACACAAACACATTAAAGGCTGTGGAAACAGATCTAGAATGGGAATTTATCAGCCCCAAAGCATCAAACAAAGGGGGAGGGTAATAGAATGGTAAAGAATCGGCCCCCCCAAAGAAGCCGCTGCAGGGAGAATTCATTTATAAGGTTCCTGAACACCGCATGGAGGCGAAACACTCCAAAGAGTGAGCTGGGCTCAGCCCCAAGCCCAGCCTGAGCTGGGCTCAGCCCCATAATCCACACACAGGGCTGCTCACATCTGCCCTGTCTCAAAATCCAGGCTCTAGGGCGGCCGAGCTGTCAAACCATCAAATCTACATTTTGCTAGCGCATAGCTGGAACAGCCATGCTTCTGCAGAAAATTGTTTTGACAAGTTGCATTTGTAGATCCAAAGCCATTTCCTGAGAAAATTTGTGACCAGCACTAATCGATATATCCACACTGTTAATTCTGCATAGAAAGCTGCACACTAGGTTAATGAAAACAGGGGCAGAGGATTAATTACACTAAAAGAAAATAATTTTAAAAGGCCTTTCTGACCAGCAGCTCTGTTGCTCCCTTCCAAGGATAGATGAAAAGTAATTTAACTGGACGCCTCATTAGAGAGAACTGGGGAAAAAAAGGACAAAATGA
This sequence comes from Patagioenas fasciata, assembly GCF_037038585.1. Lineage (NCBI taxonomy): Eukaryota > Metazoa > Chordata > Aves > Columbiformes > Columbidae > Patagioenas > Patagioenas fasciata. The sequence continues at coordinate 4,198,074 of NC_092524.1, read as the reverse complement.
GGTAGGAATGTGTATGTCAGTAGCCAGAGGGAGACTGAAGCGACCAAAACCTTCTGAGCAACCCCCAAAAAGCCATGAGAGTTAATGTCCTCACCTGGAACAATCTTTGTGAGACAGTTCTGGGCTTTGAGGTGCCACTTTCTGACGAGGCTCTGGAGCCCCGAGCTCACCCACCTTCCCACCGAAGCTCCTTTGCCATTCGGTTGATGTTCCAGCTCCCGCAATGAGACCACTTCTTACCTTGGATTCTTCCCCTGGAGACTTTCTTCGTTTCAGTGATGTTTTCTGCCCGTTTGGAAAAGATACTCAGAATTTCTAACCCTATGAAAGCAATCTTGGTGTCTGCCAGAGCTCTGCTTGAGCTGACTTATTGAAGGAGGCCAAACGAAACTTCCCATGACCCAGGACATTTCAGAGAAAGCATGAGGATCACAGGGCTAAAATAGTTTTTCTTGGCTATTGGATTTATTTTGGCTGTAACAAATATTTTGGCTTCCTTCCCTATCAGTTTGCCAATGAAAACACAGATTCAAGGTTTTCAGACTGCAGGATTGTAGCAATTCTGAAAAATGACAAAGTGAAACACATACCAGCTAATAAAGAGCTATTCATGCTATCAATGCCCTCTTGTGCTGACTGTAACTCAGCTTCTGGAAATATTGGGCCTGTTTGCCCTGACACTGATCTCAGAGATTTGTTCTGCAGCAAGTTACACGGATGCTTTCTTTACAAGCAACCTCTCCGATTTCTAAGTGGTATGTTATTTCCCCCAAAAAAGATACAAGGCCATCTTATTTTTTTTATTATTGTGAATAAACTGACATTGGGGAGATAACTCATGAAACAGGCTATGAAAACATCTGTTCACACTGAAGATGGTAATCCAGCATTATTAGGTGTCAGTGAGATTCATCAAAGGCAATATCCTCGGGTTTCTATGTCTCTCAAATGACATTGGGATTACATTCAATGCTGTCACTGCAATTCAATACTGCAATGCTTCCTTCTCAGGGAGTTCGCACACATGATTACTCTCCACAGACTATGTAAACCCAACATTTTGGGGCTGCTTTTGGGAACGTTCCTTTCAAACACCCATTGGTTCAGCAACGAGAGCACCTCCAAACCACCCAACATCCAAACCCTGCCCACAACCTGGAAATGGAGCTGGATCTTTTCTGACGATGGACTGACCCACAATACAGATTCTGCCCTTGGAACTTGGTCAATGACTACAACAATACTGTATAAATCAATAAACCAACTCACATGATTTAGTGGAATAGGCTCGTGTAGCTAAAGGCAAAAGATGTGGAAAAGAAAAAGACATTCGTACACATAACTTGCCCTAAGAAATTTAAATTGAGATGTCATTTATCCATCTGTGACTACTTATATGAGTAAAAATTGTGTGATTCTGTGAAACTGGAAGTTACCTTCCTCCTTTAAAAACTAGTGGGAAATAAGTCAGGTATGCAGCTAAAGATGCTCTAACGCTCAGGCCAAGGAATGAGCTGTTGTGGTGTATATGATCCTTCTGCTAAATGATGTATTCACCATTTTGATATTATTCTTGGTGTATAACTCACTGCCTTGGTGACATTATTAGTCTTTTAGACCCAGAATCTAAAGACCACTCCTGTATTTTCAGACTATGGAGACTTCAATTTTGTTAATCTTACAGGATGACCAGATCGGACAGAAAACTAAATTATACACAGAGATGAGTAAAGCCACAAATTTCTCATTCATAAACTCAAGAGCTTTCTTAATTCTTTCTTTTTCCTCAACCTGGACTCTGAACTTTATACACTAAGATCTGCAAAGACTGGAGCCCCTATGGAAAGCCTGAACTGAGAATATTCTGCCAGGGACACTTCTCAGCCCATATTCTTGGTGTTTTATAGAAATCATGGTGCTGATCAGTATTATTTTCCTTACCTCTAGACCAAAATTACAGCCACGAGTTTGAATGAAAGTCAGTCCAAAAGGCAATAACTTTTACTACAATAAACATCGCAAAACTCAGGTATAAGCTGATTCATTTGAGGAAGACACAAGGCGCTTTAGTGATGTGATGTGTTATTAATACAGAAACAGCTACTGGTGCTTTATCTGAAATATAATTTTATACTGGGTTTTGCATCAGCTTCTTTACTATATTGTTCCCTAATTAATAATTAAAACCAAAGTGTCTGACTTTTCAAAAGGACAGTGTGAAAACATCTGAATATTTCCAGATTGTGTAATTTAACCGGTTAAGTTAGTGACAAAGCAGCAGCTGGATTCCAGCTTTCTATTTCAGTAAGAGACATTACATCTTCCAAATAAGCCAATGCTATAAGAAATACTACTTATAAAAACAAAATTACAGAAAAACAAAGGTTTTAAGATGGCAAGATGGGGAAAAGGCTGCCACGAAAACAAATATGCCACATGAATATCAAAGATCAGTTTTAACATCAATATAATGCTGATGTAAAGAAATACGACTGTACCTTCTGGAAGGAACTGAAAATGTTGAACTAAATACTGGCTTTGGAGCAAAGAACAAATGCTTTTTCCAGTCAAGACAGAGGTAAAATATTGATGTAAAACCTTGCTAATGATTGTCTATCAGTCCATGTTTCTGCACACTAACTTGTTATTTAGATTTTATTTTGCATGTACAACTATTTTACCCTACACAGAGGTGCAAATACATTTTCTCCCAGTGAACTGTGCCCTGAATGTTCTGACAGCAAAAGGGTTCAGTAGAAGTAGCGCAAACGCCTCACTGTCTCCATCTTGTGGGCATAAATGAATGTTGCAGCGCGTGTTTGTCTCACCACAATAAACCTTGACTCAGGAAAACATTCAATCATGTGCACGAGTATGTTCATATATAGGAAAATCTTCTTAGAGAATCATTTTGGTTTGGAAAAGACCTTTAAGATCATCAAGTCCAAAGATTAATCTAGCACTGCCAAGTCCATCTCTAAACCATGTTCCTAAGAACCTCATCTACACGTCTTCTAAACCCCTCCGGGGATGGTGACTCCACCACGGCCCTGGGCAGCCTGGTCCAATGACTGACAACCCTTTCCAGGAAGAATTTTTTCCTAATATCCAATCTAAACCTCACCTGGCACAACATGAGGCCATTTCCGCTTGTCCTGTTGCTTTTTACTTGGGAGAAGAGACCAACACCCTCCACGCTCCAACCTCCTTCCAGGTAGTTCTCGAGAGTGATAAGGTCTTAACAAGCACTTAAATCACGTGCTTAAATCCCACTGACTAAATTAACTGTGATAACGAGCTTGTTAAAACCAGTAGAATATATTTGTGGTGTGTTTTTTTTTCCTTTCTATAAGTAATTAATGGAACAGAGCACCATTTAAACACAAAGCAAGAATGACATGTAATACTTAAAAATAAAGGCGCTTACCCGCTCGTGATGTCATCAGCTCTGATATTCTTGCCCAACACATCCCCGTCACTCATATAGCCGGTGGCATCCATGGCGATGCCTTCCAGCTCCATCTCATCGCTCCCCTTGTCCGAGATGTCCACGTGGCAGACGCTGCTGCCGCGGGTCGCCAGCTGCCTCCGCAGAGGCGCCGAGTACACGTAGCGTCCCGCCTCGGTGTTGATGAAGCGGCTGGCGTTCCCTCGCGGTGGGTACCCGTTGCCCATGGATGGAGCGTCGCCTGCCTGCAGGCGGGGGCTGGACTGCCCCAGTCTCCACGACAAGGGGGTGGGTCGTCCCGTCAGGCTGAGGATGCTGCGGCCGCTGATCTCGGTGGTGACGTTGGTGTCGAAGGTAGTTTCCAATGTGCTGAAAAAAAAAAAAAGAAATGCATTTTATTAAGCGTGGCTTGCTATATAGAGCTATTTCAGGTGATGCTACGCCCTGAACGCTCACAAAGTTATATATCGTAAGTAAAAGCATTAATGAACTCATTAACGTTTATGAATATGTAAAGGGTGAGTGTCAGGAGGATGGAGCCAGGCTCTTTTCAGTGACAACCAATGGTAGGACAAGGGGTAATGGGTTCAAACTGGAACACGGGAGGTTCCACTTAAATATGAGAAGAAACTTCTCAGTGAGGGTGCCAGAGCCTGGCCCAGGCTGCCCAGGGAGGTTGTGGAGTCTCCTTCTCTGCAGACATTCAAACCCGCCTGGACACCTTCCTGTGGAACCTCAGCTGGGTGTTCCTGCTCCGGCAAGGGGATTGGACTGGATGAGCTTTCCAGGTCCCTTCCAACCCAATCCCATTCTGGGATTCTGTGATTAACAGAATTTACCTGCTATAACACCTTGAAAGTTGGGTCCATTCCTCCAACACCGTTCTTAAATAACATTTCTCTTGCACCCGGGCCAGCAAGTGTTCAACATATATACGAGAAGACTTAAGCAGGAACTTTTTAATGGATTATCCACAGTATCAAAGCATAACTTTTTCATCTTCAATCATATATAGCTCTGTTACACCACTGCTGCTCTAGGCAAGGGAGTAGGATATTAAACTGACTAAAGGAAAACCAACTACAGTACTATTTCTCTGATACATTTTCTTTTTTTGGCTGTATTCATGAAAGCCCTAACGCTCTGGAGATGTGTCCAGCACCAAGATGGCTGTTTTATCTACACTGGGGAAAGGATTAAATGAAACGAATAAGAGAAAAGGCAAAACAAATTTATTTTTCAATATATATTCTATCCATTCATGAACTGAATATATTTTCAAAATATTGATAATGTTTATAGAGAGGTCTGGTTACAAAAGCATTTTAGGTCACAGCTTGTAAATACAGTTTCTGACTAGAGTCAGCTATAAGAAATCTTCCACTGTCCACATCTGAGACTGTGAATATGTTGCATCCGTCCAACAGCACTGCCAGTACGGCCTGGGAACGCTGTGACCACTTATCTCAGTAGTGACATTGGTGTCAAAAGTATTCTCCAACATGCTTAAAAAAATAAATGCATTAGATTAAATGTAGACTGCTAACTGGAACCTTAAAAACGGGATGGTGACACCATGAGATTTCAGGTGATGTGTAGGGATTGCAAGACCCTACAATCTTAACACTCGCAGCTTAGTTGCAGCTCATTTAGTTGCAGCTAATCCATAGCTGCAACGCCTTTTGCTCACATTAACTCCCATTTTCCTTTCCTGCTCAGCTAACACAGTGTTATTTCTTTTTTTTAATTGTGGATATTTGTTAAAATAAGCAGCATTGTACCGTTCACAGCGTGATGTTATGTGTGCGCTGCAAAAACCTGTGTATCCTCCAGTGACAGTAATTAAATCATAATAAGCTGTCATGTTAATTGAAATTTGAAAATATAAACAGCATTGGGAGTTCATGTTTGCAAGCATTGCCTCGGTTTTGGATACAAAGCCAAAACACAAAGTGTTTGCCCAATGAACTCATTCAGGGCTGAGGTCCATAAGGTACCGAGCACTAAGTAGGACCCCGACCTCATCAGGGGCCGAACAGCTTATTCTCCCAAACCTCCACTGAGAAGATCTGAGTCACAGAGTGTTTAAATGTAATAGCAGTCTTTGTTTATTTAGAGCATATTTTAAGTATTGGCAAAGATTTCCAAATGCTGCTTTACAAAGAAAAAGCAGTGACATACATGGATGACTAATAATATTGGAAAAATCTGTTTGCCCAAAGATTGGTCAGGAATTCAAGTTATGCACTTGATAAAGTGGGTCAAGCACAGTTCACCTGCTTATTTAAACAAAATATTACACATAGGTGGAGATGGGTGCAATGCACTGAAATTGTTCAAGAGTAAGATGAAGAAACATTTTAAACCTTAACCTACACTCAACCACCACCTAACACATTTAACAAGGACTGATTATTCTCCACCTTTGATTCTATATAGAACCCGCCACCACCAATTACTCATTGTAAATCTCAATAAACACTGAACATAGTTCAGAATCTGTGCTTTAAAGACAAAAAGTACCAGATCAGTATCTTCCGCTGTCAGCGTCAACTGTTTTTCAAGGATGCAAAGCAGCCAGATTACGAGATGTAAATTAAGAGCACCGTGATTTCCAGTTTCTGATAAACAAAATCATGACGTTACCTGTGAGTGACCTGGGTTCCCCGTAAACTGGACATGGTTTCCTCTAAGTTCTGCCGAAGATCAGCGATGTTCTTCACAGTTCGTAACCGCCGAGTTTCTGGATCCTCTCCTACGTGGAAAATAAACCATTAGAAAGGACAAGGCATGAAAAAACCGCATCGCTGAGCTGCTACCTCTGCCTCAATTTGTCTCAAATGCATTTTTTTCTGACTTTCTGTTCTTTAACACCCTAAAGCGATCACGATGCAGATTCCATGTCCCTAGGGCAGGCACCTGCCGTGGCCACAGCCAGCCCGGGAATGAGCTCTGTGCTGTTCACTTGATGTCACAGGCTGCCTTTGCACCAGATGTTGCTGTATTGTCGTTTCCCCACATGACCCAATTTAAATCCTGGTTAACTTTCAACCTCATTACAAGATATACTCCATCAATACCACCCTTTCCATCTCATATATTGACACAATTTAAATCAACCCGACACGGCCAATTTCTCCAATATTAGATTTTCACCAGGCCTTTTTTCTTCCCATTTTAAATAGGTCTCATTCGACAACAGCAGCTTTCCAGTAAAATTGTGTTGACTGGGCGCTCCATGCTGAGTGATGTTTTAGATAAAATAGCAGAAGTTTTTGCTTGTCCACAGCACAACATCTATCGTGGCTTCAGTGTGCTACATGACACGAAGTTGGGGGGTGACTTTTACTTCCCTTGGCACTTAGAAATCCTATTCTTTGTACACTCTGTTCCAAAACACATTTATGTTCTGTTCTTTAACTACAGAAGTAGAGTTTACATACATTAAAAAATTCCTTGCAGTGCCTCAGAATAATTTATTTTTATAAAATTAATAATTTAATTAGTGCCTCAGCATAATTTATTTACTTGCTCTCAGCTGTCAATTAAGAAACGCTTCAGTTGCTAACTGAGAAGGAAATGATTTCATTCTAGAGGGTGAACAACTCATGACTAAAGAAAATACTACAGCGCATTCAAAACTCTTCGAAGTTCACAAGCGATGCACTCTTAGGCTGCCAGGACACTGCTCACCCATGCTAGTTTAGATGGTTATCTATATATTACACAAATCAGAAGTGTTAAGGATCAGATAAACAGGCTGTTGTTGGAACTTTCCACATTCTTTGCTTTAAACTTCATGTTTCTACTACTCACCAAAGTGCTGGAGCCCTGACTACAGTGAACGATCTAGGGAGGGGAAGATAGACTTTAATGTTTATACAGTCATTAGCCTTTCTCAGACGAACAACATTGGCTCAGGTAGTGCCCACATTAGCTAATTTTTTTTAATAGGTCTCTACTCCCTGAGACACAATTCACTTGGGCCAAATGGTCAAACAATTACGGTCTTGTTGGACTGGAAACAGCCACTTAACAAGACAGATTCCTTGAGCCAACGGGTCTCTGGGACAGGAAATATTTTCTACATTGATGGATCTACAAATTTTTGCAGTAAAGAACATAAAATATTTACAGGCCTTTAGCCTAGCAAAGGTCACAGTGCTCTTTTACGGATAATTTCTCTCATAGATACGAAGGCAAACAGTAGATAACTTCTTAAGAGAACATAGATAAGACTAGATAAACCAATTCATATTGCGATCATTCTTATGCCTAAATTGATACAAAATTTTTACTTAAATGGCATTCAATTGCTTAACACTTAAAAGAAAGACATTGTATAGTGCCACTACAACTTCATTATTTAATCCCTTAACTCTTAATGAATAGGCAGTATCATTAAACTATTTAGCTTGCAGTTTTCCTCACCTATACTCTCTTTTGGTTTATACGTGCTCCTAAATTAAAAGCATCAGTAGCTGCTAGGTAGGGAGAGCAGAAATCTGTCTCTTATTTCTTCTAATTTGTTTGGCTTGAGGGACCATTTTGTTTTGTGTGCTCCTTTTCCCCCGAGGCCCCTTTATGGAGTGCTGCTCGCTGGGGGGTTTGCCCGCACACAGCTGCGTTTGGCATCTCCATTGTTTGAGGCTGTCGCTGTCTTCCATTTCTGGATCCCAAAACTTACGTATTCTACTTGAACAATAAGTTTGTATTTATATAACATCTGTCATTAAAGACTAAAGACCTCTGTGATCTACAAACACTTCTCAGTTTACAGGCTGAAATACATCTAGGCTATATGATGGTTAATGCTGAAAAAGCGTAAAGCAGCTGGACACTCTGTGTTTCTTACTGTAAATTGGCTTCTATATTTAAATATCACCCAAAAAATGTTCTGAAGAATTTTATCCCTTGTGCCATTATTTGCCTTTTAAATATTTAATCCAAATATATCTCTCCATCTATAAATCGTACACCAACATATGCTCACTTATGCACTTCTGCAGCCCTTCTCCTGACCAATAACTTTGCCATCAGCCTATGTGCACACAGGTGTAAATGCAGCATTGACAGAATATGTAATGTGGTATGAAATTAATCCAATTGTGAAACTTCTAGCCACAGGATTTTCCCAAGCAAGACAATCCATTTCGTAATTCATATTAAAGTGGAGGACATCAAGATTAAGTAGATAAAAAACCTGAGGTATTCTGCTGATGAGATATACTGCAATAGTATGCAATACTCAAAGGCACAGAAATTGCTGAAATTGGAATAGGAGTAAACTTCACTGTGACTCCAGAAACACATTTTAGATCTTTAGTAGAATATGTTTGCTAAAAATTGCTTTGTTGTATTGATAAATTTAAAAAATTATTGGTAATTATCATATTAATAATATACTCCTTACATTACCAGGAATTCTAGATAAACATACGAAGTACTTTCTAACTTCGACTGCTACCATTCTAATCACAATCAGTTTGAGCTTGTGTATGCTGGACACAGTAAACTTAGTTGGATTTTAATCTCCTATTGCTGCAAAGAGTGCTTCACAAATTGATCAGAGTGAGTGAGTCAATTATGAGATTCCTCCAAACCTATATATGAACCAAAATATCAAGAAAATTAACTTAATCTCTTCTGTGAGCTCTGAAGCAAAGTTTTAAAAAGTAAAAAATAAATACCAAAAGTTTGGGAATACTTAGGATCTTTATAATAGCTTAATCTGAAAAGGCGCTTCCATCTAGAAAAACATTAAGTGCCCAGAATTCAAGAAATTGGGGGGGGCACACAATTGTGTAGAACTTGAGCATCTAGTGTTCAGACTATTGACACCCTGTTTCCATCGCTGAAGAGCTGAAAGAGATATCGTAACTAGTAAGAAATAAAGCTTTGGGAAGAAAACCAAACTAAATCCCCCCTAAAGAGGGAGCTCCTGACTACAAAACTTGCTTTAGCTCATTCTTATTTAGCCAGGCCACAATCAGGAAAATTCGTGTTGCAAGACGTACCTGAGAGGTCCTCGAGAGCAGGCTGTCCAGTTTTGACATAAAGAGCAGAATCCATGGTGACCCCCGCTGTGGTGGCCTCGGCTGTTACGTTCCCTTCGTTGTCTGTCTGCGATCTGGGAGGCGAAACAAAAGAGAGACGTGCAGCCACCCTCCATCAAAAGTACCTCAAGAACAACAACTAGACGATCGCACCCGCCATCAACCGCTCCGTCCTCCTCCCCAGAACAGACCGGCAGACTGATTTTACATAATTCATTAGTCCCATGTTGAACTATGTCCTAGAAATGGAAACATGCACTCAGCTGTAAAAAATAAAAAATTCATAGTCAAAGGCTCCACAGCTCTTTAGTCGGGATCTTAAGACACTTAGATTTCCAGCTAAATTTTAATGCTCCATAATATCATGTGGCTAATCTGATCCTCTCTAGTAAAGACTGTATTCCACAAATATAAAGCAGGGAGGGTGTGATGGCACGTTACACTCCTGCCAAGTTCTTTGATAACTAGCAATGTCACTCACTTGTATTCCAACATAAATGACTGGGTACAACCAACTTGAAACTCCAATTTATCGTCTGACATTGTGGCTGTCAGGTAGCGAAAGGTGATGTCGTAAGAATCTATTGTCAGGTTTGAGTAATACATCTTGACTCATGTAATTTTACTAGTTTACTGTGTTTTGCTCGTAGAGCCAGGTCAACAAGCGGCTGGAAGTTCACCTACCCAAAGGGTAAGTGCTGGACAAAAGCGAAGACGCAGCAGGGTATTATTATTGCAATATTTTTAAGTGCCATTGACCCTGTGTGAAATGTAGAACAACTTCTAATGTCTTTTCTTAAAAACAAATGAAAACTCACAAAACCCAAAAACCACCCAAACCAAAAAGTAAGTCTACAAGTAGGTAAAAAGTCTAGATTAAAGTAACCTTAAACTGATAGCAGAAAAAAACCTGAGACTACTACAGCAATGCATTAACAAGTGCATTCCTCACATGCAGAAAGTGTTCAGATAGTAAATTTATAATAATGCTATATATTTGCCTTGGAGATCAATACAATATGACTTTCCTCTGTCCTTTTAAAGCCAGCAAGATTATAGATTTTGGCCTTTTTTTCTCCAATGCTGAGAAGTAAACATGCTTTTTTTTAATTCTCAGCATTTTCTCCAGTTGCCAACAGGTAGGTGGCATTACTGCTTTTTGTAAAAAGTCAAATAAATACCACCTAGAGTTTACCAGTGTGTGTAGATTATAGAAAATGTATGGATTGCATCTGCTTTTACACTTCAGATGATGTTCAAATTTAGATATGTTCAAACTAAAATGAACACCAAACAGAGTGCTTTGCATTTTATCTTTTGATAGGACATCGTAGTGATAAACTTGAGCCAAAGCATCATGAACACATTTTTGGATGATAGGAGAGATAGATAAACAAGAGTGCAATCAGTTTGCAATCACAATTTTCTATTTAATTATGGGTTAAAATAGTACAAACCACACTGGCAATATTTAACTCCAGCCTCCAAAAATTACTACTAGTAGATCCCACCTACAGCCAAAGATACAACAATAATGCTGATATAGGTAGATTAATCCAAGAGCAAGGGAAATCAAGCACTGTACTATTAATACAAGTTTTAGATGAATTTTTCCCAACTGGTTCCTTTCCAAGCGACCACATCCCAGGAGGACATCTGGCATTTTATTCCATGTGCACAGGGAGAAAATTCAAGGGGTCAGAAGACTCAAGGGTCGCTCTTCCCATTTGGTATTCTTATCTAGGCCTTTTGCATCCCTCTCCTTCAGGTTAATTCCATTTACATTCACTTTTATTTAAAAAATGTGGCAAACCATTTCTTACGCTACATCTCCCAAGAGTTGAAAGGCAAAAATGTGTATAGTAGAACTGAATAGATGATGGGAAAAGGAGACAAAGATGACCAAAGGTCATGAATAGCATCTCTACAAGTTAAAACTAACCAGGCTAGGACACCTTAGCCTAGAAAAGACACATCCAAAGGGAGGGAAGGATATGATGGAGGTCTCTCAAATCAGAAGTAGCAAGAAGATGATGAAGACAGAACAGTCAGTTTCATTCTCTTCCTATGAAAGAATTAAGCAGTGTCAATGAAAACTAGGAGATGGCTGTCAAACCCTAAAATCCCGCCATCTGACTGAGGAATTTCTTGTGTCATGGCTGGAGAGCATGTCCTTAGGAAGCTTTTTTATTGATTTTCCTCTTGTTGCTCTTCTGCACCTATCCTCTACTGCCACTGTCCAACAGAAGATGCTGGACTAGAAGGAGGTCAGTTGTGACCCCAAATGGTTGCTCTTTTGCTTATCTCATTCAGGCTTAATACGCAGAGTAGAAGATTTTGTGCCTGGCCTTACTCATACTATGAGATCCATATTTTTACTCCGTTTTTTAAGATTTCCCATTTCTACTTACAGTGCAGCAGTTTTACCACTGTTAGCCACACCAAAGAGCATGAGTGTATATGTGATAAATGGGCATTGCTAGAACTTTTAAAGCTCTGATGCATAAAGCAAATCCACGTGGCACAACAACAGGTAAGAGCAGTACCTGGTTGAGAAGGTGTCAGCATTTTCTCATTTTAAGCATTGGTACAGCTATTATTCACCCTCCTTTTTATCATAGTTTCTTATACATCTTAGTCTGACAGCCTTCCCCAACAGTTTTTGTGTCAATGTGTGTATGTTATCTACTCTTTAAAGCAAGAAACTTTTACATGACGTGGCATTCATCATTCAGCGGGTTATGAGGGTGATGAGGGATCTGGAGCATCTTTCTTGTGAGGAAAGACTGAGAGAGCTGGGGCTGTTCAGCTGGAGAAGAGAAGCTGAGAGGGGATCTCATCAGTGTTGATAAATATCTCAAGGGCTCAAGGGTGGTTGTCAAGAGGATGGACCAGACTCTTTTCAGTGGTCCCCAACAACAGGATGAGGGGCAATGGGCACAGACTGAAGCACAGGAGGTTCCATCTGAATATGAGGAGAAATTACTTTACTTTGAGGTGCCAGAGCCTGGAACAGACTGCCCAGAGAGGCTGTGGAGTCTCCTTCTCTGGAGACATTCAAACCCACCTGGACACATTCCTGTGTGATCTGCTCTGGTGAACCTGCTTTAGCAGATGGGTTGGACTGGATGATCTCCAGAGGTCCCTTCCAACCCCAACCATTCTGTGATTCAGTGATCTTACTGCCTCACCCCCCTGAAGGAGCATCCAAAATGAATCTTCCTACCTAAGCATCGTGTTCAAAACAGTCAACAGGAGAAGCTGACCGTACCTGTACATGAAGGGAGCTACCGTGGCGGTGTTCGGGTGGCTGTATTGCTGTTGGGGATGAGGTAGCTGAACACTCACGGTATTGCTCCCGGTGGTGTGTGTCGTGGCGGCGGGTCCGTTGACGGTTTGGCTGCTGCTGCTGCTGTTGAGGCCTCCTACGCCCTTTCCTTCCGAGGAGGCGAGGCTGGACGAGGAGCTGGAATGTCTGCTGTCCAGCTGGGACTTCTGGTGAGAGAGCCCCGAGCCGGCTTTCCCGCCACGGCTTCTCTCACCTTCCTTAGCAGGAACGGGGGCACTTGAGGATTTCCCTGTGGTGTTTTTCATGCCTGGTTTTGGTATTCCGCTGTGCGAAGGGGCAGAGGGCTCCTTCTTGGCACTATTGAGCTTTCCTCCTTTAGGGATAAAGCTTGCGATCTTGGAGGACTTTTTTGGCATCTCTGTTGTTGCTAGTGCTGTCTGTTCTTCTTTTGGTTCCTCTTTCACATCCAGCTTTTCCGTGATAGACGTTCTCTTTGCAACGTCTTTACTTTTCTCCTTTTCTTTCTGCTTTTCTTTATCCTTCTCATTACCCTTGGGAGAGCTTTTCTTATTAGTCAGCGCCCGGCTAAAAGTCCTTTGTGCAATTCCCTTGAGTGCAATTTTGGGACTACTGGACATGGATCCCGGATTGTTCACATTCTGGTTGGTGGCATCGATTTCTTCGCTCTCCTCGAGGCTGAGAAGCATCTCTAGCTTTTCACAACTGTTGTCCCGAGACCCCGGACCCTCGAGCGTTGTCCCTCCCGCTTTGGAGCCTCCTTTGCTATTGAAGAGTTTTAATTTCTCCAGCATGGATTTCTGACCGTTGGGAGCCGTTTTGGCGATTTCCGAGGGTGGCTTTGGAGGCTCCGACACGGGCTGCTTGACGGATAACATGGAAGACGTAGCGGTGTGCTTAGCACTGAGGGACTTGCTGCGCCAGGGTTTAATAGCGGAGCTGGGCTGAGGGATGGCTGATGAGTTATTGCAACCAACAGAACTGCCGCAGCTTTGAACGGAGGATGAGACATTTTCATTCATTCCTGTGGGCTGGGAGGCTGTGCTGTCTGCAGGCTCTGGAAAAGCAAACAAAAAACATCCCCGAAAATCAACATAGTAGTAGCTGATATTACAGCTAGTCTGAGATTCTTTCTGTAATGAAATATTAGGAACTTTACACTAATAACATTAAGATGATAGATACATATCACTATTTTCAACATCAGTATCACGTAAAGAAAATAAAAGCCAGTTTTCTTTTCCTACCCAGCAGAACAGCAAGGAGCTCCAACTATGTAATTTACATTTACTTGCTGTTTCAAGGAAAAGAAAGAAAAAGAATCTCCTCCAATTCAAACCAAAATGTGTTTTGCAACGTCTTCTCCCTTATTAAGTCCATAATACCTTTTCATTAGCAAAAACACAGCACTAAGGGTTCCCTCTGCTTTTGGCACAATATTTGCGTCCAAGTTTGATTCTTAGAAAAACCACAAACGTATAAAAGAAAAATGCGAGAGTAAGGAAAAAATTAAAACTGAAGTCCTTTCAGTTACGGGGAGAGGGGTGAAATCTTCATATGCAAAAGGCAGAAGAAAACTCCCTATACAAAAATAAAACCACTTGTGTCCTTACGCAAAGAACCTAAATTAAGTATTACCACATATCTTAGTCCAGCTATAAGAGAAACTAGTGGCAGTAACTGCACAGCCCTCCTCCCTCAGAGAAAGCAAATATTTTCTTTATTTAGTTCCTTTTTAATGTTATTTGCTCTTGTTAAGAAATTAGTCCAGAGCCTAAAGAGAGCTTGAAAAATCACACTCACCTACCAGTGGCCACTTCTCCTCTGAAGTTTCTCTTTGCAGAGTTTCCTTTCTGGAGACGTTACTCTCTCAATTATCACAAATATGTTTTCTGTTAAACTGCTCATGTTTTCAATTAACTTTTGTCATCTCTGTTTGTTCGCCTGCCCAGCAGCCTGCTGGGGATTAACGGCTCTTACCTATATTTCCCTGCCCTCCAGCAATAAAGTAAACTGTGTATAGAGCTGCATTTTTTTAATTCAAAAATCAACAGCGGTTGAGAGCGTGCGTTTTCGGCAGCAGGAGCAGCCCTGTGAATTCAGCGCTGTAAATCACGAGCCGCTGCAACCACACAGGGACTGTTTTACTTCGCTTTCAGCTGCTCAGTGAAGATACGGCTCTGTTAACCTCCCCTCCTCTGATCCAAACCAGATCTACTGCAGATTTAAAGCACATACATCTTCCTGACTTAGGGGAGAATCGGGTTTCTTAGAGTATTAGAGTCTCCGTAACAATAAACTCAGTCATTTCTTGTGGTTACGGACATAGCAGGAATTAATGATACTTTAAAAAATATTACTGAAGTCAGAAGGTTTCCAGGACTCTGTTATTAACCAATAACTGTTATATTGGCCAGTTTCGCTAGTCCTTTTCCCATGGCAAACGACCCACATGGATATGGAAGGACGCAAGAGTTGGATTACAGACACAGAAAGGAATAATACTTCTTTTAAGCTAGTGCCAGCCTGCTGACTTCCCGGGCATTAATCCTGTTTTACTCCAGTACAGAAGGAAAACCAAGCCAGCAAATGTCCCAAACAGCAATACCACCTTGTCCTCTCAGCTCAAGCCAGTTCAATCTGATGGTTTAAGGAGAACTAAGAAGTGACAGCATAGGAACAACAGTGACTCTGGTGTAAGTGACCCACCATCAGTCCTGCCCACAGGGGAAGGAAGGTCACAACTAATTCAGAAGCTGTTGGAGATGTTACTCTCTCTGCTTTCAAAAGCTGTGCACCATTGCTTTTGCCTTCCTGCCTCTTTACCATACACCACTGCTTTGTTATTATTTTTATTTCCTGAAGTCCTCCTACTCATCCTAATCTACTTCTTATTGCAACACCGCACCATGCTCCTTTTGTAAACCCTGAACAAGCAAGCCTTTGTCTCAGCCTGCCTTCCACAGAAGACACCAAGCAATGTACTGAAAGCTTCATGAAATTCCCAATTGTGCATCATTTACCATTAATTCATTCACCTTCTTTAAAAAAAATAATAATTATCCATCTCAGTCTCCGGATACTTCCATAGAAAGTGGAGATTCGCAGTATTTCCAACACTAAGGTCCTAATGCAAATGCATTTTGGCCTAATCAAGCTAAAAAATGAAATCTCAGCACAAAGCATACCCATGTCCATAAAACATCAGAGCTGTCTGAGATTCATGAACATGCTTAGGACAAATTTACGGCTGGGTCCAGGAATGAACCCAGTGTACTAATCAACATGGGGAGGGAACCTTCTACTTTCTCAGAAAAACAGAGTTTCAAGGAGTAATGGGACTGGGCCAATATAAGGGTGACAAATTGAAAACTACTGGTAGGGGATCCCTCTACAAAGTAGTGCTTTTGGCTTTACACACATATAGAGAAGGCAGCATGAACTGGGGGAAGAGCTGGTTGTACACTCATGTGGTACAACATGTGCAGCAACACAAACCCGGCCAGAGGTGAAACTGTGTTCAGTCGGAGCTGGCAGCCAACTGAACAGACTTGGACAAGAAACCTGTGTTCTTCTCAAAAAGGTTCGTAAGACTGTGAAAAGAATACAGGCAATGCGTGTAGCATTATGAACAAAGCCATCCTGCATCCACCAGAACTCAGAGTCCAAGCAGAGTCCTTGCACGAGCTGCGATCCATAGGTTGAGGAACATGCCTGAGATAGGAGTGACCCAAGTTCCAGGTCCGTAACCCCGCTGTAAAGCCCGATTCCATCTCAACACCGAGTGAGCTGTTAACATGCTGCAAGAGCAGCTGTGGGAGCAGAAACCAGAAGCAATCCACATCAAAACACGCTTCCTGTGAGCTCTACAGTGTTCTCCTGAAGTGAATGGAAGGTGAGGAACATGCAGGACGTCACTTCTTCCTCACACTCCAGGTGAGTGCTCCAGTCCATGGACTTTTGGGGAAAAGGCTTTGTCTGCATCAAGTGAAATGGCTTTTTTATCGAGTACCGAAAGTATTTTTCAAAATTTATTTCCCAACAAAATTTTTCATTTCTCCTTTCTCTGAATGTTTTCAGGATTTTATTTTTTTTATATATTCTGTTGGTCAGTGACCAAAATACACTTGTTTGTTTGTTTTTAAACACAGCGTTTGCTTTGTTCCCAACTCCCCCACATACACCCTCCTATTTGGAACCTAATTGTGCTGCTGTTGCCAGTGGTGTAGGATGAGCACAATGTAACTCCATTTACAGAGCTGCTCCTCATTTACAGACATGCCAGAGAAATCAGAATTAGCACAAGAATACTATGACTGTCATATTTAAAAAACTGAATATAAGGGGGATGTTCATGTAATTTCCAGAGTCTCTACCTAACATTTTCCAGGAAGTAAATTCTATGAATGTTGGATGCTACGCATCGGATATCAATGAAAAATATTTAGAAATTCTTAAATATACATTTTAAGCTTTGAGAAAGGAAAGATCTTTTCTTACATATGTATAGAGGATTTTGATTCATACTCAGGTCAAATGCAGTGAAACTGGAAATTCAAAGTCCTTGAGTTTTTGTTATATTGCACCACACGAAGTTAATACACATTCATGAAAAACAGCCTCAACTTACGAAAACTTCAGCCTGTTAAAGATTCTCTGTTTCTTTCTTACGAGCAAGTCTGCTGGCTCTTTCACTCCTCAGCCCAATCTTGGTAAACGAAAGGGCTTCTGCTGCCAGAATGTAGATTCAAACGCGAGGTTTCCTAATGAAGCAGTAACATCAATATGTGGATAACACATCAGCATGCAAAGGGGAACGTGTTATTCAGCGTAGCATAGGCCCTTCTTTCATGAAAAGCAGAGTAGGTTTCATGCATTCGATTAATAAGCTTATTATTTCCCATGTGTTCCTTTGTAAGGGAGATATTTTCATTCTTCAGCAACCTGCATTAACTAAAACTGACTATAAAAGAAATGTTTTCAAACCCAAGCTACAGCCTACAATAAATAATGACCGCTTTCCCCTTTTCACAGTCAAATCTCGGCCTGAAATCTATTTTGTTCCAAGCGTTCCTGTTAAAAAAGATGTTGGTGGTCTAGTTCCAATGCCAATACGCACTGTAGCATGGGTAAATCTGATTTCAGCTGCTCCTGCAAACTCTTAACTGCATCTGCGAACCTACCCATTTCTGATGGGAAAAAGAAGAGTCTGAAGGCTTATGATTTAATTCTTCCACTGCAGTCTTTGAGACCTTATGTTATAATAAGTTCAGGAGAAAATATACGCAATTTCCTATCATTCGTCATGTTCGCTCTAAGCAAGCGGACTTTGCTTTGCTGTAACTGAAAACTTTCAAAACCAATCATTACAAGCAAGAAAAGCAATACAAAGACAAAGGATGTTCTCATAGTTACTTCTCCTTAGGAGGGTCAAGAACTTAACAGCATCTTAATTCATTTTTAGAATGAATAAGCTGTCATTTTTTATTCACAGCTATGGGGAAAAAGATGTAAGAACTTCTCATGAAGAGAAATATCTTTTAGTCTAGCCCATAGATTAGATAACCGAGTTAAAAGCAAATCTACAACAAAACTCTAATTTAGGAAGTAAAAGCAGATCTGCTCTATCACATTACAGTGTCAGAACTACAGAAACCACTGTGGCAGTTTCATCATTTCCCATCTATAGAAATATACAGAAAGACTGGTGAGTCTTGACCCTTCCCATCCACCCACCAGAAAACTCTCCTTCAAAGCACTACAAATAAGAGCCCTACAGAGAAAAGCTTTTTAGCTGAGCTGTTCTCTTCTTCAGTAGCGATTTATCACGCTCAGCAAAGCCCTGAAGTATGGAAATGCCTGCATTTCTGCCAGGGGCTGGCTATAAAAATCACAGTCTTTCCACAATCCAAACCACGAGCAGGTAGAGCAGAACTTTCCCAACCAGAGCAACCTGGCACACAGCCCTTCCTCAAAACAAGCACAACTCTGCTGGCCCACAGAAGTTTCTATTTCGATTGTAATGCTGTTGACCGGAGAGCTGGGTGGAAGGACTGGCTGATTTACCGGCTCTGGGTGGACAAGAGCCAAGGCCTCTACCTGCAAGATGACTGAAGCCTTGTGTTGTCTCTCCTACTCTAGACCACAACAAAAAGCAGCAGAAATATTTTCTTAAAGCAGAAATTGCCAAATCAGGAAATTCTGCAAACCCAAGAGAAGCCCAGATAGGCAACATTTTGCTTTGCTGAGTAAAAAACCTCCACCAAGCTGAGCAGAATTGGTTCCTGCAACTTCTGTCCACATCTGTGAAGGCCTTTTCATCCACACAGAGCTCCAGTGAAACGACAGTTCTGCTGTTGACTGGTGTTTACGTCACCGAGACTCAGCATTTTTGCTGAGGTGCCGGGAAATAAAACGGGAGCACAAGCGACCCTTTTCTCATTGTCTTGACATAACCGACAGTTCAGTTCCTTGGTGTTGTTTAGTTAATGTAAAATTCAAAACAGTGTCCACGTGACTGCCTAAGAAAGACGTTGGAGGGACCTCTATCGACCACATACTGGTTAGATCATCGGAAAAATAATAAAACCATGTTTCCTGTGCCATTCGAAAAAAGTCACACTCTCCATTTAATACTAGACAAATACCATTCTTGCTCATTACTCTCATTTTCTTCTCATTGTGTGTACAATCTAATCCCCCAAGAGTTCTCATAACAGAGTTATTCAGAAGCATTAATGAATTCCAGGCAGGGAGCTGTGACGGAATCTTTCGTTAGGTTTTACAAATAGCTGGGGTGGACAATATGTGCACTTAGCAGCCTTGATCTAACACATCTCTCCCGCATGTAGGTTATACGAAACACACCATGTACACGTTAGTGGTCTGAGATTTGCACTTAGGGAATATTGTCCATTGGCCTCTTTTGATTATTGTAACAGTAGTGGCTGCAGTCTGGGCTTGGAATGACCATGGAGGCAGAATTTTAACAGAAAAGGGACAAGCAATAAGAAAAAAATACCAAAAAACCCTCCCACTGACCAGTCAATACGCCAAGTTAAACTACTTTTTAACTCAGAAATGTCTTACTCTACTCAGTAAGAAGTCATGCAACTGTTCAGCTGTGAAGAGTTCAGTGGTAAAAACCAACGCACTCTTGAACATGGATAATCTATGTATAAACAGAGGAGTCAAACCACACCATAGAATCACCAATACTTTACCATCATCTATACTTATTTATTGTATACAAACACACACGAATATGCAAAAATCTATTACATTTTTATATCAAAACCAGCTGACAGGCACCCATTACTTTTTATATTGGGGTCTTCATTTCCTCTCTCTGGTCAATGAAACTACTCTACAATCTGTAGCAGCAGATCTTTCAAACCAGGCCAACATGAAGGTACCGATCTGCTACTCATGGCAGTAAAGAAGGGATGGGCCACGGCTTTACGCTCATCAGCCACTCCAGAGCTGGTGGCAGTCACAGATTTTTTAGGTATATTTGGTTATGGATGAGAAACAGGCAAAGGTTCAGTAGAGAAGCCAAGAATGGAAGGGACCAGAGAGGTTGAGTGATGTTCTTACCCAGGGAGAGGAGGCTGCTGCAGGTGTGGTAGAAACATGCTGGCACTTACAGAAGTCTGGGATGTAGTACCATTGCTGTTTGCTTCCCTGTGATTTAACATTCAACTTCCATTTCCACGGCTGTGCTGGCACAATTCACCCAGCAATAAATTGACAATAAATTGTAAATATTTATTTTGAAAGGAAACATCTAGGAGCTGTGGGCCAGCTCTTCAGCTGGTATAAATTAACGTGGCTCCAGTGCAGCTCTGCAGATGTACACTGGGCAAGAAGCTTCTTCTCAAGGCTACATTTAACTTCAAAGCTCAGGATTTTATCCTCATTAACTATACAGTTAAGAATATGTCATTGGCTATTTTTTTAGGATTTTTGTTTTCAAAAACTTCACTTAAATACATTTTTGGCTTGTTTTAGATATGTAAAAATCTTATACCAACTAAGGCAAAGTTATGTGGTCCTGTAAAGCTCCACTTCAGCTCTGATTAAGCCTTCAGTCAGCCTTCGTTTAGGCAAAAGAGGACATACTTTTTAATGCCAAATTCAGCCAGCTGGGAAGTTGTAAAATTAAGCATTAATATGATTTACTGCATACTCATATCTTGTCCTATAAATGTGCCATACTGCTTGTTATATTCTGACAGTCTTGAAGCTGTTTTATGGGCGCACACCCAACAAAAATATGTTGCTGCAGATTCACTAAGATGAGCCAACCTTTCAAAAAAAATTTGATTAGAAAAGTGAGAGGATACAGACAATACCCCAGGATACATAAATGTATCAATTGCCCGAAGATAAGCGCTTTGTTTGACACTAATGACTCTCATGAGGGTCTCCTTATGATATAAGCCAGTAACCTTATGTTTGGGGAACACAGAGGCAATAATTCATTTGCTTAATTGGAGAAATAGACTGGGTCAATAACATTACATTCATTGCCGCCGACTGAAAAGTTCTGCACTTAGAAAGGAGGAATTGGATGCCTAAGTCTAAAATTTCAAAACGTCAGCTATGCAGCAGTACTGCAGAAAAGAAATGGGAGTTACAATAGACCACAACCGCACACCTCTATAATGGGACCCTAAGGAAAAACTAACGGCATTCAGGAACGCATCATGGGTATCAGATATAAGACAGAGAACATCAATATTCCATGCTGCTCAGCACTAGGGAACGATATGAGGTGAAGCATCACGTCCAGCCCCAGCACCCCTCCAAGAGAGACTGACCGAATGGGAAGAGGCCAGAAGAGATCATCAGGACATGTGAGAGATTTATCACAAAGAACCTATGAGAAGAAGGTTGAAATAGTTGGGGTTGTTCAATCTAGAAGAGAGAAGACACAGTAAGCCTTCAAATATATGAAGACTGCTATAAACAGGACAGAGATCCAGGAAGAACAAAAATGATCTTAATTTTTAGCCAGAATCATAGTTTTATATTTTCTTTACGACCAAATGGACACCAGAAGGGATACACTTATGGTGACCATCAACCCCATGTCACGAGACACTTCAGAACGGAGTATTACACACCTCTCAGGTACAGGTACAGCTGATTTTGCTTCACAGTGAGAGAACAAACTCCCCTGGTTATTTATTCTAGAAATACATAATGTACGCTGCAAACATCATAATTTTACACAGTTCTTTAGATGGAGTTAAAGCCAGAAGGCAAGTCTACACTGCAAAGTTACGACCCAGATTTGTGTAAGGATATTGAAAAGTAGTTTTAGACTAAGGGACAAAAAAACTCCTATAGATTCTCCCAAGGAAGAAAGTACAAGCCAAACCACCAGGTTCTCAGGGCATCCTTCGGATTATCCCACATTATCCCACATTTCTTTCTCAGTTTTTATTTTTTTCTCTTGCCACATCAAATTCATGATCACTGAACTATATTCAAAGCAAAATCAATTATACTGATCATTTGGGAAACACCTTAAATGCAAGTTATACATAAAAAACTGGATAGGGTTATGCCAGAATCTGCTTTTTGGTAGCGCATACAGTAGAACAATAGAAAATTACAACTGTGCTGGTTATGGATTTGTCGAGACAAATTATGTAAACTTATTTTACCATCACAGGCAGCATCCTCAACACTAACCAGAATATGCTGTTTGCTTCATACTTGACCTAGATGAAACACTTACACATTTTTTAAGGGTGGAGGGACTGAAATTTGTTAAATTATCATACTCTAATTTTGTTGAGCCAATCACATTTGTTTCCCAGTGAAAATCTGAAAGTGTGGGTAAATTGGTTGCAAACTTCAAGGATTTACGCCTCTTTAAAAAAATAAAACCTTTGCCACTTTTGCAGTCCTTTTAATCTTAGTGATTTCTGCAGAGTCTTATCAAGTCAACACTTTGAAAGTAAACATTAGGTTAATCTAATTTTAGAGGAA
The DNA here is from genome assembly GCF_037038585.1 of Patagioenas fasciata. Lineage (NCBI taxonomy): Eukaryota > Metazoa > Chordata > Aves > Columbiformes > Columbidae > Patagioenas > Patagioenas fasciata. The sequence goes on along the minus strand of NC_092524.1, from coordinate 4,175,261 downwards.
GAGAAACCTAAAAAGAAAACTAATAAAAAAAGAAGGATATAGAACAGGAGTGAAAGTAACTGCTCCAAAAAATCAAATTAAACAAGTTTTTTCTAAATGTATACGGACACAATTTTCAGTCATGAAGAAAGTTATAACTGCCAAAATAATAAAATAATCTTTAACTTACTGTTATCTGTTGCACGAGCCAACTGTTTCATTCTATAAAATCACTTCCCAGCTTTCTGTCATCCGCACGCTGTTCATCGATAAGGAATCTTTCCATCTCAGGAACTCGGCTTATTTATGCCAGTCTCTAGTGAACTGTTAAACCTTTCTGCTGCTCTTTTTTCCAAAAGCCTTCCTCCCCCATCGCTCCCCCTCCCTCTCTCAGCAGCCCCGCAGAGCTGGGCTCAGCGCTAGTCCCCTGGCACAATTAAAACCGGTTTCAGTGATGATCTGGCAGTTTGTACAAAAAGGGTTGGTGCCTCTTCAGTACCCACTGAAGTACATCCACAGCATCATGCTGCCTATAAAGGACCTTGGTTGAGATAACCAGGCTTAATTTCATATTTCTGTCTTATTTAGCAACACGTCTGTGTGCCACCGGAGGTTGTAACAACACCAACAGGGAGCACTGAAAAACAGGGAGTCCTCCCAGTCACAGATTAACTTTGTAGGTTTGTATTAACTCCTCCTCCTATAACATACCACCCATCTGAACATTTCAGGGCTATATAGACTTTGATTAGTAAAGATGTCACTCAAAACGCTCAGACTTATTATAACAACTGTCATATATATACGTGTATATAATACATATTTTATATATATATATAACAACTCTTATAATATGACAGTTTATAGCTTCTATGTGCTACCAACATTACAAAGACTTTTTAAGCAGACCAGAACATCACAAACAGTTTTGAGATTGCTTTAAAAGACAATCCCTACCATTCTCTCTGAAAAGCACCCCCTTGTTCCTTCAAGATAGTTTCTGAACAACAATAATCAACCACAGATCCCAATGAACCTCAAAAACCATAGTTGTTCAGTACAACACCAATAAAAGAACTCTTCTCCATGCTTAAAGACCAAATCTAGAGGACCCGCTTTTATTTTAACTCTTCTTACTCAGCCAAGCAATCCTGCCTAGTAACTCCTCTAGCCTGATCACTTAAATGGACAAGACCACAGAGGACAACTACTATTTCAGGCCTGAAGAGACTGACTTGCCAACACTGGAGTGTTGTTATTGTCTCCTACAGCTGCATGAATATTTTATAAGGTAGTTATGAGCTGTAGATACCAATTGAGCTGGTATGAGGAAGAAATTTTTTACACTGAGCGTGGTGAAACACTGGCCCAGGTTGCCCAGAGAGGTGGTGGATGAACCATCCCTGGAGACATCCCAGGGGGCTCTGAGCAACCTCAGTTGGTGAAGATGTCCCTGCTCATGGCAGGGGGTTGCATTAGGTGACCTTTGAAGGTCCCTTCAGCCCAAACTATTCAATGATTCTATAAGCAGGAGACAGTAAGGTTTATTTAACTTTTTTCTTCCAGAGGACAACAGTCACTTGAAATGAGTTCACATCAGCCAGGTTGGTCATTAACACACCCAGCATTGAAACGTTCCATCACCAAATAGAAACAGATAATGGTTTGGGTTTTGCATTAAATATAACACTTGTTATCTTGATAATCTCAATCATTAAATATCAAAAGGAAAGGCTTTTTCTTTGGCCAGGAGAAGGGGGAGATGAGGTGGCACTGAGTACTGGAACAGGCTGGTCATATATGTAGTTTCCAGCAGGAAAAGACTGTACACAGTAACCTGTGCCAGGCCCAAGTCAAACTGGCTCAATGCTACAGGAGCTGAATCCCATATCTCATCTCAGCTGCCATAGTTGTCGTGATAAACACCCCTGTACCTGCACCCAGAAGAAGCCTCTTCTTCCACATTCAGGCTTCTATGCTGCATGCGACTATAAACGGGTAAAAAAAATAATAAAATGCTAACTTTCTAACAGGAATTTTTATCATGCTTTACAAGTCTCAGAGCTCTTTCTTCATCACTTTCTAAAATTATTAGAGTATTATTTGGCACAAAGGCAAAAGCCTGCATTTTGTCTCTGTTTATTATTATGGATTTATTTGGAGTGGAAAAACTTCATGAGGTTAACCAGAACATAGGGGTTCCAGTGAGGAGGGTTGTGGAACATCACTTGACCATCCTGCACTTGGTACAGGAGACAACTCGGTCATTCAGAACATGAAATATTTCATCTGATTTTCTGCACAGCTACAGAAGAGGGCTGTTGTCCATTTTCATGTGCTTAAATCATTTTTTATTCAAGAAAACTACTAGGGATCAACTGAGTTGATCTTAAAGATAATATAGTTCAGAGAATTTTGCTCAGTAATTTATGAGCAAGAACTGTAACCTGAGTCTGAACATGAGCACTGGGCAAACATAAAATTTCGACTCATTATGTCCAATTTATCTTTTTCAATGGCTAATAATCCTCACTCTTAAAATTTCTATCTAATTTGTGGTCTGAATTAGGCTAATTTCAAATTCCAAACAAATGGATACTTGTATGCTATCTCTAGAGGCAATAAAGAATCCTTATGACTCCAAATCTCCCTCCCTGCAAAGTTTCTTGTAGATAACCTTTCCTTTAGACAAAGAACATAAATTAACCTTTTAAATACCTAAAGTTTTTCCAAATCTCTGCTCATGCAGTGCTCGTCTTTTCCCAAGCCCATTTAAATACTGCTGAAAATTTTAACCTTCAAGATGCTGCTCACAACAACTCCCAAGTTTTGATCTCATTACACACATCTCCCCTTGCTCCTTGTAAGGACGAGAGTCTTCCCTCTCTATTTCTAAAGTAGCATCTTTAAATTGAATCTTGGGGTTTGAAGCAATCCATATCTGCCACTTTTAACTGACCTTAAACAATGCTGAATTCAGGACAAGCTCAGTATCACATATAACTAAGCTGTAAGAGTGTTTCCCCACGTACTATTTGTATCAATGAAGGATTTAATATGAAACATTTGAGTAATTACTAAGATAAATTTCCAGTGGTTCAGTTCCAGATTTAGGATTTTCTACTCTTTACACAAAAGGGCATTTAAACGAATAAACACGGATTTCACAGTAAAGTTGGCATGCAAAACTACATCAACTTCAGTGAAATAGAATATTATCTTCTAAGCCAACTCTGGACAAATGCTGTTGTGTGGGTTTTTTTTGTTTTGTGGGGTTTTGTTTGGTTGTTTTTTTTGTTTGTTTGGTTTTTAATTTAATTTTAATTGATGTGTGCGGTCTAATTAATGCAACAGGAATGCACAAGCACCTTAGAGAATCCCCTGGTGCCCTTCTGAGCAATGAACATCCAGGAATCAATCCCACATGGATTCTTATACATCTACTTGTGAAAATCTCTTCAAATTTAAACCTGTAGAGCTGCAGTGAGTCATTTGCACTAAAGCCATGACAAGACACGCCATGCCCTTTTGAACTATACTTTTAAATATAACTGCCAACATATAAAGTGCACACATTTTTAGCACACATTTGGCATATGTAACCATACACCGATAAGCCTGAGGGGAGGTTACATTTCCTTGTCACTAACTTGGTAGTCAGCCCTATTTTGATAACACAAAGTTAAAAAGTTATAGGAAAGAAATGCCTTAACTGCCCTTTGAAATACTGTAGTATCTCTTCCTATTTAACTATTTTATACTTAGTAAAGTTAAAAGGAAATATTATTTAAAGGTATCAAAATGTGGTAGGACACTTCTAAAATATTAGAGATTTGTCTTAACAGGTAGAAATATCAGTCCTGAAGGATGCTTCAATTTTCCTTTGCCTTTTTTCCCCCCCAGAGTCTCTTAAATAAATCACTGGTAATTCTAAAGTCAATGTCCACTATACTTTTAACACTTTGCAAAACGAACCATACGTTTAAATTGTAGAAATCGTAGAACAGCCAAGGTTGGAAGAAACCTCTGGAGATGATTCCTTCCACCCTTCAGTGGAAAGCAGGGCCTGAGAAGTTACCCAGGGCTCTGCCAAGGCAAGTCCTGAACAGCCCCAACAAGGGAGATTCCACCAGTGCCTCTGGACAAACTTCTCCGATGTTTAATTCTCCTAATATTGAAGAATTTTATTGCTATTCCTAGCCAGAAATTCCCTTAAATAAACTTGTGCTCATAGCCTCTTGTCCTGTCACCATGCATCCTTGTGAACATCCTCTACATATTAAATAAATGTTAAATAAATACTGCGTTCCAAGTTCAAAGGGATCCCCCAAAATTCGAAAGAAGCGAAAGGAGCATCAAACAGAGTAGCACATGCTTTTCTTATTCTCCTGCCCACATAGTAAATCCGCACCTGGAAATCAATACACGCGGAGCTAAGATTATAGCTGAGTCAGCAGGATCTGGTTTCTGAAACCCCTCATGAGACTTGTAGAATATCAAGTAATTTTGCAAAAACACTGCTACTAAACCAGCCATTTATTTCCTCTGAGTGCATTAATCTGTATGCATGTATTCTTTTCTTCCCTTTGTACTAATACCACCTGTTTAAGAGAAACCTGACGTTATTAGCACTGCCTTCTTCATAAATTTGAACAATACACATTTCTCTTCATCTCATTTGGAAACAGTCAAAGCCTGGTAGTGATTTTTTTTTAACTGACATTTTAACTAGCATTCAATGCAAAGGAAAAGTGCCATTTTTCCCACAGACTTCTACTGCCCTCTGTAGGATTATTTTAAATAAAATATTAGGAACAAAGCAGAAGAAAAAACTAAAAAGGAAGTATGTATGTCACATTACTATATCACTTCATAAACATACTGCAGATGGCATATTAAGCTGATGCTTCCCAGTGCTTCATAAGTTCAGGTATTTTACAGACTATGGATACAAATCGGGAAGTCATAAGCAGAATGTTCCCATACAACATCACCAGACTTGTGCAACTGCAAAATGAACACCGAGTGCCTGAAGGGCAGTGACGACAGGGAATACAGGAGGGTGTTCAGAGCTTGTAAAAAACAGCCACCATTTTGCAGAACTGCGGATTCCTATCAAAGCGTGTCTCAAAAGATACTACATTTCAGGTAGCAATGCAAGGCACTGAAATAAATTAATCAGAAAATCTACTGTATCGAAGTCTTTACTGAAGTTGTATGCGCCGATATCTGAGTTTCATCCTTGATACTACCCAGGACAGCTCCGTGCCTTCTTGCCATGGACAAAACCACCACGTTTATTTATTCTAAATTGCACACACTAATAAAATTCTGGGTATTTTTTATTTATTTATTTATTTACTAGACAATTAGAAGGACATGGTAACACGGGGCCTCAAGATAACTAGCGACTAATCATTCGCATACAGGCACAAAAATTTAAAGCTTTATTTGCCTCTTTACATTCCTTAGAAATGTTTTTGATAATTCAGATGAGTTCAGTAGTGACGCTGGGAAGTGGTTGATGCTTTTCATGCAATAGTATTCTTGTGGTGTTAAATAAATTAAAGGACATGACAATAAACCAAAGGTGTACTTACATATGCTTGGACTCAATAACTCTGACAATTCCTAAGTGAATTAAATTGTTTGAAGGGACTATGATGAAAACCAAAAATCAAAAGCCTGAGCAGCCCATTATTTCCCCACGATCCAAAAACGCAATGAGACTTTAATTGCATTTTTCTTAAGGAAAAAAAGCCTGAAACAGCAATTACACACATTAAAATCTGCTGCCTTGAACGCTACTGCAATTATAAATGGCTAATCACTGTGACAATAAATAGAAAACTGTACCATAGTGTGTTGCCACTTTATGACATGAGGAATGAGGGGACTAAAATTCCTATCTTGACGGGAATTTTGCACATGAACTGTGGGGCCAACTCCAAAAAGCAATTAAATCCATCATGCCCCAACTTAAAAGGTGTCCATAGGAATGAACCAGGTATCTAAGTCATCCCTCCTAGAGAAGATGTATTAATACATCTCTTCTCCATATCTTGAAACTGGTGTCAGACAGCACACAAAGTGTGAGAAAGCAAAGTAAACTACTGAAGACACCATGTAAGCTGTGGGGAAGTGAGACTCGCTTCTCTTTCCATGTGCTCCTTTGCTAAGAGTATGTACGCATCTCACAATAAATATGTATGCATCCAAAAATCCCTTATTTTATGGAACAGTGTAATAGTTTCTGATGTTACATAAATTATTTCCCCAAGATTTCTAGAAAAACAGTGGTCTTATCATAAATTGATTAATGAAATCCTTCCAAAAATTCTAGGTTATTTATTTTCCAGTAGCTGGCTATTCCTCCATGCTCCATTTACTGTCCTCTTCATTTCTGATGTGTTCTGTTTTCAATTAATGCACTTTCATTGCCACGAGACACGGACAATTGACTAACAAGACACTTCACATTTGGAGGTAAAAGCCACAGATTAATAAAAGCTGAAAATTCCGACCTACTTTGTAAGAAATTATTCAAACGCAAACCACTGAGGGCTACCTTCTATCACATAGTGACCACTTGTGCCAAAACAGGCGGATTTCTCTCTCTCTCCCATTTCCTCCTCCAAAAACACGTAACGGAGCTAGTCCTGGGTAAAGAGATGAAAACTCACCAAGACTGGAACACAACACGGTCATGTGAGCCTCATTTCCTCAAGCAAAATACAGGATATGGGTCACAAAACTCGAATTGTCTTAGCACTTTGACAATAAACTTTGTCTGGCAACGTTACCATTGACTTAAAATGAGCCAAAAATTTGTCAGACCAACTGCTTTTGTTTCTCATGGACGCAGACCAACTTTGTGTCATGATTATACTTTTAAGCAAAGTTCAAGTTCAACTTACATAAGCGCTCATTTTTTTTTAAGACCATAACTTATGACTGGAAGTTTTGACCAGAGCAAAATTCTGAGTATTTAATGCAACTTACACAGGTTGTCAACCTAAAACTCAACCCTGTTTCTTTCAGTCATTTGTAATATAGGACGTAAATTATCTTGTATGCTTCTTCAGCAACCAGTTTATCTTTCTGAAGAGATGGATTGCAATGAGGAATGAGGGTTCACAGAACTGTCTGCCTAAAAGCAGTTGATATTTAAGTTACTCAGTTGACAAATTATTGTTATTTCTCTCTATGTGTGAGGACTATTTCTTTGTTTTTTGAAGAATGAATGAAAACAGTAGTTTCCTTTCCTTATTTAGTCATCTTGGTAAGCTGAGGAAAAGCCAAGATAGTTCAAGTTTTCTCTTCAATGCAGCCTAACAGCACAGCACCCATGTCCAGGTAGGGATAATCCGGCCAACCAACATGTCTCAAGATGAGACACATCCCACACTTTGTCTCCCCAGTCCAGGAGTTATTGGACATGAGCAAAAGAGGAGAATATTGACAAAGAGAAGGCAAAGGGAAACTGGGGAGACGTTACACAGGACAACAAGGTTTCATCAGATCTACTGCTCATGCCATAACCGGTCAGCTTGTTCTTTCAACTGAAAGCCAGATCTAATTCAGATGTAGAGATGGCTATTACATCCTGATGTTGCAGTTAAATCACTACTGTTGACATACTGTACCTGCTGAAATAGTGAGCATGGATTAACAAAGGTAGAATGTTGCTGATTTATTAGCATATTATGCTAATACATTGTAATATAATAATTTGCATTCAACTGTGAATGCAAATTTCTTCTTATACAAGGTCTGATCAGGGCGATTCCGAATGTCCCTGGAGGATGCTGAAGACCCTCCTCCATCACCACAAGATGCGTTTTTGGGCTGTAATGGCTAGATGGGGTAACATTCCAAAATTTAGTGACATGCAGTCATAGGACAAGTTTCTAGAGAAAGAAAAACAGGATTTCCTGAAAAGAAACAAGCATGAGAGCCACAGGGAAGTTGAACCAGACCAGTGTTTTTCCCTCAAGCACAATCCTCATTACCGTTAATAGAAGTTACACACACACAACAAGGACACTTGAGCCTAAAGGGTGCGACTGCCAAGTCACGACAAGGAGATCTCGCTGAAACCCAACGCTGATCTGTATTTGTAAGTGCAATGACTTTGGGAAGGAAACAGAATTAGCCACCAGCCTACACCAACCATTTGAGCGCACCATACTAGAGGGATCTGCTTCATTCTCACCAGCCACATCCCCCAAAACTCCACTGGAAAATGCTGCGTTACAGAGCTCAGACCTCCAGCTAATCAATGCTGCCAGGTCGCTATAATGGCTTAGTGAATGGACACAAAGTCAGCAAACGTCATTTGAAAAAGCCCCACTTCTGATAGAACACAGTACTTTGCATTTCAGATGTGCTGCCATAGACACAGTTTCACCACAACGCTTATAAAACTATAAAACATTACTGCCTTCAAACTCGATGCTCTACAATTTTTGACATTATATTTAAATCATGTGCTTTTGTAACTTAAAGGATCTTCCATGATAGCAGAGGAAAGGAAAGCAAATGGTACTATTTATCATATAAAAAAATTGAAATATTTAGTGGTCATTTTCCACTCCTGTCAAACTACTCATCAAAATGTCTTATTCTTTGATTAATTCACTCCGCCTTATCTGTGTTTGAAGCAAAAATTTCACCAGTGCCAGTTTTTCTTGAAGCTATTTTTTTGTACCTTCAGGACAGCAAGTCACAGCTTCACTCATATTAAAGGAGGACTATACATTTTTCAATAAAAAACCAGCTTGTTTCTGGAATGTAAATGTCATGTTTACAACATACAGCTCTGAGATAGTCTTACAACTTCCGAAGCTTAATGGAAAATTGAATTTCCCTTGAAGAAGCCAGTATTACTAAAAATCTGAGGATGCTTACCTTTGTCATTGCTGCTTGTTGGTGTTGGAGGGGGAAGTCCAGGTTTGGATTTGTCATAATTATTAAAGCTCTGGCTGCGTCGATTGTTGGCACTGATAGAACCACGAGCTTTGGCCTCACTGCCCGCAGCGGACACCCTCGTGGTGGGGCCTGGAAGTCTGATGAAAGAATTACAATACAACTAAATATATTTAAAAAACACTCTGGGAAAGAAACTGAAGTTGAAAAGAAAATAATCAATAGCACAAGTACATACTCTTAAGGGTCTTTGTTCTTTTTAAGAAAACTTAAACCAAAACCACTCTGAGCTGAGATTAATGGTTACTTGCCATAAATCTTGTGAATAAGAATTACTTGCAAATAAATTCAGTGGAGGAATACCACTGGTACAAGGTTAAGACCACTGGTTTTAAACCAGATCGCTGGACACTTTAATACATGCTGGACACATAAAGGCTACCCTTATTTTTTAAATAATGAGACAGAAGGCATTTTGCCTTGTAGAGAAGCACATCCCATCTCTGCCCTGAAAGCCACAAATCCCAGCAGAACTTTACCTTGCTTTAATTATTTGAGCTTCGAAAAAGTCACATAAAGTTTAAGTGCCCCTTCTTAGGGCCACCACATTATCAGTGAACTGGTATAAGCCTCTGGTTTAAACTGGGTCAATCTCTTCCAGCATTTCCTTACCGTAACCTGTATTTACAAGATTTAGCCGTTTACCTAGAAAAAATGTGTAGTTAGGATTTGGAGTAAGCAGACAGGGAAGGACACAACTTTCATGCTTTTCAGGCAAAAGGGGAACGGGAAGGTTTTTCTATAAAACTTGACAGAATTACGAAAGCCACTGGCATCACATCTCGGAACAACACGTGTGCTTGAGTCCCTCAAAGTCCAAGTTCATACATAAAGTTCCCATGTTTGTACTGTATTTTGTGTGCTAATGAGCACCTATTCCTAAATCCCAAACAGATAAAATATTAAAAACTGAAAGATTTGGTAGTTGCTCAAAATGCATACTGAAGAGCCAGTGAATCAGCTCATTGTTTTGAAAAGCAAGGACATCCCATTAAAGACTAAAAGATAGAACCAGTTCAAGCCACCTACAGTAGCTTTATGTTTTCTGTATGGTAGAATATCTTTATGTAAAACAGAAAAATCTGTCTTAAATAACTTGTGCCAGTAAGGGGTTAAAATGAAGAAGTCCCAGTTGTCAGAGAGAATGAGGATGCAACCGACCAAATCACCAAATCACCATTGTGCCCCTGGGAAGGAAGAGAAGCCAGAAAGGAGCTTGGCAGGGCTTCCCAAATAAACCGACTGCTCCAAGGCTAGCGAAGACATAGGAAACGTGAAAAGAAACATGAAGGAAAAGAACAAAAACGTCAGCAGCTGCATGCACATGCCTTCAAAGCTCAAAAGAGGATATGACATAAGGGCATCATTCAAACGCACACGCAAAAAGTAAATGTACAAACTCAAACCACCACAGATCTGGTGCAGCACATCATGGTTCTGAGGTTGATTTTGCTGAAGCCTTTTAGATCATCCATTTAATCTATCCAGCCTTTTTTTTCAACGCTGGGGGGTGCTAGAAAGTTGTCCACACTCATGGTTGCATAAGGTGTAAATGAGAACACCCCGGAGATGTTTCGTCTCACCACGGGGGAAAAAACAAGAGGTAAAGTGGGGCCAAACGCTGCTGCTCTGGAGAACTTGGAAGCCACCAAGACAAGTAAGTTCATTAAGAGATTTTTCTGCTTAATAGGAAACGAGCTAGGTCTCTAACGGGTAGGAAGGACACACAAGAAACCTCAGCTGAACGTTTTTATCCAGAAATAAAACACTGTGTGTAGGGGCCAAGCACTGCAGGAGGCTACAAGAGCCTTCTAGGAGAGCTTTCTAGCAGGGCTTGGCAGGAGGAAAGGGAAATTCTTGTACCAATGGGTCAGAAAAGGCTCCTCACACATGCCCACACAGGTTTTTGCAAAACTGTCACATTTTAGAGTAAATAAAGCTACTCAAACCATGTGACCACTCAAGAAGTGACAAGTTTTCGATTCAACTCAGTATCGTCGCTGCCAATGAAAACATACCGAGAATTTTAAAAAAGTGTTAAAACCACTCTTGAAGAAGATAGTATTGCTCTTAGATTTTTTTTTTCCACCCTGTAGTTTGACTGATTTTTAGCTTCTATTTTTGGTATTAGGTCAAGTTATTTCACAGCAGTGCCCATGAAATCTAGGAGGAAAATAAAACAGGGTCAGGGAGACGTTTGTAGCTTCTTGCAAATAGAGACAAGGTGGGGAGCTTGGAGAATATTCTCCATTACTGCTCTCCAGCACCTCTTCTAGGCAAATATGAACCGTCAAGTCATAATTATGATCAAGAGAGAACATGAAAAAGAAACGTGACATTTTAACATGGGTTGTACTGCAGGCCTTCACTGTTGTGATAAATAAGATGGGGGAAATATATCCAAATTATACAGCAACACCAACAATCTATATAAACTAGACAAGCTGAATAAAAATCATAATAGTTCACAAGCTCAGCAAAAATGGTGTAGTATAGTTTATCAATGTATAACTATCTAAAAATTCCTAGTAAAACATTTTAATACGTAATAGGTATAAAAGTAAACGTGATTAATAACACAGCAAACCTTATGATCGCTGAGATGAGATGGCCATACGAGCTGGCATGCAAGGGATGCTGGGATTCATGGCAAAAAAATAGACTGAAATACCTATTAACCATTTTCAGGGAGATTAGATGTGCTCGGGCACATATATGAGATGCACGTGATGCCGTCCTCCCTAGCCAAGACACTAGCCTGATGCTGGTTATTTCAATAATCCAGATCTAAACACAATTAATACAGACATGTACAGGGGGTAGAGAACTCCCAGAACCATGTTTTATTCTCAAAAGCCAAAGCTCATAAGGACAAGAAAATCAAATTATTTTCTTGTGGGTCAGTGCATTCCACACCTCGAAAATTAAATGCATCTGACACTTCCATATTTCAGCTGTTTGTAAAACGCCTAATTACAAACTATTATCAACAGGAACCCTACACATGCATCCGGAAATATTGCGAAGGGATTATTCATGCTTTGCAGAAGATGAGGAAATGCTAACCTAGAAGACTTTTTCTGACCAAGAGTGAATCGGATGATTTTGCTTTGAGATGAGTCCCTGGGAGATCCACTGTGACAGGAAAGAAAAAGCGGAAGATAACATTGAACAAAGAAACTTCTTCTTCTTTTCTTTTAAGCCACTGAACTTAGTTTTAGGGAGGAAAGAGTTTTTATTAATGTCACAGGAAAAAAAAGCTTCCTTCCTATGTCTGACTTCGGGTCAAAACTTCTAATATCTGAAATGAATTAATTTTTATAGAGTAATGAACATGCAATTCCACATGCAACCCCCAACTTTATTACTCTTTTCCTTCTAAATATTTTACATGTATTTTCTGCAGAATCTGAGCAATTTAACTTGAGCATATACTAAGAAAATACGACATTTAAGAACTTCAGATTAGATATTCTTAAATTATCTGAAACCCAGCACAATCCATACAACGGACTGAATATATCAAAGCAATATTCAAATGATCCCTTGCATCTCTGCATGGTTTTGACAGAAAAGTCACAGAAATATGTTCAAATACATCTCTATTTCGCAGTAATTATTTCCTGTACAAGTTTATACATGCCGTAGTAACACTATGTTTTTCAACTCTATGAAAATATTGTTCACACCTAAAAAGAGATTGATTCATGAAGAAAGACATAAGCAAAAAACAAATTAGCTCTGAATAGTCTCACTTGGAAGGCTTCATTTAAACTGTTTATATCCCTCATAAAGCAGCACTTAAGCTAGGACTCACCTTCATATGTATTATTTTTACCCAAATAAGCCTTAATTTGAGATATTAAAAAAAAAAAAAGGCTTTCATACTGTAGTAATTATGCAAATATGGCTTCAGCCTTTAATCCTGCCCACTTATCACCACTAAACCCCTCACTCTCGGCAGCGGAAGAGTCACACAAGCAGAATGCCTTCATAAATTGCTTTTATTCTAACCTGGAAAGAGCATCCCCACCATTAAAGACAGTCAAGAGACAAAGACACCCCCCCCTCTCACCTCTATTTATCTGGATTCTGATCTAGAAGCGCCAACAAACACCAACTGTGAAAACCGATTTTCATGCACATAATTTTTGACCAATAAGCCTAGATTTGATTTTGACTGTCAGCAACTATGAGGAGCTTTATTTCTCTCACCACTGTCAGAGCCTTCCACTTCTTAGTGAGGACCGAAACTCCTGTAAACTGAAAACCAAAACTGGTTTTCACATGCCCAAAATAAATATTCTGTAAGGGCAATGATAAGCTTAGCAAGTAGACAGAAGCAAAAGGAATACTGAGAAAAGCACCCTTATAAAATACTGTGGTTACGTGGCCTAGCAGGTATTTTACACCCGTTGGACTGTATATTTCCAGCACTGAGAACATATTTAGCACAGGAGTTTTGATTTCCAAAGGCGTGAAGCCAGTCGCTACCCAGCGTTCAATTACTTTATTCTAGAGCAAAGAGAGAAATTTCTTTGGCTTTCAAAGACCTTTAACAAGAAGGAAAAAAAATAAAGAAATAAACAATTAATTAAAAAAATAATGAAAAATAAACACTTAAAGGTAAATTCCCCACCTGGACTGCATTTCTGGTTGTGCTTTGAAGGGATGCTGCCCAGCTTGCGGTGCCCCGACCTGGCACTGGGACGGAGACCCCGCTTGCTGGGACACCGGGGGAGCCTGTTGGGACGGATGGTGTTGTGGTTGCTGTTTCTGCGGCTGCTGTTGCTGTTGCTTGTATCGAGATAAACTGAAGAAAAGGCCCAAGATGGCCTTTAGATTCCCATTCCTGATTTCTGCAAGGCAATGGTCAGAAGTCACTCGATAGTCACTGTGCTCATCGTCATGTGTCTGAACTCGGTTCCTGCATGATGTCTCCCATTTCTGCTATAGTCTGTATGTTAATAGCAGCATGCTTAAAAAGATACAGTTCCTTTAGATAGCTCCTTTAAACTAATCAAAGGAACAACCCCATAGGTATATTAAAAACAGCACACTGTAAGCGATTTCTCAGTCCTAAATTTGAAAGAGGAAAAGAAACTACTCAGTTATCACATAGTATCATAAAATTTCTGGAATACCCAACTAATTGTTTCCACTAAGAAAATCCGATGCAAGTTTTGCACTAGAAAATACGATTATTGGGTGAAATTGCTGTATAAAACCAGATAATTACCAAATTGATACCATCACAGCTGATAAAGAATGAATACCCAAATACCTAAAGATAGCTTGTCAGTGAATGAATAACCATTTCAACTCCTAAAAGTCATTGTGTTGTTCTATGCAATATCAAATATGAAAATGTAAAAACAAACAGAAATACAAAGATAAAGACGTACAAGAGTATGAGGTTAACAGCTGTATCATAATTAATACGTAACAGGGCTGATTCAGTCTTGCAGACAACCTTACTGATGTGCTGCAACTTATTTAGCAGGTTTAATTTCCTAACTTTATTACAAAAAGTGAATTAAAGAAGCTAGATCAAACAGCTGAACTTTTGCATGTGCTACGTAGACCACCCGAACTAATAAAACTTACTGATGCCCTGTGCTTTAAAAATGGGATTTAAATCTAATCTTACACAGATTAGCGCAAGAGGGGAAGGAAAGGACGTGTGGCAAAACAGCGGCCAAGCACAAAGGTGAAAGCCAGCATTTCAATTTCTGATGCAATTCCAGCTGAGAGTTCCTTTGACTTTGCGGTGGGCCCTGCTATATCCTTTATTCCCTCTCCCACTCTCCTTTCTCCTCCCTTTGCTGGGTAACAAGCTTCTGTTCTTAGCCCTAGAGCCTTTACTCGGCAAATCTGAGGTTCACAGCTTAAAACTTTGCTCCCCTTTCCATACCAGCTTTGGTCTTCTTGCTTGTATGTGCCTCAGTCTAGCTTTTTTCATAGCCGCTAATCTAATTTACTTTCTTCATTTTGTTTTTGGCCCATGTTCATGCCCTCAGCAACCCCTAGACCTCAGCTAAGTGGTTCTGGTCGTCACGCAGACCCAGGATAGTCCTTTCCCTTCCTCCCCTATTCTTGACTATCTATTTCTTACCCATTTTTCCATCCCTGCAGCCTGGCCCCTCCACCAGTGGTCCTCCCCATCACTGCCTCAGTTCCCTTGTTTAAAGGATTATCAATCCAAGGGCCCCTGAGCAGCCGTTCTCTGTCTTCCTTTGTTTTCCCAGTCAATTTTAGTCTCAGTGAGGGTCCCCAATGAATCCTGCTTATTTCCCCTTTTCCCCAGTCCACTCCTGCTCCCATGCCACAAACCCATCTGCAATGACACCTGCATCAGGCAAGTTCCTTCTCTAATCTGCCCGTGTTTAGCAAGGGAGGGATGGAAGTAGACAAAGTAAAACAGACACAAAAGATAGCCAAGCGCAGTGAAAAAGATCTCCTTATCTTCTGCAAAGAACTCAAATTACTCATGGGAATTGTAAGGAAAGCAGCACTTAATCACAGGTTGAAGAACAACTAAACAGACCTGGAGGCACTGAGAAGCTTAACAAATAGGGGCCAGAAGATAAAAGCCGTTACCATGGGTCTGCATGTTGGAACTTAGCAAAGGTGTACGCAGTGGGAATTCAATGTGAAGCGAGAGGCGATTATAACAATAACCCCACCTAAAACCTGCTGCTTTCTGTGTCTGCCTGTCTTCTGCTGCACTTTCCAGAAGAACAACCTGCTTTGGACATTTTTCTAAGGTGACCAAAAAAATAATAATCAAAAGAAAAACGCCTTTAATGAATTCCAAAAGAAGCAGATTTTTTTCCCTTCTGGGTTTTAAGCGAAATATTTCAAACGGGACTTTCAGAGGTGGTTTTGTTTCTCTTATCTCAAAGACAGACTGAGGTAATTCACCTGGCAGTTTGCCCATGCACTTTGTACAAAAAGAGTATTTCAAAAGCAAGAGTACTTCAGCCTCCTGCTCTGCCCATCAGCGCAGTCTCAACTGCTTCCTGCTTCGGCTTAAATATACACATTAACTTAGATAAGGACAGGCGTGTCACCCACTCATTTTAAATTTGGAGCCCAAAATGGCTCATCTTGTAAATTTGAAACAAACATTAGACATTTGAGAGGAAACTGGAATTTGGCTTCCAGAGAATCCTCACAAATCCACCCTTTGGAAATGTCCATCCTGGTGTTCTCTCTTTTGCTGCTCCTTTCACCTACAGCTGGAACTTCATCCTTCTCTGCCTTAACAAAAATACACTCGACTTGGTGGAAATTAAGGAAAAATAATCAGTTCAGGACAAAAAGAAAGTTCTGCTGGATAGGTTACTAGAGAAACCTATGATTCTTCTAACACTTCGGAATAAAGTTTCTGCAAATCATAAACTACTCATTGTGTACGGAACACAGATCAAAGCAAATCAAGGAACACAATCCAGCACTGTTACTCAAGCTTGTTTGCATCTGCTTCTGTAAAGTTTATTTTATATCTGATTCTGTAAAGCACATGGGACTAGAAAAACCAGAACTTGTTTACAAGGATTAGAGTGCTTAGTAAAAGAGGAGTAGAAATTAAGGATCACTGCACATTTCTCAGGGTTGACCACTGAGGGATTCTGCACATGGTCCCCATCAACCATTCTTCGCTCATTTAAGAGGTGAGGCAAGATGGGCTGTGCAACAGCACAAAATGTAAATAGCGGGAAATTCTGTCCACAGTGAATGATGGGAGAGGAGAGAAAGGGCCGAAAATAACTACAAGAAGGTCTGAATTTAAGACAAAATGCTGAGAAGTAGAGATTCTTCACAGTTAATCGAGGACGCATCACGAAGTCCAGATAGACTCGACCTCGGTCAGCAAAAGTGTTCAAGGCTGATGTGGCTCTAAGCTGACTTGAGGGATCCAAAGCTACCAAAACAGCTCTGGGATGAGCTCTGTGGACTCTGCTGAATATGAATACATATGTGATATGAATATGAATATCTGAATACTTTGGAATGTCATAGCAACAAGGAAGGGTAATACACAAGGAATTAAGTCCCACCACACACACTAGATCTGCAGGTATTTTTTGATAATTAAAGAGTAATTTTTTGAAGACTGTAC
The DNA here is from genome assembly GCF_037038585.1 of Patagioenas fasciata. Classification (NCBI taxonomy): domain Eukaryota; kingdom Metazoa; phylum Chordata; class Aves; order Columbiformes; family Columbidae; genus Patagioenas; species Patagioenas fasciata. The sequence goes on along the minus strand of NC_092524.1, from coordinate 4,158,169 downwards.
ATAACTGTGCTTAGTCTGGTATCATCAAAATTTGGCAGCATGGTAAGAGCCCTGACCAGTTATGCTTAAAATAGCACTGTGGGATATTTGTGCTGCAGAAAGAAGAATTCCACCTTGATGCTGGAAAGCACCTAAAGGACCTAAAATGTATAAGCTGCATTACTGTAGAGTGTGCACACTGAAATTCATGCACCTACAGAAGTGTGTAAGTCATTCCAGAGGCAAAAGCCTAAGCTGAATTGTGATTGTTCCAAAGTCTAAGGAGAAATCTTCTTTCATCACTTTATGGTTTCATTATGGTTATCCAGCTAATCTGTTACCCACAAGAGGTGCAGCTGTTATCTATGACATCAGTTGGAGTTTCTACTACACATCTACATTCCTCATAATCTTCCAAATCTTGGCAGAGAGGAGACATTGTGTGAAGGAGGGCAAGCTTAGCTGGGCAGCTGCAATTCCAGGAGTCTAAAACTCAGCTCAGTGTGGGAACAAGTTATGGAGAGACTTCTCAAAGTGATGGACAATTAAAAAAAACCCCTAAAATAAAATCACCGCAAGAATTCTCCAGCACTCCCATAGTATTATAGAGCGACTACAAATGGAGATTTTAGGGTTTAAAAATCTTTGAGAAGGGAATACCTGTTCCTAGCACAGCATGATCACCATCAGTGATTGCAGATCCTTAGCATCTTCACTGTATAAATCCATTTAAAAAGACCATGTCTAAGTGGCACACACATACCAAAGTAGGAATTTGTAATACTGGAAGAATACATGAAGTCCCAAATTACTTCAACATTTAGGAGTCATCCAAATTCCAGTTTTGAATCACTGACTTCCCTCCATGCTGAAGCTGCACTATTGAAAAATACATGTTCCCAAGCAACTCAAGAGAGACTTCAATGTTTATTCCCATTTGGAAGCAATCACAATCTTCTGCTTCCTTCTAGATGAGGATCTGCCAGTGAAGTAAACACAGTTATTTGCAGTTGACCTAGTGGGTCTTGGCAATTTGTGCAGAAACTCTGGTCTGTTTGGTTACAGCACTCTTCACTTCAAGTGATTCTGTGTTCTCTCTTGTTCAGTTTTCCCTTTCTTCCTCAGATTAGTTAAGGAAATGTGTAAGAATAGAAACTGAATTTATTGTTGAATACAAGTCTTCTAACGTAAATATTCTCATTCATGTGTCAAGCAGCATCACTGGTCTCTTATTAACTTCTGTATCATTTAACTGTTAATTCCTAGACAGTTTAGAAGAAGAAATACAGAATCAGCAAAGCCATGGGACAACCTATACCCTGCTGCGTCTGCCTTATGATTTAGCAGGAGAGCAATGAACGTTAATCTTGCTGTCCCGTGAACATCACCACACTGGCAAATCTGCACAATGAGTCTTCCCATCAACCAGGCTGCTATTTTTCTTATACTTTGCATTTTATCAAGACAGGTAAATAATATTAGATTTATTACATTTTTACAGTATTTATATAGCACATCGAGGTCAAAATTGGTTCTTACAGGGAACTCAGGTGCATTTTTTTTTAGCGATTTCCTGGTAAATAAACTTCCCACTGATAGAAGTTGTAGCTTGTAATTTCATTTCTTGACATTAGAATCCTTCTGATTATAACTGAGCTATCAAGGCATATAACACAGGCAGTACTTGGGCTGACCGTATTAAAGCTTCTCTTTGGAGAAAAATGCTTGTTACTGGTGTTCTAACCCAGCTTAAGGATACATCACCGAAAAACACAGCTAACCTTCAGCTCCCTCTTCTCCTACTAGTTGTGGTAACAGCAAGTTAGGAACAACATGTACTAAATATCTGCTACTCTGCTTTCCACACTTACAAACCACCCCAAACTTAGTGAAATTACATTTCAAATACACATTTTCAAGTGCCTTGTAAGGTCTCATAGACTAGGATGGGGCTTCGTTTCCAGGGCAGCAAGGAATTCTTTAAGCTACGTTTCATGTTGTCAAAATACAATTTTAAATTGTGATTTTTAATGACAGTTTTAATTCTATACTAGTGTTATGAATGCTTTTGTATCTTTGCAGTATTTTAAAATGTAACATACATCTATAAAACTTCTGTACACGACGGTTTCGCCATAAATTTCATCCACAGTGGTTACCTGGGTTATGTTTTATAAACATCATTTACTAACAAAAAGGGAAAGTACATTTCAGCTCAGATTTCAAATCATGATCATAAAGCGCATGCTGCCGGGGCTTGAGTTTGTGACTAAATGCTGATAACACACCGGGGTTGATAAGGCCACTGAGAAGCAACACTTGTGCAGCCTCAAGGAGGGGACAGAGCCAGGACAGTGACCCCAACTGACCAAAGGGACATTCCAGGCCATACGACGTCAGGCTCAGGAATAAAAGCTGAGGTGGGTTGGTAGGAAACTGCTGGAGGTGTCTCTAGGTGTGGGAGGTGTTGAGTGATCGCCTTGGCATCGCTTGTTTTGGTCTTCTCTTCCTCGTTCCTTCGCTCATTAAACTCTCTTGATCTTTACCCATGTGTTCTTTCCTTGCTTTTGCTCCTATTCTCTCCAGTGCTCAGCCCACCGCACCTACACAACCTTTCTTACCTTCCTTGTTGGAGCTATAGGATTACTTCAGAGGAAGAAAACGCAGCCTTAAACATCCAGGCTATTAAGTTATTCACACACAAGTAGAAGTACGTGTGTGATTTGATGATATAATGTCCTCCCCAAAACTAAGTTATCAAAGTGACTCAGTCACCAAATCTCACCTGACGCCTCCACACATCCAATTACTTGTCCTGTGAAGCACTGAAGATATCAGATAATTAACTCAAAGTTTGCCTCAGCAGCTGCTTTTCCAGAATACTTTAATGAAAGTGTAAGTCAAAGTTGGTGCTGAGAACGATAGAAATCTGATTCCTTAATAAGTCAGCAGTTATATATCTTCTAAGCCAAAAGGTACCATACATCTTGACATATATCATGCACTGGCATAAAAGAATACAGTACATTGAGTCATGTTGGGGTTTCAGAAAAATTCTTCAATTATTAATTAGATGTTTATGTCTTTTTTTCTTTTTTGTTTTGGTTCAGAACACTTGGATTTTATTGTTTTGTGCATTTCAAAATAAACTTTAAAAAACATATTTATTTAAAAAAGAAAAGAAAGCAGGATACTTCCTCAGGTAAGAGAATAATTGAAGAATGAGGAAATAAACTTCTGTCTCAAAAGGCAAACAGCCGCCGGCGGTTCACTTTAAATATCTGTAAAACGTAACTCTGATCAATGTGCCAATTATAGAACTTAGATGAGAAATTTGTTTTCTTAACAGACAGAAGCAAATAAGTGACTGAATTCTAATTCGGTCTCATTGATTGTTTTTACAAGTCAGCTGCGTGAAGATTAGATATCTATTTTACCTACCTTTCATACTGAGAGGGGGAAAAAAGAAGCAAAGACTGTCAAAAGTTTAAATTATCCGTATTAATCTTCCATTACACTTCCTGTGCTGATTACAGTCGCAAGCAGTAATCCAGGTTGCTCCTTTAAAAATGAATTTTAAACAACCGATGGACTCACCTTCTGCTGACAGCCCCTGTATGTTAATCCCCTTGGCAGCCAGGAAACTCAGGCATGCATCTATGTTTTCAATCTGTTCGAGAACAAACAAACAAAAAAAGAGACACAAAAAGAAAATGCATTGTAATAATTGTTTGCTTTCATCTCCTGCCACCCTTTATTGCACTCGGTCTTTGTATCACATAAAAAGTCCCTTTGCTCGTTATGTGGAAACCATAATATGAAACCTCCTCGGTCACTAAGGTCCTAAATTGATTGAGTGTTACGTGGGTTGGGACTTTCTGTTATTTGCACTTGCCCGAAGCAAGTTAGTTAATACTTGAACCACAAAAGGCGATCACTACATGTCTTGCTAAAGGGTCAAGGATGTTACGCCAGGATTCTTAACCTACAGCAAGTATAACAAACACGAAACTGAAAATAAACACGGAGGCCGCATTTGCTTGAGAAGGCAGATTGCCACTTGCCATGAAGTTGACAGCTGGCAAAAGTTTCCAGCCACAAAAGCGGTCAAATATAAAAAGCGTAACTGGAAACCCCAGCTGGAATCCAAAAAACATTCCCTCGCGACATCCTCCGCATGTCAGAAACGACAGGCAGCTCCGGTCGTCACCGCGGGGCAAATCCTGCCCTCTGAGAGACGGCGCAACAGCAGTAAATTGCACGGGATAAAATGGATTTTGACCAGGTAGGGTCTTCTGCACATCAGGTCTGTTAGTGACTACAGCTGCTCTATACAGACTGGACTCAAATCCTGCCTAAGAGAGAACTCCAGAAAGCTTAGACAAGTTAAGCATTTCTTCCTCCGTATCTCAACATGATAATAGAGATCTTGCAGTAAAGTTTTCCCACCAAGCCACCATCAAAGCTCTGCTGTGGTACCCAGAAGGTGCAGAGAGACAGCAGCCCCCCCACACCAAAGCACTTCTATGCAGAAGCCTAAGCCTACGCACCACGAGAAGCTGCGAGGAACAACATTTTGGGAAATAACATGTGTTTCATGTGAAGGCTTTTGGATAACACCACTGAGTAATTTTCACTCTTCTCATGGTAATCAGTAAGTGATAAAATAGGGTCTCCGTGTTTGAACATCTTGCAAACGTTAATTTATTAATTCCCAAAGTATCACAAGCAAACACTGCTTTCACTTCATAGATCAAAAAGGAGACAAACACCAATCTCCACACTTGCTATCACCTCACTGCCTTTTCTTCTGTTAAGTTTGGAGACTGATATCAAAAAGGAATGTGAAAGATGCAGCTTCCCTGTCAGGTCCTCTGGTGCCATGGGGCTGAGCCACCAGCACCTGCCCTGCGCTTCCCGTCCTTCTCCGACTAATTAAAAAGTACAAGGGAAGCTGCCACAAAACCACCACCATGGATTTCTCTCAAGGTAATTTCATTTATTGTCTATAAATACAACAATAAAAACATTATGTTCTATCATGGGGAAAAAAAAAGTTATTGGCATTACCTAACTGTAATTTCAACAACTATAAACACTCAAAACTTCTATCAACCACATTATATTTTGAGGTATACTGTATCAAAATGTATACACTTGAGCATACTATATACTTCCAAACCCAGAGAGATGCCAAAGAACTCATTTCCTGTGACGTTCAGACCCTGAAGCCTGTAGCACGGTGCAGTTCAAAGGTTCATTTATTGACAGTTCAGCAGGACACAACAGTCAATCTCCACTCGTTTCCTTCCTCAGTGCTCAAGAACATCGTCAAGTTTTCAACATGGCCCTTTTATTGAGGGGATTTGGGACTTGACTGGAAAGTCAAAGTTCACCTTTGCAAGAATAAACACCACACCAGAGCATCAATCGGTTTCTTCTGCCTGCACTTAACAAGTCTGCATCATTTCAAGAGCATTTCCAGTCTCCCACAGCTGTGAGTAGATGTGTCCTCTCCTAGACTGGCCGGGTCTGTGTATCACTTAAACCCTGTAAGCAGATGTGAAAGGACTGGGCTTGCCAAAGAGGAGCATTTTCTTTTTTCACTCTGAGCTACAACTGCTTTTTGGCTGACAATTCTGATTTCTCGTTTGCTTTGCCAGCCACGTTCAAAGCAGCAGAGGCAAAGCAGGAATGATGGCAGTTGGATGCTCTTGTTTCCCACCTACTCTGAATAGCGGAAAGCAGTGCAAAAGGAGAAGGAAAACCAAGGACAGACATCCACAGTGATTATCTCACTCAGACACATTACTGGGAGTGTCCGAAACTGAGCCTTGCCTTGTTACACAACCTGGCCAAAAGCATCAAATGAATTTGCAATTTTGAACTGTTGCACATAAACCATTTCATGTATGCTCAACTAGCAAAGTGCCTTATCAGTCCCACACCCTATATTACAGTTATTTATTCTGAAATGTCCCTAAATGTCAACCGAGGGTGGCATAGCCTGCACTCAAGGGGCTGCCCATCTCCAAAGGCTCCTCCTCTATTCTTATAATTAGGAGATTACACGAAAAAATAAAAGCCCTATAGAATCACACTTCTGTTCAGAAACACCACATCAAGTGTCACAGCTCCCATTGTCATATTCACAGGAGGAAAACGCATGTTTCGGTCAGCTACCTGAGAACTCCCTCTGAACATGCACCTCTGGGTGGCATCTCCTACCTGGCAAGATGGGAGCAGAAGGCTCCATGGCTAAGAACTACTGCACACACATAATCTTCAAGAACCCAACCAGCAGCTGTTGCTTTGTTACACCAGCCAGACCATCAGCCTCTTGCTGGAAAAGCAGCATGAAAAGCTAGTGGTGCATATTTACTGATTTCTAAGTATTCTTGTCAATGACATCCTTGCACATCACCATTTTCAGTTCCTACCAGACCTGCATGCTCCTCATTCCTTCCCAGTGTCTACATCCACAAAACTCAGGCACACACAGATTTCACACTGAATTCCTATGTGTGGATCAAAATACATATATTTAATTCTCATTCCACTATTGCTTTCCCAGGTATTTCACTCAATTTCCCTCAAACGTACCTTGCGGTAATTATGCATTTCCAACAACGGCCACCACACCCACACAAGTTGTTGCACTTGTCATATAACAGCAATTGCCACTTCTGTTCCTGTCGGTGCTAGAAAGAAAAAGAGCTGGAAACATGCCCTGGCCTGTATGAGCAGAATAAGACACACCAGAAAAAGAAGGAAGAAAAACAAATCCTCAGCTTGTAGCCTGTAAAAGGAGACCCATACGTGGGCACTGATATATGTTGAATGTCAACTATATTAGACAAAGACTTGAATGTGGAAACTCTACAGCCTAAGCTGTCCATCCGATTCTGCCAAGGCAAATACACAAGGTAAATCAGAACTAGTGTTGCCTTTGTGACAGATACGTTTTTCTCAAACAAAAAACAGAATTAAACTTACTGTAGGTTCCTTCGCTTAGAAACCACGGGAAATTTCTCATGTTATGATGCAAGACCCCTGCTCCCAACTCCTACAGTGATAGATGTGGCGTTTTTATGAGCTTATCCAGAAAAATCACTGCTTTCCATTTAATTTGAGGCTCCCTGTTATGGTCAGTATATTAGTTTTCAAAGGAGAAAAAGAAGATTGATTTCATGTGAAAGTTTCTAAACCTTCACAAAACTCTTATGCAATATTCCAACAGACTGCACATACAATGAGGAAACAAGGGAAGAGCCCAACACAAGCTGTTTAAGGCAAAATGTATTCCTTGTCTGTATTTTCAGATCAAGCTTTTACACTCAATATTATTACTTCAAAGTGTAGGAAGAGCCTTAAAATCTTAAGCCATTACATGGACAATTCATAAAAGCCTGAAGTTTTGGAGGAGAGGGGCTCTCCTCTTAAATAATGTCACATTTGCATTATTTCCTAAACATAATTATACATAAGAAACATCAAGGCAAAATTACAAATGCCATTTTCCCCAGAAGGATATAAATAAAAACAATTATCACTTTGTTTAAAATACATCTTCATTTATAGTTATCCAAATCAAAATGTATCATCTTTGAAATAAAATAATACATTGCTCCGAGTGTTCATACGCTGCTCCCGACTATTTGGATTAAAATGTCTCTCGAAATTAAGTTTCAGGATTTTGCTGGAACTTAGTGGATGTCTTAGAACTGAAACAACATGTAAAACAAAGGCAAATAAAGCTCATCCAAATTCTGAAGTGCAGTTGTAACAGATCTAGCCATAAAAATCTATTACTACAGGTACGCTTTTTACAACGATGTGAAGAGTTACGATTTCATTATTTGGGGTTTTTAAAGAAAAGGACAATTTGGGCACTGTGACCCTGGTACAACCTTGGCTGTCCTGTGCCTCAGCTCTTCCTATTGGGATGATATTCAACATACACTCACAACATGACTAATATGAATAGAAACAGGGGCAGCAAGTATCACAGAGAAAACTCCAATGCACGATGGCCAAGATTTCTAATCGCATCCAAAAGCATCCAAAGTGTGTTCTTGTATTGTGAATTTTCCTATTTTGTTTTGAAATTCAGCTTTTATTTATTCAAAACTGAAACTTTCCTATAGGGAAAAAAAAGGCTAATTTATTTGAAAAAAATATTCCTGGAAATATTGTTTCTGGATCAGCTTCTCAGGATCAGGCCTTAAGTATATTTGAAAAGTTGACGTGGATAATTTGTGCACAATTTGAAAGCTTGAGATGTCCTAAACGATGATTAGTTAAGCAACAAGAAGTTCAACTTTGCAAAACAAATATCAACAGAGTATCCTGCCTCTGGAGAATCATTAATTTAAGCTACAGATGAAACACTTTGCTGGTCTCAATAGACACTTGACTAGATTTTAGCACATATCGCGCTAATTGTACGTTATTGGCACTAAATCTCTGCTTATGTATAACTGAAGACAGGAACAGACAGAGTGAAACTGTGGCTGTGATCAGAAAATACATAAAGAGGAGGGTGGCAAGTCCCAGGAATTCTTCATTTCCACCTTGAATTCTACATAAAACAATATTTTTAAAAGAGCATAAATGTTTAAAAGGAAGGACTGACACTAAAACCACTCAATGCAGTAAGTGCTGGCTTTTGTACACTGTTGTATGTCCTCAACTACTACCCTGTTTCCCTGAAAGTAAGACCTATCCCAAAAATAAGCCATAGCATGTTTTTTTTCAGGATTTTTGAGGATGCTCGAAATATAAGCCCTACTCCAAAAATAAGCCCTAGTTACAGTTCATAAAAAAGTAAATTTAAATAGTGTCCAGGCAGCTATACATGTAAAAAAGCAAGCACCTTTTGGAGCAAAAATTAATATAAGACCCTGTCTTATTTTCAGGGAAACAGCTCAAGTATGGAAGGCTCTGTGTGTCATTAACTTGAATTTGCAGCAGGAATCCTGAATTTAATGAAACTCACCTAGAAAGAACTACACAGAACATTTTATCACAAACAGCTTTTACCTCAGAAAAAGGTTTTGTATTAATAATATTGCACTCTATTAACAGATAACTTAATGAAATAACCTAACAATCAAAAACTAATTTTAAGTAACGCAAGTAAATTAGAGATTTGTAATTATTGAGGGTAGAATGACAGTAAACCAGCACATGAGCTGGTTCCGTTTATTCAGATTAAAGAAGTAGCAATGGCCATCTCACGGCTGTGTCATTTGAAGGACCTCTTGCAATATACTGACAGTTGTTCGTTTCTAAAATAGCCCCTTGGGAAGGGAGGTGCGGCCGCAGCCCATTCCCAGGCCCAGCGCACCCACCGACTTGGCCGACGTGCAGAATTATGTCTCGGGGCCCAAGGGTCACAGTGTCACCTGTTCCCGACTGATTTATTCTGGTGGCTGGAGGGACACATGTGCCTCCTCCTTCCTTGCACCTGGATCCTGCATAACGTCTCCTACTGAAATTCTCCTGCATAATTGCTTGCGACAAGCGCAACTGTATTGTTCAAACATGTAAAAAATCATCCTACATAAAAAGCAGAGAATAGAATTTTCTGGATATGTATTACTAATAAATTAAAATAGTTATTATCACACAGTTTCAGCGGATCAACAAGGGTTGGAAATCAAATATTTAAGACAAGACACAAACAAAAAATTTACTCCTCTGAGCTGTATAATCCTTTGCAAAAGCTCTGATCTGTTTCAGATACTCAAGAGTGAAGAGCTTAGTAGTACCTATCCTGTAAAAAGAAACAAAGACCTGGGCACTAGAAGAAACTGCCATACAAACAGCTTTAATTCTCACATCATAAACCTGACAGAGAAATTTGACACAGTCTTGTTAAATATGATGTTTCACTGTACTGCTTACCACAAATGGTAAGCATAATAGCAAAACAGCAGCCTGGATCTCTGGAAAGAAGTAGAGACAGTAAAATGAATTTTTTCTAGGAGTAATAGTCATTATAAAGTGAGGAAGAAGGACATCTAAGTACAAGCATCCTGGCAGATCACCTCTATAGTAAATCACTCTTGTCTACATGACAACACGGCTTCATACATGACCAACAGAAACACAGGACACTTGGAGAATGCTTCGAGCATTTCCTAAACTCAACACTTGGCCAAGTGCCTCCACAAGCAGTTGAAGGGGCTAAACTGGTATCTGCAACTGGCCAGGGTGGGATGGCTCCGGGTAACGTCTTTCCCTCCAGCTGTGGGGAAACATACCATGGATTGGGGCCAAAAGATACCCATTTGTTAGCGTAGTAACATTAAACAGTTTAAATTTCTAAACACACACTGGCAATAGAGACAAACTCCCCAAGCAAAGCAAGGGGAAGTCCTACCAAAAGATGGAAAAGCGCCCTTTACAACATTTCTCGGCGCAACCTCAGAATAGGATTACTTGAGAATATATGACTATATTTAACCACTGGGATACGTTTCTAAGATTCTATGCCGGGAATTTGCAGAGGGAAAAAAATGCTTGTGATGCTTTTGATCATCCCGGCGGAGCTGCTCCTGAATTAGCAGCAGAGTCCTCCTTGGCTTTGGGCAACGGGCAGCACAGCAAGCAGACTCCAGCCCCACCAGCACGGAGCATTTGGAGCAACAGCCTTGCAAATTTATTGTGGTGAGCTACGGCAACATTTAGATAACACCGGATATATAGAAATGCTCAACGTGTATCAAGGAGCAGGTTAAACTGGGTGTCTGCTCTTGAAGAGCAAAGATAGAATTGTTTTCCATGAGAAAAATACAAATAGTTAAGAGTATTTATTTTTACAGCAGTCACACAGAACACATCCGCTCACCCACTTTGCGGATGTGACCCCCACATAGTTAACTGCTCAGGTGATATAGATAATTTCAGCTCATTTTATTCCTGACAACCAACCCATTAATGTGTCCCCAGATATACCCTTCAAGTATGGGCCATATCACAGCAGCATTCACATTTATTATCTCAATTCTTTGAGAACACAGAAATATGTATAGCATCCAACATACAAATAGTAATGAAGATTTTCAACAAAAAAAGGACTCATAAAGCAGGGGATGGAGCTGGCAAGGGTCTATGCTGAGGAGGGAAGTGGCTCTAACAACTAAATTAAAAATCTCAGTGCTCCTCAATTCAAAACCAGGGTCCTTACCAGGCTGGAAAAATTTCATACAAATGATTCTTTGACTTTGTGTGTCACATATGTCACACAACAGCTCATTGTAGGAATACAAGAAATCAGTCAAATATTAAAATAATAGTCAAATTGCCATCACTGGAGTACGGCTTCCTTGCAAGTGAAGTCATCATATTGGAGATATGGCCTTCATCTTAATTTTCACAAAGTCCTTGGGAAGAAGTTCAGGCTCTGACCCAGGCTGCACTACAGGATTATCTACATTTGCAAGACAGACAGTAGTAGAAAGACTGAACAGTGTTATTTTAATACTACAGTTTGATATCTGCATCAGAAAGGGATGATTTTTGAAAAGCACACAAAAAAATAAATACCTCCTCTTTGTTCTTTGATAACATAGATACTTACATACACAAAGTGATCACGCTTTAAAATAATAAAACCCAACCGCAAACCCACACGAGAACCACGGTTATTTCCTACTCTATTTATAGGAGGGAGCTGTGGTGTTGGGTCAGCCCACATTCCTTCCTGTTGCTCCAAATTCTTGTCTTGGGTGTCCCACAACTTCCCCAGGCTTTGCAGGGGAAGATGAGAGTCTGCTTCATCCACCTACAGACTCCCCCATCCTCCTCCCTTCACCATCAACTACCGCTTCTCAGACAAAAAATAAATCTATTTTCTCATTAGTCTCTCCTCATACGTTTTTTTCTTATATATATATAGAGATATGTCTTATCTCTTTGCACCGCCACATTCAGCATTTCTTACCTTTCCATTTAAGGTGGCAAAACCCCTCTGCGCCTCCTATGAGCCACACTGCTGCTACTTCCTCTAGCCCTTCATCCAGTCCCATCTTCAGTTGTGTTGCCTGTGTCTGCCAACATACCCCTTCTCTGGCAAGTATCTCCTCTCTTCTTTGTCTTCAAATTCAAATCTATAAATTTAACTTTCTTTACCCACCTCTCTCCCCAGTCACTTCTAGTCTAGCTGGTATGGATCTTCTCCTTTCCCTCACCTCGCTCTCCACTTTAATGCCCTGATCTTTCAAACATCTTGTCCTTTGTCGCCTTTTTATACCATCTAATCTCTACCATTTTATCATCTGTTACGGTTTATCACTTGCATGTAATAGGTAACATAACAGCCTCCCTTTTTCCCCTTCTTGCAGTGCTATACAAAAACCATACATTAATGTACAAAACAATAAAGCACTCAGCTCTCACACTCTGCTAAAATGTTGCTGTGAAACTTCCTTCAAAAACCCTATTTTACACAGACAGAACACAGCCCCTACAGAGCAAGATTTCTAGAGACTGCCATTACAGCCAGACTTGGTATACAACATATAGCAACTCACCTAAGCACTCTATTTTCTGTTTGCTTATCATTTTACAAATATAAGTGATATGAACCTTTTACAATAGGTAACTACTGTAATTATTGCAAAGGTATCCACATGAATAAGAATAATTTTTCACCACCTAGAAGGGAATAGCCTAGACGGTACCTCCTATATAGTCCATTATCCTATGGAATGCCAAAAGTTGAGCTCTAACATCATCCCCAAAACAAGAGGCAAATTGAAAGAAAAAGATCCCTGTGTTTCTATAAATAAATAACAAAGATAGGCCTACTCGGGTTTGTTGACCTCAGTCTTTTATTTTCAGGAGTGTGTAGGAGATGAAACCAGTCTTATTCTACCCTCCTCTGCCCTGTTCTCAAGAACCATACCAATACTTTCTTGTGCTTCATTCTAAAAGCCTAAATGCAGTTGTGGTGACTGTTTCCAAACCTCCTTGGTCCCAGAGCCTCTTCTCCATACAACATCCTCTATCAACCACAGGGTTTTCTGCATGTCAGCTGGAACTAATCATCACAATTACAGGCTTTTGTTTAGGGGAATTTCTACAGTACAAAACCACAGAGGTTTGGAAAAAAACAAACCTGAAACAGGTCTTATGCAGAGGACAAGATACAGAAAAGTCTATAATAGATTTTATAGAAGCCAGCCAACTCGTATCTGGAGGAAAGGAAGAGAAGGATACGCCTTGCAGCAGAGAAACCCAGACAAGATGACGAGGGGGAATATGTTCTCATCTAAGTGATTTTTCATGGAGCCAGTGGGGGTCCTTGTCATGTCATTTCTGGCACTGGGACGAGGTTGATAAGCACGGATGGTCCCAAATGGTTCCGCAATACTAAACTTAATTTGACAAGGCTTATTAGCGCCTGGCTTGGAGCCCGACAGACCCAAGCTGCCTCTAACGCTAGGTCTGGGTAAATTTGTATGATGCTCTCCAACACCGTAGCAATGGGAACAACAACGCAAAGAGACCTGATCTGGCTCTGTGTTGAGTTTGCTCAGGTCTGGTGGGTTTTACTGGCCTAGGGCAGTGCCACATGGAAGCAAACACACTTGCTTCCACACCCCCCTTAATGGGCTTGGGAGACACAGATTTGCTCCAGCTGTGCTGATACATCTGGCTGGACGTGATCTGGCTCTCCACAATTCAGCTCATGAGTCTCTGCTCATGGCATGGTGAGCCTACAAATGAGATAAGTGCCACAGGGGGACAGATGATGGGAGAAGGCTTCCCTCTAAACTCTGTTGTATTTCTATTCAATGAGCCAAGTTACATTTTGATTTATGTTGCTTTTTTTATAATTCAAATCTACTCATCTGTGATGCTCACTTTACAGACACTATAGAGATACAATACAATACAATATAGATACAGGTATCTGTAACCAAAAATAATTTGAAAACATAAGACTAGACATGACCTGGCTGAGTGTTTGAGCTGACCGGGTAGCCTTGCCTCTGCCACTTCTTCGAACCAGAAGTACCAGACACAAACACCAGCTCTCACACACTGGGGAATGGTTGTAAACTGTATTCAGAGGAGAATGCATTAAAATGCAAAGGATGAAGAATGTTATCTCTCAAAAAAAAACCCCAACCAAAAATACCCCAAAAAACCCACAAACCCAAACAAAAAAAAAAATCAAACCCCTTTATTATAGAAAACCAGGTTAGAACAGACCACAGGATCATCTGTTCCAATGTTTCTTGGCCAAAGTACAGTCTAGACAAGATGGCCCAGCACCCTGTCCAGCTGAATCTTAAGTGTCCATTGTGTACCACCCGTGTTTTTTCAAGAATGCAGGAGATCTGGAGAAGGGTTGTCTCCTTAAAGACCGCAAGCGACTGTGTGAACACCACCTCTATGGAGATACTTATGTTCTTGCCTAAGAATCTTTACTGTGAGATGATAAAAAGCTCTGTAAGCATGCAGAGTTAATAAAAACAAGCCATAAGCATAATCCTCATTCCTTGCACGTGAGGTAAGCTGCTGGGGATGCCTCATGAGATGGGGACACATCCTACTGAATGAGCAACCAGAATAACACCAGAGGAGGAGGCACGGAGCAAACTCTTTATTTTCCAGTACTCCTCACAATTCCTGACCCAGCATGTGCCCTCACTATGTGCCTGGTTATAACCAGATCTGACTTCTATAATATAAGCAACCTATAGCATGCATCCAACAGAACAACACTGCTCCTTCATTGAGAGTAATCACTTAAACTGACTTTTAGCTACGATGTCCTGGAATTTGTTACAGACTCCGGTCCTGAATGAAATTCAGTTCTTGGCATACACTGGTGAAACATTAAATTATAATAATTGTCAAAATTTCCTCTATTATTTATACTCCAGACAGCTGCTGTGGCTATAGCAAGAATAGCACAACCTCTTCAAAGCACTAAAAAGTAGCTATGATAAATCTTTTGGACATCTTCCTTTTTATAGAGCAAGATTGATAACTTCCAAGGACAGACCCAAAAAGCCAAAGCAGAACAGCAGAACGCAGCGTGGTTTCTGACTTAAGATGGCAAACTCTCATCAAATCTTTCATCTTTAACTACGCGGGTGCTCGTGCTCAAGTTGCAGGCATGGAGGTCGGGACAGTTGGGAACAGCCACAGAAATGAAAAACATCAACACAGCTTCACCCACGGAACAAATGTCCCACAGTGAGAATTTGCAATGCAAAGAGAAGACTTCACAATTTATACTGCAAAATGAGTTTTGTTCACAAAATACAAAAGGAAATAACCTTCTTTAAAAGGTCAGAAACTTTAAACACTCTCAGGATGCATTATAAAAATTGGCTTCTTATTATTTGCATTCTCTGTAATTTTAGCTTCACCAATATTCGCAGTTTACACGCTCTTCAGGTACTATGGGTTTTTAATTTTACTGCACTAATTTTTGGTTCTGCAGTTTGAAATACTATGTACGAGCAAGACAAACAACTTTTTCCTTTTACAAATTAAAACTTAGCAGTCAAAACAAGTTGCATACATAAAATATCTTGAAGCCTACAATTCATTTTTTTTCATTTAGGGCATTTTACTAATTTATTTTGTCTCTTTTGAAGGGACATAGGAACTCTTAACACAACTTGGAAATAAATACCTAACGCTGCTTTTGCAATACTACTGTCTACATGGAGGAAGCAAATTTTATTTTTATACATTGCTGTTTACTATGGGAAATTTCAGAAATATAAAATACCGACGTAAGAATAATATTGATTTTAAGTATGTGATAAATGACATGACCTAATTCAATTACTGTAGAGTACAATGAGGCAAGAACTGTAATATTGATATTCTTCAGATTATACCTTTGCTCTCACTACTGTGAAAAACTAATTAAAGTTTGTTATTAAAAGTCTCAGAGATGGAAGTCACACACTCTCACTCAATACTCAACACACAAACCAACCACTTTACTACTTACCATTTGAGACCTATTTTTTGGGCAGCCATTGATGTCTTCAATCTTTTCATTTGCTGAAAGGCAAAAAAGAGGAAATAAAGAAAACAAAACAACTATACCAAAGACTTCTATTGCAATTATTTCCAGAGCACTTGCTGCTAGCTAAATAAAGGGCTTTCAGATTGTAGTTGTCCAGTCAAAGTGAACGTGTGAAACACTGAGAGCCATCAAAATAAAAAGGCAGCTGGAGTTTTCTAGTGGGTTGTGCCTCCCGAGACAGCTGGGAGCAGGAAACAACTGCTCCCACAACATCTCGTGCGGTGACGGGTAACTCCTTCAAACTACACACAAGATTTAACTCTGGAAACTGAATCACTGCGGGGTGGAAAAGTGAACGCTACACACATACAGATGGTTGTGCATCAATTGATTTGCTTATAGAGTGAATATATATTTAAAATTTAGATGGGAAAATTACTCTGATACTACTTCTATTACTTTTTTCTTAAAGCACAAACCGCAAGACTACTTTCCAAGCTTCTTGTCCGTGGCTTACTCGCAATGCAACATCCAGAAAAAGACAACAGTTCCAATCTTTCAAGTCTCAAGTGAAATAATTAAGTTGTCGAGGTGGCTAAGTGTTTGCCTTAAGAGTCTAAGTTTGCTCAGTTTCACATTTCAGTGTTGGACTCTGAAATGACTTGTGTGCTAGGCTGAAGAACCACTTATCATCAAAGCTGGGTTTCCAAAGTTGGCGTTCACATCCCGTTTGATGAGTTGAACAGATTTGCGTCACCTGCATCAGAATTGTCACCTGCAGCTTTTAACTGAACAGCCACTCAGATATTAGTAAAAGGAACCTTTGTGTGACGTCCCAGCCAAAACACGATAAAAAGTTATCACTGGATGGTACTGCTGGGCTTGACCTCAAGATACTGGTTGGAAATATAAACCTGTAAACTTCCTCTGCAAATGCAGCAGTACAACTTTCATGACAGCAGACAAAAGCTGTGCTGAGATAAGTCACGGCATGAATTTGAATTGCAATAGTTACCTGGAGTAATCGCGAATGATTTTGAAACCCAGAGCAAAGATCTACTCTGCTTGAGTCAATGCAATTAATTACAATCGGAACACACGTTACCCAGAATATTCAGATATACCTGTAACATGTCTTGTCTGCATCCATGTTTATAAAACCACAGCTTTTGTACATCATCTAACTTTGGTTGTAACTGATCGATTAAAATACTCCACAAAATATCCTGGACATCAGTAGGAAAAGTCCTGTTCGACTGAGTTAAGGTTTAGTTTTAGCACACTGAAGATTTTCACAGGGAACCAACTGACAATTTTATATACTCCCAACTTCAGAGCATACACAGCCCTGGTATATCTGCATTCAAGAATCTAAATATAGCTATTACGTTTGTATGGCATTACTAAGGCATATATTACTTGTGCATTCTTTAGTAGACTCATAAATTTAAAACTGAAATCAGCATGCTATGAATACATTTTAACAGAATTAAAAATAGAAGAAAACTGTCACCCTGTAACACTGCTGTATTATCATTAGCATTTTTGAAGTTTGAGGTTTATCTGCCCTAAACTCAAATGCAGTGATGTTTGGTTTAATGTCTTTTTAGTTGTGCTCCTTGTTTGTATGCTAAGGTAAAAGCACTACCTAGTTATTACTAATTTTAAGATTTTATTTTCCTAAATACGCAGCTATTTCCCTTAAGAAAGGGAAGCAGAAAGGACTGTGATCACTGTCCCTTTATAACCATTAACTCTTACGGAGTTTTCATTTAAAAAAAACCCAAAACACCAGCAAAACCACATTTATTCTTTTTGCCAGTTTGGTTATTGAGTAGTACTTCAAGATTCAACATCTGTGATGTAAATCTCAGATGGTAAACAAAAGAAAAACTGTGTCACTGATAATTAAACCTGAATCCATTTTTGATGACTTTGGAGAATGTCCAGAAATTCCCGGCACACGACAAATAAGAAGGAAGGATCTTAATGGCTGCATTTAAAACCTCTCATTTAAACTGTATATAGCAGGTGTCTTAGTACATAGTACATTAGGCTGCTATTTTGCAGGCTGCAGTTAAAGCTGCTTCTAGGTGTGAAAGTTATCACCATCTTTGTGACAACGAGACGCAGCGTGCCCAAGGCCATAGGCAGTGGATACAAATGACTTTCCCTTCACCGTTAATCTGGAGGATTGAACTGAGTTATGTTTAAATATGAACTTGTGTCCAGCGCTGGGTCCCTCAGTTCCAGAAGGACAGGGAACTGCTGGAGAGAGTCCAGCGCAGGGCAACAAAGATGGTGAAGAAAGGCTGAGGGAGCTGGGGCTCTGGAGCTGGAGAAGAGGAGACTGAGGGGTGACCTCATTAATGTTTACAGACACAGAAAGGGTGAGTGTCAGGAGGATGGAGCCAGGCTCTTCTCGGTGACAACCAATGGTAGGACAAGGGGTAATGGGTTCAAACTGGAACACAAGAGGTTCCACTTAAATTTGAGAAGAAACTTCTTCCCAGTGAGGGTGTCAGAGCCTGGCCCAGGCTGCCCAGGGAGGTTGTGGAGTCTCCTTCTCTGCAGACATTCAAACCCGCCTGGACACCTTCCTGTGGAACCTCAGCTGGGTGTTCCTGCTCCATGGGGGGATTGCACTGGATGAGCTTTCCAGGTCCCTTCCAATCCCTGACATTCTGCGATTCTGTGAATTTTGTTTCACGTGGAAAACAGTCTCTGGAAGTTAAATCCTTCGCCTTGTACTTCAACTTTTGAAAGCTTGCAGATCTAATCTGAAATATTAGCCAAAAGGCAGCTCTACGAATGGCTAAAGAAAAACAAACACAAAGGTGAATCAAAGTAAAATAGAATGGCTAAAAAAAATGCAAAACGAGAATCAAAGCAAAATACAGTAAGCAATATTATTTCTGTGTGTTTTAGAGGGAATAATTTGAATTTCATAGAGTTTTCACAAATCAACACTCAAACAGCTACACTGAAATACTTGGAACAACCGCCTTCACATTTTGATGGTGGTATTCTCACCCGCGTTCTCACACAGGAGTTCTCTACAACGGCATTAATGAGGGTAACTGGGTATCTATGAAAGAAACCAACACCTAATTTGCTAGGATTCCAAAAATTTTCCCTATTGAAGGAAACATGCACAGGATGAAGCGTCGTTCATAGTAAATACCTGTCCATACACAATCAATTTATGGCCTGTTTTTATACATCTGGGTCTGTAGAATGCTACTGAGATATAATGTTGCTCTGTATGTTGAGACTAAATCTTTTTGGACAGATTCCAGTGCAGCTCCAGTGATTCACTGGCACAATGCCTCACCATTTCAACCAGGGCTTGCAGATTTATGCGTTAAAGGAAGGAACTAGCTTGTTTACAGCATCTCGAACACATAAATATGCATGCACTGATGTCTCGTTACTTCACTGCTGTCTTCTTAATTTGCATCTCAGATCTGCCAGTTTGTTTCTAATGATACTTGTCCTAGTTCCCATTAGCAGGTTTTCCCATCCCATCCGTCTCCATTGGCCCGTGTGTGTGTTTTGTGGCATCCCAAGGACCAGATGGATGAGCCTGTGAAGGGACTAATGACGGATCCAGGCCCAAGGGAACAGGATAAAATGTGCAGTTTTACAGGAGGACAATGGAGAAAATTGTTTAGAACCTTCATTATCTAAAAATATTAGTGCAAACAAAGGGAACCAAAGGCTTTGTAGAACTTAGCCTATACTTGAGAGTTGTCCTAAATGATAAATGATTTTCCTCACCTGAAAACTCATTATGAAAGATTTCTTTTTTCTGACACATAATAAATATAAATAATAAAGGGGTATAATTTTTGTCTCTTTTCCTAGCTACATATGTGGATTTTCCAAAGCTGGCTGGAGCAGAAGGTTCAACACAGCAGGCCAGTACTGTGAATTTTGTTCAGATCAATCCCCAAAAGGTATCAGAAATAGAGATAGTGAAGGCTGACAGCATCCTAAGAGAAAAATACCCCTCATCGGCTCCTTTTTTAACATTCATCTGTGTGCAGTGATGCTGCTGGGTCAGGAAAGCTTATCAGTAACATCAAGTATTTTTCCACTATGCTTTAAGACCAGGCTTTATCAAACAAATTAGCCAAGTCTCTGAAGGAAGATTATCTACGTAATTCTATGCAGTTTGGTGGATTTGCTCCTCCCTGTGTTTATGTACAAGATAAAGACAGTGAATTTCTGAGCGAGACGGTGGATACCTGGTACAAAAAGAGAAACTCACTCACCTACAACCTGGATTATTTCAGCCAATAAGACTCCATCGGTCACATCTTGCTGTAGATCCTTTATCAATCTCTTGTGACCAGACTTTGCTAGATAGTGATTAGCCCAATCCGTATAAATCTGTTAGGAGATAAACAAAAAGAAATTGTTGGTTATAACATCAACCTGAATAATGAGAGTTCTTTGTTTCTCTCAGTATCCGAGAGCCTGATATAAGTTCATTGCATATTTGCTCTTTGAAAGATGTCAACGACATTAAAATTCAAGGCATTGTGCAGATCAAGTATTCAGTTTACTATAATGTGGCTTTTCCTACTCAGAAATGTGACATCAAAGCTCACAGAAGACGATGATAATCTCCTGAAGGTGTTACAGCTTGAACGGAGCAGTAACGAGGATGTAGAAGAGATTTCAACTTACACCCAAGTATTTCTTTACATTTTCCTTCTTTATCTGTTATTGAGAAATTCTAAACGTTATTTTCCAAGAACCACTTCTGGTACATATTAGCCATATAGCAGTATAATTTTGAGGAAACTCCTTTGTTATATTCCCCAACAAGCCTTTAGAGGTCTTAAAAATCTACCCATTCTAATAAATTCCAGCTCACAGATTAAATAGGCCTATTAAATTGATTTGAACCTCTCATACAAACTTCTAACTGTTGAGATTTATTTTAAAACATATTATTTGAGAACTAAGTTAACAAAGCAGACAAAACCTCTCTTTCATTTGCATTAAGCACTGCTTTTTTCATGCCTGGTTCCCAAAAACAAGGAAAAATACTAGACTAGGAATTTATGCTTCTGAATTAAATAACATTTTTTGTTCTTCATATAGGACAAAATTCAAGGGAATACTTTTTAAATAAGATTTGTTTATATTCCAAAGAAGTAAATAAAATCAACTAAAAATCAGGATTTAATCTTTCAAATACCTAGACAAATATTTAGGTTCAGTCCAACTCTCAAGAATGTCTAGCATATTACAACTACCTTCATCCCAGTATCAGTGAGCAGGAGGAAATGCAATATGCATGACCCTTGCCAATTGTCCACAGTCTCTATAAACCACCATGTACTGGGTTGTTATTATTATTGTTTTAATTAAAGTACTATGCTAGTGATAATTGTCTCATATGAGCGGGGGAATCACTGATCTGGAAGGAAAGGTCTGCACAACTGTATTAATTCCCCAGAAACCCAGGGAATTGCCCAGGAACTCCCCAGACCATTGTGTATCAACACAAATCCTTTAACTTATCAACTAACATGACCAAGCATAGCCATGGCTACTGATTTCAGAAGCATCTTCAGCAGCACATCGAAAACGCAAGACTTATGTTCTTCTCTTTCATAAGAGTCAAAGGCCAACTCCCAACTCTACAGTCAAATATTTGTCACACCGGACAGAGGAACCTGGAAATAATACAAGGAATGTAATTTCATGCTCCTCTTCCACATCCTGATCCAGTGTTAATATGAGAAAATGAAGAACAGATATTTTGACTAGAGTTATTTTGGTCATAAAGTCTTCATTTGTGCTTTTTTTTAAACCTGTAATACACTACTGGTATCAGCAATGAACAAACCACTCAAAATCTAAAACACATGGCCGTGTTTTCCAGCATTTATCCTCTACTTCCACCTTCAGAGCAAACATCTCAATGAAAAAACATCTCAACGAAACAAACACTGAGTACATGAGTGATTTTCCTAGCATAACAAAAGAAGAAAAGGGAAAACCCCACACACACACTTTGCACAAACCAAACATTGTGTTCCTCAACTCCTTTTACAAGAAAACATTTTTCATAACAGGAAGATGCTTGTAAAGATCTAATTAATTTAAGGAACTGGAATGGACTTCACCTGTTTTTCTGCCCCATGGTTCTAGTTTGCTTGTCTCCAAGACACATCAGGAAAGGGGTTGGAAACTACTTACAAGGTCCACACACCCCTACAGTGATGCTGTGATTTAGCTGACAAGCAACTTATCAAACACAATAACTGTATTTTCTAATGGGAAGGTTGTGATTAATGTCCCAGTTTATTGCAGGAGGACTTTCAGCAAATATAAGATTATACTTTGATGCATCATTTCCAGCCTGGATCGTTTCCACGATGCAAATCATCACGCAATCCAGCAAATGCTTGGATGAGCTCTGGAGTTTAGAAATCCCAAGAGCAGAGCAGACCCCTCCTGGCAAAGCCTGAAATTACAGCATCAGCAAGACCTTGAGAGCTGGTTGGGATTGATTTTGGAGTCAAACCACTGTGAGAACGCACGGCTGGCGTTGCAAACCCAACATTTCAGAGCGGTTTCCTACTGCACTAATCCCTGCTGCACCCAGGAACACCAGACCTTGTATTCATACCCTGTAAATAAACAGAACCGCGTGAAAGAAATTCCTAATTTGCATCACAAATCCTCCTGGTCAAGGAGACAACTTGAAACACCCCAAAAATACCCGCTCTCTGATTCACTGTCTCAAATAACACATAAAGAAAATCTCTCTGTTGGCAAATGCTTCTTGTAACTCCTACTTGGTGTGCTGAAGTCAAGGTCTGTGTTTGGTATCCAAATTGCACGCAGAGTTTTTGTGCTCATTATAAAATATTCAATTAAATGCATCACTAATACCACAATGGAGAACATATCTGTTCCTGGGGTATTTAAGGGTGTGGAGTATTATTTCATTCAAATAGTTGATTAGGAAAGCCCTTTGCAGGAAAATACAGATAAAATAAATCTGTGCTTCTCTTTTAAAAACTTTATTATAACCCATTATTTTGCAATATGAATAATATGCCTTTTTAAGTGACTCTGAAGCATTCTAACAGCTGGGGTATTACCCAAGCATATCGTAGTAGCTCTTTATGCTCACTGCTCATTTTTATGGCATATATTAAGCTAATTATGGAAACTTTCCAGGATGTTTTCAAAACCTGTTTGTTGCAAGTCTTTGTAATGTACTGCACAAACACGATTCCTAATGTTTCTTTTCCTTTTCCATACAAACGCGTGAAAAGAAATATAAGTGTACAATGGTTGCTATTTCTAGACTCACGAAAAATGTTTCAAAGCACATAGTGTTTTCAAATGTTCAAAAACAGGCAAATAATTGGGAAAACAATAATAAAAGAACTAGGAAAGCACTGCTGAGAAAGTTGCCATTCATACATGTCTGTCTCTGCACATGAATTTTGAATGTTCCTTGGGCATGTTCAGCAAGCAGGTTACAAAGCCACGTGTTTGAATATCCACATGAAAATAAACTAATCTGTCAATAGTTTAAAAGTACAAAACCTTGCAATGTGAAATATTTGAGCCACCACAACCAAAGAGATACCGCTTTATTATTAACATATATACCGGTATGCGTTTCTAAAACTTGTCAGTGATTTCACACAGTACAAAAATCGTTGGAGGCAGCTTTGTTATCTTAGTTAACAAAATCGAGCGAAAAATGCGATTTGGACATTATCACCATAAGCAGGTCTTTGTGCCTGAGAGCAGCCAGTTTAATGTTTAACTGGGGTCTAAGTTCTGGCTTTTGTTAAAGGTGGACTCAGCTGTTCAGTAGCTTTATTTCTCTGTTGTCTATGATCTTAGGAGTCCAGTTATCTGGGAACAAATTAAAAACAAATGGGATTTCTTTTTCCTTCTCTCTTTCCCTCCCCACTCAATCCATCAGGTTCAAATTAAGTGTTCCAGGTAAAGCCTGATTTTATCAGGTTTGAATTAAGGGCATTACAGGTAAAGATTGGTTTTGGAAGCAATCAGCACATTACGAGTCATGGCTAAACCACTATCGGACAAAGTAGCAAGGTTTTCAGGTAAAAAAATATCTAAAGCTTTTGAAAGTTGTCTATAAAGAACAGTAAGTGTTCAATCAGCAAGAACACTGTATTTTGAAATTCAGTTGGGTTTCTCCCCCCTCCCGTTTCCTTCGCATTACACCTGCTTATTTAAAGCACATTTTAGATGGGAGACTGAGGTCTGAAGGGCAGCGAAATCTTACTTTCCAGCTAGGAAACTTTGCACCTTCTTGTCACTTTGAGGCTCCAGCACCGCATTGAATATTGAATCAGCAAAAAGAAGTGACTTTTGCAGAATGGGTTTTTTAATTCGAGACCATGCAACCACCACTAAGGACTTGGGGGGGGGCTGGGGAATAGCAAATAGCAAAATAGCAAAATGCCTGAAGCTTCTGTTTGCTTAGAAGTAATTCATCCAGCCTTGTCAACCTTGGGAAAATCAACCAAAAAGCCAAATAAACTAGAGCTTGCCTAGCTGGCCGTAACAGTCTGAAGTTGGAATCGCAAACCGTGTTGTTCCTTTCTCCAGATCCCATTTTGGAGGCAATAGGCTGGTACCTGGGTGCTCAGAGATGCCGATGGGCAGGTTCTGCTTGATCTGCTGGTGGACAGGGCCAAACACGGTATCTATAGGACTATGTTCCTCTGCTCCCACAGTGAAACCCAGGGAACAGGGTCTGAAAAGACTCAGGAGAGCAATGAATCCATGAAGAGCCTTTAGAGATAGTAGAGGAGACCCATCACATCCCTGAAGCTGCTATATTAAGGTTCTGAGTATTACCATGTACTCCTGAGTCTCCTTTAAACAGAGTTTAGATCCAAATGGGAATGCAAGAACTACGCACAGTTTTTTGCCTCTCCATTAGTATTTTAAAACATGCTCATTATGGAAAGGGTTCACACTAAACTACTCAAAAAAGAATTCCCCTCTTTTATGCAAGTAGAAAATACGCTTGAACTCCTTCCTTACCCCTCATTTCCACAGAAAAATTCTAATTACAATAAATGCCTAAGCATATTTTCAAGCCTTTCTTTCCCTCGCTCACCACCAGTTACTAACTAATCACACTCTGATTATTTTCTTCCAATAATTATCGTGAATCAGGCTCTCGTGGATTTGGTAACAGCTGAAGAGCATCTTTTTGACATCACGTAGTATAATTAGAGCAGAACAAGGCTTTTTTCATCATTTAATAGCAAGGGTTAGTCACACCAACAAACTCCACCAGAACACCCAGTACAATGCAAAGCCTGTGCTGCCGCTGACCATGCTGCCTACTGAAGTTCATGGGGGCAAAAAAACCCCGAAACCTAAAAATAGACACAAATTATTGAGATGATCCTAATGGCAATGCCTGCAGTTGTCACAGTGCTATACGGGGGGAGAAAAGCCCACCAGATACTCACTGCTGCCCGATGTAATGGGATTTACACATGCAGAGTCACGAAATCACGATTTTTGACTGCTAACATTAATTGCAGCCTCACGCCGGTCCATGCTGCACTCCAATATAATGATCTAATTAACAGATATCACGCTGCAAAGCCCGGAGGTAAACAGCTAAAGCCAAAGGCTTGGCTGAACAACGCTGCAAGGGAGCACCCTGGTGACAACAGCTATTTTGAGAGCGCATAGAGATGATGGCCCTGGCAATGTTTTGCTGAGTTACTGGCAAAAGGACAACTAAGAAGCACACGGTAAAAAGAAAAGATTAAAACATCAAATCTAACAGCATTTGTCACAGACCTTTTATCAGAGTTTTCTTATAAATTGTGGCCTTATTTGCCCCCATGCGCTTCCCAAATCCTGCAGGGATCCTGTATCTGTACATCTGTACCAGGACAAAAATCCCAATGAAAGGACAGCACTGGCTTTCCTAGAACAAGTGAAGCTTCAAGCTGCTATCCAAGACTGGGTTGTTTTCTCAATGTAAGCTCTTGCAAGAAGGAAAAAACCCAAAAATGCAGTGCATAGAATACCATATAACGTATGGTCACATTTCTCCACATTAAAAAAAATGTATTAGTGGGCTTAGAGGAAAGACCTCTGTCTGCTCATTTTCTTTAAGAACACTGCTTAAGGTATGTAGGGAGTAGAATATGAAGCAAAAATAAAAGTACCCTGTCCTTAGGGATGCCCACTGGTCCCCAGTGATCCCCAGCTCAGAGGGAGAGGTGGACATGGGCAGGCAGGGAACGGTTAAGCCAGGTTGGACACATCAGCCTTAGGCTGGGTCTGTCTCCTTTGAGCTCAGAGATGCTGGAAGCACTCTGGAAGCGAGGACGGAGCCTGGGGACTTGTTTACTCCATCCTACTCACAAGAAGGGAGGAAACCACCAGAAACTCCAAGTCTGAGGTGGTGATGGGCTGGATTGCAGGTGGACTCCTCCTGAGAGGCAGGTGAGATGGTAAAAGGACCCTCCTGAAAGGAACCCGTACGTTTGCGAACCCCTAAAAATAGTTGTCACAATAATTAACTACTATCTAATATGATACCAGTAAAATGCCACCAATTATCTAAAGTTCTAGAACTTCCTAAGTATCCTCAATTATCAGCTGTAACAAACTGAGGTCTTAGTTCCCACTCCTCTGTGGAAACAGAGGCAACTATGGTTTTTTACCATTTATTAAGTGGAACTAAAGAAAATTATTTCATCTATTCACATGTGCAAATGTCTGTTGGAACAGCTTTAAATTATTAGTCAGCTGGTGGGAGGTATTCTGCTGAATATCACATTTTACTGGACACCTACCTACATTAACTACCCTTTGGAAGTTAAACTGAGAAATGGGTAATTTAAACAAAGGCCACTGGGACTATTTATTTCTATCTCTTTAAAGCCTTATTCTCGACTGGGGAGAGCTATTCTCATGCAGATGACCACCATTCAAAGGCGATGGGCTGACTCACAGCACACACAGCCAAGCATATGTGTACATTTTCACACGCCTGCAAGCCCTTCCAGTAACAGAGCCTTGAACTGCTGCCTCTGAGATTGTGTAAAATAAACCTTTGGTGGATGCTAAACAAGTAATACACTTTAAATTCCCTAGCCAGCGCCTTAGTTGCTCTTAACCTACTGAATATTTTACTACAGTTAATATAAAGAGGAAAAAAAGAGACGTTTTCTTCTTTCTTCCCCTGCACTTGCACAATTTCTGAACCCCATTACTGCCTCTACATTCCGTATCAAAGCAACGTTTTCCTACAGACCAGCTACAAGGTGAAATGAGGCCAGTAATTGTAGCGGTATCCGGCACGCTCTGCTCTCAATGCTCCCATTATACACTTTTACCATATACAAATCCCCCTCAAGCTGGAACCACACACCGCGCCAAGCAGGTGGCCACCCTCTCATTCCCCCTTGCAAAACATTTTAAATCCTGAATAGAAACGAGATTACATTCACACCTGCACCATTTCCTTTGCCTATCCAAAAGAGAAACAGAGTTTAGTTTGCTGAGCCGATCAGCAAAGCCCATTCCAAGCCGTACTTGGCCACGGGGAATCAACTGATTTGATCTCACGCCAGCAAAACATAATTGACCTCAGAGAACAAGAGAAGCAAATGTACTCATTTTTTCAGCGTCTTCTAAAAAGTCACCTACCGCGCACACCAAACTACTTTCAAATATCACAGTTCTCAGACATGAAATAAACCCATTTATACCTACTACCACACACAAATAGCAACAGAAAAGGGCTTATCTGAAAGGTGATACATTCCTACTCCGAAGAGAAACCACAGAAAATCTTAAGAAGCTGCAGAAGAAAGGGGAAGAGGGGAATAAAAACATCACTTCTGAGGCTGAAGTTCGTTCCTGTTCAACAGCCCCATTGCCATTATCAAGGAGCCAAGAGCTGCTTACTGTTTTATAATGGTCACAGGAAAATTTACTTCTCCCGCGAGCAGGGATCTGAAAGGCCGTACTACTTATGGGCATATTTAACATGAATATATACTGCTCGAGTCCAGCTTGCTCGTCCTTCTCAAGGGGTCTACAGTTAAATCATGATATATATACTGGCATGCGAAGACTGGATGGTTAATTTTAGCTGGAGTCACGCGTGCACGGAGCTCAGATTTCCTACACTGTCACATTTAAAAACTCCCACCCCTCCTGCAGCGCTTCCCTTACACCCCCACTGCTCTCTTCTCTCACCAATTAATGTCTGTAACACGAAGTTTCCATGTTTGACATCAAACAGGATCAACGTATTTTATATACGGTCTGAAAGAACAAAGCTATTTGCAGCATAAAGTTCGGTAGGTCTTTTCTGTCAGATACTGTAGGCACGAAAAGAAAATCACTAAAAATAGTGGTTTGGTTGTGTTTTTGTGGGTTGTTTTTGGGTTTTGTTTGTTTGGCTTTTTTTGTTAACAGAATTGGGAGACTTTCTACCCACTACAGAGACACTCCCCTCCATCTAAATGCTCCCAATGCCTGCAGAAATCTGAAAATCTGAACAGAAATGCAAGATTCTGCATGCTGCCCAAACAAAAATCCCCAAATATCCTTTTTCAAAATTAGAAGGTTTCACAACATTGGTCAAAAGTTTGAAGGCTGCATCTGTTACAAATGCAAGCTAAAAAGTATAAGGGTGAATTAAACCTCAAGTAGACACCTGCACAACCTGCCCATTGTCCTGAGCAAGACCTGGAACACGGGCAGGACCCCAACACATGCAAGTCACCCTAAATCCCATGGTCAGTCTGACCATGTCACCGGCATTCCTTAAAAATATAGAGAATCAGCCCTTGTAAGCTGCTTTGCTTGAATTTCTAATATTAAAAAAATAACGTTGCCAGTGTTGCCAAGGTGAGAAGCGATGACTGCTTCACCTCCCCTCTTGCCACGTTGAAAGACAGATGTCTGACATTTTCACTATTTATCTTTCAAAGGCCTCACTTCTGCCAGAGTAAAATCTATACGGGTCTTTTAACTGCCCCATGAAAAGTAAATAAGTCGGTCGCCACAGCGGCTCCACACCAGCTCTGCCCTCCAGCGAAGCCCACTCACGCCAGCCAGGGCGCGTGTTTGTTTTTGGGGAGGTGGGGGATGGATGGGGCTTTGATGGAGTTTGAAGAGAACATAATAACCTGTGACTATCCAGGACATGGAGCGGCTGCTCCACCTACACAGCACCAAGTGCTGCAGCTCTGACGTGCCCTGGAACGCTTGACTTTGCTATGAGCAACAACTCTGTTCGTGCAAGGAGAGGAAACGCATTGCGTGAGAAGGGGGAGGTTTAGAACCACAGAAATATTTTGTTTGGAAGAGACTCTCAAGATCATACAATCCAAACACAACATAACTATGGCACTAAAGCATGTCCCTAAGAGCCTCATCTCTGTGTCTTTTAAACCCCTCCAGCGATGGTGACTCCACCACTGCCCTGGGCAGCCTGGTCCAATGCCCAACAACCCTTTCAGCAGAGAAATTTTTCCTAATATCCAATCTAAAGCTCCTTTGGTGCAACTTGAGGTCATTTCCTCTTGTCCTATCACTTGCTACTTGGGAGAAGAGACCAGCCTCGTCCATGCTACAACTTCCTTTCAGGTAGTTGTAGACAGCGAGAAGGTCTCCCCTCAGCTCCTGTTCTCCAGGTCCCTCACCCATTCCTCATAAGACTTGTTATTTAAACCCTTCACCAGCTTTGTTGCACATATTCCCCCAAAAAACTCTGACGATTGAAGAAGGAAGAGAGATCTAACCCCAGGACGCTACAGTCTCAAATAAACCCTTCTGCTATAAGCATCCAATACTCAACGTGGTTAGTTCCCAAAACTCCATGTGATTTTGGCACACGTGGCCTCTGACAGCAAATAAGTCTTCTAAACTTTTCTAATTAAGACAGACTCATTTTCTCTTGTTGGAAAAGGTGTGTCAGACTGTTCCAAACAGCTGCTATAACTTCATGGGTATTTTTCACCTGGGGTTCCAAATCTGCACGGTTTCAGCATCATCTCCTCTGGGCAGAGAGCCACGGCTGCGTGCGGGATCAAAACTGTCAGTGCTCTATTGGACTTGGAGAAAAAGGCTGAGGAAAAGACTCCAAGAGATAATAACAATCTGCAGAGGGCTGGAAATGAAACCTGACTTGCCATGTAGCATCTGAAGCACAAACTCATTCCTCTATTTCATTTTCTCTTGATTGCTTAGAGGATTAATTCACCAAAACAACGTTCACAGTTGTGAAGCAACTCCAAATGAAAGTTGGTCTCAAAGGCACAGGACTCTAAACCATTTCAACTCCTAGTGATGTGTGAAGATGAAATCCAAATAGTGAGGCCAGAAACAATGCAAAGGTTTTTCTTAATTTTTAACAAAGGCAATTTGCTGAGGGAATATGGGAATTACACAAATTTGCCTTTTTTTTGCCCAAGAGACCAAATCCTAGATCTCTTTTAGCCAAGAAAGACAAGAGAGAAATCCCTTTTGAGTCTGCTTGGTGCTTAATTGAAAAAATGGAGTTTTGAAAACCAGGGGCTGGACAGGTTCAGTCCATACCAATACTGTGAAGTCACCGGCAAACCATCCTCTGCTCCCGTGAGCGGGATGTCTAATGTCACTCAAAAAACCATCAGTCATCTGCATTACCCTTCGCACTCTGTAAAATGTAACTTAGTTCGGTGTCCAAGATTTTTCACAAAAGCCAGCGCTTCTGCAGTTGCCAAAAGCTGGCAAAAGGTAGTGCTCTCCAACACTTGGAAGGACATAAAGCAAGATATAACAGAGCCATGCATGAAAAATCAGCGCAGCTGATTAGCAAGGCCAACAGCCTATTCATCACTAGATCTGCCAAGCAAGATGAATGCAAAATCTGGAGATGGAAGGAACAAAAGGAGGAGGAAGCAAGACCCAAACTTGGGGAATCACTTTACGACACGCTCGCTTCAAGCATGTACTCAAGTCTCAATTACTTCACACACATTTAGCTCTTCCAAACAGGAAGCCTGACTGAAGGTCGTCATCGGGGAATCACATATTAATTCCATTATTTCTAAAGATTCATGGTAAGAGCGAGAGGATGAGAAGGGGACAATTACCTTTCTAAAAAGTTTTTGTATCTTCTACCCATGTTCCTACTGACGCTCTTCTAATGCTCCTCCTGCTCTTGGGCACTGTCAGAAGTGGGACAGTTGGCTAGACAAATCTTGGGTATGACCTACTTTTGAAAGACCTATTTTTATTTTAAGCTGCATTTTTAAGATAGTGAAAAATGCTCTGTGACAGCTGAGCATTAATTTGTGTGGTAAAGACTCCATCTCAAAGACACAGTAAAAGATTAAGAATCTCAGAAGGGTTCAGCATCCCAATTAGAGCCACATTATCACAGGCACTCAACTTCCATGTAGCCATCAAAGTAAACAACTAAATTTTCAGAAAACTGCAGATACTTTTAAAAACCCCAAAGAAGTGCTAAATTTCCAGCATTTAAAAAAACCTGATCCTCACTTTTGAATAGAAAAGGAGGAATATATACTTATATATTTGCATTAACACATGGATGAGGGGACACAGCCCACAAAGGTATCTGGCCCTAAATGCTTTGCTAATGAGATCTTGAGATAAAATTCTTGCATTTGAAAATACTAATAACTGTTTATCCATAGGTGGCAGCATTTCCATTTTTGTTATGTCATTGTTACATCATTTACTATGTTGCCACACATCCTATAAATCAGGCTACAGCAAAAAGCTTTCTGCATATCGAGGGATCACCAGGGTTTGGCCATATTTTTATACAAAAGATTAAGGTGGTCTCCATAAATTTTTCCTGCTATGTCATTACCAAATTATATAAGTTGTTGGGTTTTGTCTTGTTGTTTTTTTTTTAAAACAAAACAAAACTAAAAAAAGCCTGCTGAATTAATTTCCACAAACATAACAAACCTAACCTAATCATTTTGCAGTTGGCCATCTGTTTCACAGATACGAATCTAACTGAATCTTCTACTGACTGATAACCTTCTAAATTAAATTGTCTATGCTGACCCAGCGTAGCTCCTCCTGCTTCCATTTAAAGTGTTCGGAGTGCTTTCTATATAGTGATCTATATGCCAATTATATAGCTAGAAGACAATTGGTAAGGGTTAAAGCCGCACATTCTGCACCAGATCAAACTCAGAAGAGCGATATCCTCATTGAGGATGCAGAATGAGGGAATACAGGAAAAAATTACTAAGTACATATGTTATTGTGAAAACTCCTGAGATCCCCTTTCTCCACTATAGTCTGTGTCACAAAAAGAGACATTTTCAGTCAAATGTATTTGTGTATTTACGAGGAATTTAAGAAATATCCCTCCTAACAGGAAACTGCTAGTCTGTACGCAATTAGAGTTTATGGCTATATAAAAGGACAAGTATTTTTATCCCTAAATGCCATTCATGAACACGCTGCGCAAGACCCCAGTCACCAATTCGCTGCCTTTGGGGTGAAGAAGGATTCTCTTCTTGATATAAGAGGAAAACTTGGCTGCTTCATTCCTCGCTGACCTTGTGAGTTACTGGGGATGAGATGGGGCAGGTGATGCTGGAGATGGGGCCAGACCCATGGATTCATCAGACCCAACTGCGATGGCAAATCCTCTGCTCCTAATTAGGGAGGGTCATTAAAGTGACACCAGCCTACCCGTTCATTGATCTGGCGATTAAAATCAGCACTGTAGGGTTTTACTACAATCCCTGATATTGAACGCCTACCAAAACCTTCTACAAAAGGAAACAAAAAATCCAGTGAAGTAAAATTTATAGCAAGCTGGCGATTAATAATTTACAACAATATTTCATGGCTGATCAAGAAATGAAAGTATAATTCCCACAAGCACAGGAGGCTCAGGCACCTCCTTGCACAACTGGCGGCCACTGAAAGGTCTTCTGCACCTTCCACTTGTTCTGAAGCTTTATTCAGAAATAATTTAGTCCTTTACGAGTAGTCACAAGGCAGATCAGTTGTAGATTTCATCTGTTTTCAGCACAAAGGGTTCTAACAAAAAGATATTTAATGGGAATTGCTAAGTCTTGAACAGGATGACCTACCAGGCTAAGACTTGATTATTTTAGCTCCTTATCCTCTCTTTTGATACATACCTTTTAAAATTGTGGACAGTGTAAATATTGTTATTATTAATAGTCTTCTAACAGTTATGTGGCAGCAAGGAGCTTCATCAAAAAACCTTCAGACAAGAACGTTCATTTTGATCCATGATATATTCTGGTCAAATTTTCAACACAGGATGTAGGTGAAAGCACATTTATGGATGAAACTGAGTAACATCAGATAAGAATACTGGTTTAGCTGCAGATAAAAATCAGAGCAATTTACTGGTGATCATTCAGGAGGACAGAGCCTAGGGCACAGAAACAAGGCTTATGGACATCAGCAAAATCAGTTCTTTTTTGCCTGGAGCAAGGGTTGAAGGAATGCAGAACAAAGAACGTGCTGCTAGTCCAAAATAAAAAAGATATAGGTATAGATAGATCCTAAAATCTTAATTTCAAAATTAAGCACAAAAGATACCAACACTAGGTAGCGATTGTCTATTTTCCTGTTCAAACAAGACTAATATTTATAGCATTACTTTCTCCATTTGCTCCACTTCTTTGGCAACTACAGTTCAATCTACATAATCTTAAAGCTTTAGAAATAGGCCAAAATAGATATATATATATTAGGTTACAGGTCGTTTCTTTTCAAAAGGCAGGCTAAGTGCTTTGTCTAAAACTTGGAATTGTAGCAAATGAATCAAACCACAGGCAGATGGTGGAGTTGTGAATGAAATCTAAAATTACTATTAAACAACGTAAAAGAAAAAGGCAGCTCATTGGGTTTTGGGTGTTTTTTTTTAAATAGGGGCGATTCCACTGCAGAACTCCCCAGTAGTGTCATTTTGGCAGTGTTTCTAACACCTTCGGCAGTACTTTTGTTGCTGATTTTGTTTGTGCAGTGTCTTAATCACTAGGGTCAAATGGATGATCCATTTTTTACCTCTACAAATAACTTCTCGGAGGTCTCTTGCAGGCTTTTCTCCTGTTGGATTCTCGAAGAGCAGGACCGCCTGGCATTATCCTGTCCCTCCTGATTGCATTTACCGCTATAACACATCCAGCACCCTCAGCAAAATGACGAAGACATTTCAAATATAAACTGGTGACGCCCTGCCAGAATCTGGCCGCTTCAGCTGGGCCATGGACATTGTTTTAAGGACCGCACTGAGCTGAGTGACATTTGTAGGCAAGCGCTAAAGGAGCACATGCTTGTCCCTATCAGATTCTGACACAAAGACCAATAAAGAGGAAAAAAATCATACTGAACTATATCAGAGCTGACAAAGGCAGCAGCTGCTTTGCTGCACAGGGCAGATTTATATTTAGAGTTGAGAAAAATGGATCCTTACAGAAATTAGTTTCGGCTCATCCGCTCTGGCCCCAACACTAAGAGACTCAGAGTGTATAAAAGAAACTGTAAGTAATCAGAATGCAATCTCATTTTTAAAATGGGAGAAGCAACTAAATTCAACAGCATTCTCATTGATTTATTTTATGTAATGTCTTGAAAAATAGATTGGCCAAACTTCTACGTTTGAAGGAATATTGAAGCTTCAGGGCACGAGGTCATCATGAAGTGACCATAGCCATGAAAAAACAATCACTAACTCAAAACGCATCAACATCTTATCAGCTTTAACCATAATTCAGTTTAAAATGTAAAGCAGCAAATCAAGACAGGTTTTATGTTAAATGCTCTCAAAATTTCATGAAAATTTCTCCGTCCTTTCAGTTTAGTGCCGTACAACCAGGAGCCGCTGAAGCACAACTTCATGCTCAAGAGGTTCTAATACTTGGTGAAAGCGTTGTCTTCTGCATATTGATCAGGAAAATTACCCTTTGCCATTCTGACTGAAAAGGCACAATGAAGAGCTCATTTGCAGTGATTATGACCATGCCAACCACTACCCCTGAAGGGCTATTTTTCTCCACTTAAAGAACATGTTTACGTTTAAGTTCATATATTCTTATATTAAGTTCACATACGCAGAAGAGTCATGCAGAGATAGTTCTGAAGAGCATGCAGAACTAGCAGGAACGTTTCCCAGCGCACACTGTAAAGAGTATTGATAAGCTGGTACGGTAGCACCCACAAAAGATACAGATTATTTTACTACGGTTCAGAAGTTTCTAGAGGTTTTTTGAAGGATGGATGCATGCTTTGGCATGTACCATTAAGTCCTCAAACCTCATTTTATTAGCGCAAAAGGCCAAAATTTACTGCTGCTGCAACACAGGTGACCTAAGAAATAAGTATTGAGTAAGAACTAGCTTTGGCAAAAACTGGCAAGAATTGGGCTTAGCTTAAAATCAAGCCATCTTAGATGTTGAGATTGCAGCTGGAAAATTAAAAAACCTAAGTATGCATGTGTTATAAAACATGGTATGGAATAATGCTGATGTTTGGTACCCTAAACCGACTTGAATCCATCACCAATGCATCAGCTCCCAAAGCCCAGCCGTGGTCCACAGGAGAAGTTGTTGTGCCTGCAGTTTTTTCTGCTGACATTTGGCCACAGTTTTGCAAACCAACAATGCAGAAAATAAGCTCTTAGCAATACAGTTCTGAGTGAAACATTTACAAATGATGTAACTGCATTTAGCACGCCTCTTTCTGTATTTCTACATTATCAATTCTTCCTTTTTTAGTATAACTAGTAGCAAATAGCACAATAAATTATTCTATCTACATGACATCTTGGTAGTGTTTTGAATGCTTGTGTGATCCTTCACGTTTTCTCTTTATAAACTACAAGGTGACAATGCTCGGGTAAGGGATGGGGATGGTAAGGGATGGGGATGATAAGGCAGGGCTTTGCGAATGCTTCAGGGACACCTACGTCACATTGCTGACATTTTATTTTCCAAACTCTCTGCAGATGCTCGTCTCAAAAAGCAAATAACCCAAAGATCAGATTAGCAGACTGATTTTTCCATGGGCACAGCTAAGGCCGGCAGACCTCATGAAAGCACTTACCAGCCCCAGGACCGACCTCCACCCCCACGGAAGGATTAAACACAATTAGCATCAGTTGTGTCTAACCAGTAAAGCAGATGTCTAACAAAGTAATAAACCTGTAACTTCTCCATGAGGTTAAAAATTTCCCTCTCCTTTCTAATATTTAGATCCACGGGCCCCCAAAAGTATTGCACTCTGCTTTGTGCTGCCTCCAGACTTTCTTACTCTCTAATCAGTCAATTAATTGGCAATCACTTGTCAGATGGAGAAAAAAAATAAAAGCTTGTTGAGCAAATGTCAGAGAATATTAAATTAACCAGTCAAAGATCAGCAATGAACAGCTGACACCAAATTGAACCCAACACATGGCCCCATTCACATTGTTGTTAAACACATGTAGCCAGTCCTCTGTCCTCCAATCAATCTACCTTCAAAATTACATTAAAGGATCTTTATCTTACAAAAAAAAAATTACTTGAAAATGGACAGTAAGCCTAATATTAACCACCATCATAAAAAATAAGCTACTGCTTTTATGCAGTTTGGATTCAAGGTACTGTTTTACCTCTCAGTACAAACTCAATTTACTGCGTATTTTATTTTCAGCTCAGAGTGACCCTCAGTATATTTCTGTGTACTTCTATTTATGTCCAAAATGTCTAATCTTACAGGAAGGCCTCCCAAGCACCCACTCAAGTCTGTATTAAATTTCCTGTTCGCATCATCAGGTCAGGTCGGTTCCCTCAATGAGAAAATGAGTGATGTGTACAGTGGTACAGTGCTATCCCCTCATTAATTCCAGTCTTCAAAACATTATAGATTATTCATATACACGTCTAAGAAACAAAGATTGAAGGTACCATATTAAACAGATCTTCTAATGTTGAAGTGGCTGCTGATTTTGGATGGTCCCACCAACATCCACGTCAACATACACATCCCAAAGAGCCCACATGTTCTCCTGCCCTGCTGTGGACCTCAGTGGAAACAGGATTGAGCCCAGCAACTGATGACTCCAGAGCAGAAATATTGAGTTCCATGCAATTAAAGAAAGCAATAAGCCTGGTGGCTTCCTCTCCTGACAGAAAAGGCCGTTCAGTGCCGTTAATCAGTTAATGACAGGTTATCTGGGGACAAGGAGATATAGTAGCATGTTGATGTGGTGGCACGGTACCTAATCACATGGACTCATTCTCTCTCAACAAAGGAAAAAGCCAACCCGGCAATATTTTCAATATTTTAAGCATAAGTTGTTGACACAACAGAAAAAGAACCATATCTGCATGACACTAAGGTGCTCAGAATGGCAGGCGTAATTCCTCTTCTTATTCCTTAAAAATAAAGTTTTCAGCCCTGAGTAAATCTCTTCTCTATAGGTCTGTCACCCCTCCCACCCCTTGTCTGTCTTATTTAGATAAGACTTCTTAGACATATTTATACTACACGCCTCCAGGGCAAGAGCTGCCACTTCACATTTCAGTAGCACCTCACACAACACGGCTGGGATCTCACTAAATGAACCCAGGCAATCTCAAGATTTAAATAATGTTTTTCAAAAGGCAAAAAATTTGCCTCCTAAAAGCACACTTAGTTGTGAAAATAATACGTTTTTACAGAGGACCAGAACAGATTAATTTCCCAGTCATCCCATCCTTAAGATACCTGGTATCCTATATTGTGGAGCCTCTCCTAATGGAAATTTTCCACTGGAATGTCTTTAATCAAAATCAAAACCCAAATATTTCTACCTTCTAAATTCTAAAACACACATCACAGAGCTCAGGAGAACAAGGTGGCACTCACCCAAATCCAAGCCAAAATTTAGGTAAATCTTTGAAAATACTGATCTTTCCATTTCCTTTGTATTGAATTTAGTGGTAGTCTAATTCTGAGCTCAAATTATTTAAGTGCATTTTGGTTGATTTAAAAACCAACCAACCAACCAACCAACCAACAACAAAAACAAACAAAAAAACCCACAAAAATACTTCTAAAAAAGGCCACAGCCCTTAGAAAGGGTTTAGCAAATCTCTGAGTGGCTGCCAGGTGAAGCATAGAGCAAAAAACCAATTTGCTTTATAACGCCCAACTATTTCGCAGGTGACTGTTGCGCACATTGCAATGTAGGCACGATGGTATAAAACGTTAGAACAATAATATGCACCCAACTAATTGAAATCGGATACTCAGGAATGCTCTTGAAGGTCTCCAGTACTTCCTTTAAAAAGGTATTGATAAAAAAAGGACACACAACTCCTTAGTTCAGAAGCCTCTTTGAAGTACAATGCCCTTCCGCACCAAAACCATCTTTCCTCCTTCACCTTCGCAGTAATTACCCTCAAATATTTAACCGAAGCTATGCAGAGTCATTTTCCTTAGACAACAAGATTAGGATCATTATAATAAAATCTAGTAACTGTCCAGATAATCTATAAGGGATATATGTTTGTCAAACGAAACTGTGTACATTTCAAAATGAAAAGGCAGATCCATTTTGACAATAAACAAGCATATCGGAAGGGAATGGTGAATATTTGAAGTCTTTTCAGGTAGAAAGGCAGCACAGACAACATCTGAGCAGCCCTGGCCTCACCATAATGACCCTAATCATGAACTATCTGATAATAAAAAAATGCAGGTAGTAGTTGGTTGAGAGACTGAATAGTTACAAACATGTAACATTTTAACGAAAATTAATCATATTAAAGACCTTGCACAATATTCTGATAAGTTTCACCTGAAAAACCTCATATGGTTCTTGTCACCTGTGTTGAAGGAAGAGGAATTTGGACTAGAAATGGTACAGAAAAGGACTTGGTAAATTAAGAAACTGTCTTGCAAAAGAAAATTCTATGAATTCGGTTTATTTAACCTTCACAGAGTAAGATGTTCTTTGTCTAGGAACAGAACTGCTAAAGACACGCTGGCAAAACCCTCCCAAATGGGTATGAACAAGCTATGGGTATCTCAAAGGAGATGAGTGTGGAGGAAAACTTTGGGGCAGCCTTCCATGAAGACTAAGAGAATATAAGCTAATCCATTTTAAGATTGAATATCCATGAACATGACATGGTTATGTTAAGCAGTACATTGTAATAGTAAAATCTGACATTGATTAAAAAAACATCCCTCCATCTCACATGCTATTAAATACTCACCATCTGCATCTATCCCTCTGTACCCTACAATAGTTAGCACAAAACCATGCGCCATAAATGAAATAATAAGATCTTTAGTACAGTGAGTATAATTCTTAATCTTCCCTCAGTGTCTTGTGACGGAAAAAAGTAAATAAAACTATATTTTTTAGTGGTATGTCCCAGTACACACACACGTTCCTGTTACTGAATCCAGAGCTCCTGGAGTTAAACAGGAAAGTACCTGCATCAGCAATTGTACCAACCATACGATACATCTGCTGTCATAAATTGATCAAAGTCTCTCCTAAAAGGCATGTTGATGTTGACCTCTGGAAAGAGCCTGTTTCAGCACCTGCCCACGTTGATTAGAAAGACTCTGCTGCATTTTGCTGTCTTCACATTGAACACTCATATGCCCACATTATCCTTGTTTTCCTGGTTATGAGCGTCAAGGAAACAGATTTTTCTTTCTCTTGGACAACCCAACATCTCTTGTTCCTTTTGAACTGATCTTTCGTACATGATACCACAACTGTGTACAATATTCCATACGAGGCTTCTCCTGCCTCCTGGTAGTTTGACTGCACTCATACTTATTTCTCCGGGTATCTTTTAGGAACAAATTTATCTTTTCCACAGCATTATGATGCTGCAAGTTCACAGCTGTGTTGTCTTCTCCTGACTGACCCTCCTTGGGAAAAAGATCTGTGTCCTTTTAACATGTCAAAAATAACATTTCCTCAACTGTGATAAAACAGAAGGGTGGGAAATATATGACCATATGCAATAGAAATATCCTAACCTGTGAAACACAGAATTGCACTTGGCTGTTTAATGTTTACTGTAGAGTGCCAGCGACTAAGGTTTACAATCTAGACATCTATCAACTGGCAGAGATTCCAAACTTTTCAGCTTGGAAAAGCTCTGTGATCCGATTGCAACATCAAGTCAATTATCAGCTGCAAGATAATGCTATGACGATTCAAATAAACTGCTTATAAGTCACTAATATAGATGGCAAAAGCTTAGGGAACCACAGCGACTCTCCCTTCCTTAATGAAAAGTATAGCTAAGTCAGCTAGTAAAAATAGGTCTATCAGACCATAACTTTTCAAACATCTTATCAGCCCAGTCAATTCTTCTGTTGCAGTTTTTAAGTTAAGCACTTGAAAATCTCTTCCCGAATGAAGTGTTTCTTCCAAATAAGTACGTTTTCGTTGCTGTGTGCTACACATTAGCCCAGAAGGCACATTGAGATAAGAGCATTAAAGGGAAATATTTAATAGAAGGGGATGCCACGTGTAAACCAGGACAGAAATTTTATACACAGTGGATAAATCTTTTAACACTCTCTTCACGGGGAAAATTCTGAATTAACTCACAATTTTACAATTTTTTTATAGCTAGTGGTTTTTAATCTAGTGCTTCACCCAACTTATGGCACATTAACTTCTGCAAAACTCAAGTTCTGGTCTAGTTGCTGCCATTGACCTCCTTGCACACATTTCAGATGGTGCTGAGCAACACTGCACGAGCAGAAGACATCATTTGCTAATAGTCCTATGTATAAAGCGCTTATGCAAAGACATGCACATTTCTTTTGTGTCATGTTATTGAATATGTTAAAATCTAAGCAGAAATGAGTTACAGGGAGAGAAAACTCAAACCAGAATTCTATCTGCTTAGTAACAAGTACCACTGAAGTTTTATAAACTGAAAATAGCAATAACAGAGGTGAAAAGTGACAGCCAAGCAGCTTCTGCTCAGTTTTCTCCAGCTCAGTGTATGCCATAAGCCTCATCCCAACTGGGAAAAGACAGAAGTTACTCCTGCTGACACTTAGGTGGCTCTTCAACCAAGTTTACTTTATTCCATTTCAAGAAATAACACTTTTAATATGGGCTTATTGTGGGGTCATTTATTATACCATGTCAAACCCAGAATATTTCTTCTTACTTAGAAGACACATGCACCATCTTCATTCATTAGTTGCTCATAGGCTCAAGAAAACCCCAAACCCAAACACAAACCAAAACACACCCTGGAAAGGTTATCTAGTGCCAGTTATACCCAGATAGGTTAGTTATCATGTTTCTACTGATAAAATAGTAGGGAACATCTTGTAAAAGGTGGAAACCTCCTCAGATTTCACAGCCCCACACACATGCTACAAGGTTGGGGGTTGCTCAAAACCAGGACAATTTAAACCTTACATAAAGAAAAAGCATCACGTGCCTTTTACATCAACCTTCAATCATCACAAAAACAATATATCACCCTTTGCAAATTCTCAAAGCCATAAAACTGTGAGTGGGAAAGATCCTTGTATTGATTACGTGTTTGCATAAGGTGTGTGTCTGACTCATAACGGTTGAACAACAACAACAAAAAGAGAGGAAGGTCTTGTGTTATATGTCGAAAATTTGTTCTGCTAGTCTCAAATGCAAAAGAGAAAGAAAAACAGAATTAAGCAGTTATTTTTCTCCCCAAAATTGGCAGTACTTCAGAAAGCGGGCACTGCCTATTCACCAAAAGGCACCTCAGTTACCGGTTCCCTATTCCTCTGAATAACACCAATATGCTCCAGAAAATCGGCAAGAAAAGCCCATCAGAATTGCTCAGGAAATATATCCAGCAACAAAAGCAACCTTGTATTATGCAGATGACAAAGAGATTTGAGTGAAAATTTTGTCAAGGTTTTCCCACTCTCC
Source organism: Patagioenas fasciata (assembly GCF_037038585.1). Classification (NCBI taxonomy): domain Eukaryota; kingdom Metazoa; phylum Chordata; class Aves; order Columbiformes; family Columbidae; genus Patagioenas; species Patagioenas fasciata. Next base: position 4,116,218 of record NC_092524.1, on the reverse strand, counting down.
AAAACAGATAATTAACATAAAAATGAAGATTTCCAAAGTTTTCCAGAATGAAAACCTGGAACATTTCAGGAGTTAGATGCCAGTTCTTGCTCGGTTACAAGCGATGCAAACAAGCAAGGAAAACTGTAATTCTGGGTAGATTTAGGGAAAAAAATTCTCCCAGTGGAAGTGTTGAAACACTGGGATAGAAGCCATGCGTTTTTGGAGCTTGGCAAAATCAATTGGCCTATAACAACCTGATGTTTCTTTGAAGTGAGCTCTACTTTAAGCAAGGGGTTGGCCCAGCCCACTTCCAGAGGTCCCTTCCAACCTAAATTATTTTGTGATTCTATTTACAGAAGTAGCTGGAATAGTTATTAGTTACTCTTAAGGACTCCGTAGGAATCAGTCAGTCAGTTCCAGATCTTGGTTACACTTCTTTTCCTTAACAAAACCGCAATTTGCCTTCTATGTCTGTCTATCAGAAGACATCGTCAACTTGTTCCTCAAGCTAAATTAAGAGATAAAATGTCCAAAATGAAATTATTGCATCATCTTTACAGCCATTTACATAACAGCCTTATGTCTGGTTGGTTTACCCTCAACGCAATAGCATACAATGCTATATCTAATATAGCAATGGTTTTCAAATATTTCTGAAGCAAGTAATTTCCAAATGTTTAAAATAATATTTTCAGGTGTTAAAAAGTGGTAAGTACCCAACAGAGAAGCAGTGAAGTGGTGGAAAGTCTAACACAAGCAACAACAACCAAACCAACACCAGACAAGTGCACTAAACGAATGGCATCACTGTAGATATAAAACAACCCCCCCAAAAATAAAAAGGGTCAAAGGTTGAAGGCAGTAGCTCAAAGGGTTCTTCCAGAAGTCACTCATCTCTTCACTCCCTATTTTTTATGCTCTTGTATTTAGAATCTATTTCTATGTTCACAGAAGTAGCAAGTGCAGTTTTTCAATAACCTGATCAGAGTTGGACCTGTAGTGGGTTTGCTAACCCTCTACAACTGCCTTCCCCAAGTAGTTTATGGGTAAGTCCCCTTGACCGCAAGTAATGAAGATGTGCCTTGAACATCAGAATCACCCTGACATCCTTTTCATAAAGCAAACACACAAATAAAATGGCTGCTAAATGGATTATATAGCAGTATGTGATATAAATAAGGCTACCACTCCTCAAAATAATTCAAGGGCAATATTTTGGAAGAGGAGCTACCACAAACTAAGTTTCAAGCAGGGTTAGACACCTATTTTTGCATTGTGCTCTTCCAGCAACATCCCAGTTCTTACAAACTTCACTAAGTCTTGCAGGATCTGATATCTGGGGACTCTGTGATAACAGCAGGCAAAGTGATTTATGCCATGCTGCCTAAAAAGATCTATATTACAAGTGGAAAAAACTTTATCTTCTGCAGTCTGAATCTTTCAACTACACAAGTGATTCTCACCATCACCACCCAAAACTCTCAACACTATATATGTGGTTATTTTTGGTATACCGTAATCAGCAAACACTGATAAGTATCTTCTAAAGAAACAAGGACAACTGTAAGAAACAGCGCATTCACTAAATTGATGCCATGTAAAACTTCATGGCCATGGAAAGAACAGTACAGTTTCACTGATTGTTATGAAAGGTAAATTTTCATTTGCCGCCAAATGCCACAACAAACAGCTGAGGATGTCTCATTCCATCTTATTTCCTACACGACTTGGTTATTTATTTATTGTTTTATTTATTTTAAAGCTTTTATTCTGGTCTTCCGTTCCTCTTCTTAGTTGTTGCCAATTCAAAAATTGTCCTTTTGTATTTTCAGATGCCTGAGACATTTTCATTGGGCATTGTCTGTTCTGTTTACTCTGACGCTTAGCTGAAGATTCCATTTAAAAATACTATAAAGCTGACTTTCTTTGATCCAGTTTATCACTACAGACCAGCCAAGGCCTATGGAGGAGCTCTGCACAAAGCTCAGCTCATGTGAGACCCTTAGGATGAGCCCTGCCAGACCCCCTGAGACCAAAGAGCACCCACAGCCCTCCCCGCAATCTCTGCAATTCTCTAATTACAGGGGACAATAAACACCCACCGGGAGTAAGGCACCCAGTTCAGGTTTTTATACTTTTCTCCTCATGGTAAATCCAGCACTTTTCCAGCAGTCTGAACATTACTTGGTCAGATTTTGTTGTGCCTTGAACACTTAGCAGCTATTTAATTTCTCAGCTCACATCTCCTTTGCTCTGCTCTGTTCAATGCCTGGCTTCTCACAGGTGCTCATTCTGTTTGCAAAGTCCATTCACAGCGTGGCTGAAAAGCCAATGGATATGCAAAGACTTTTTAATACACCTGTGTACACAGCTCTCCCCGCTTCCCAAAGAGATCTTTGCATGTGAAAAGGGAGGGAGGGCTCACTCCACCCTCCCTTTGCAACCAAGCCTGGGCGACCCCCACACAAAGCCGCACATTTTCCCTGCCAGCTCACAAATTCATTATTCCAGTGCCTACTCATGCATGAAATATCCGAAACTATCTGATCCCACGTGAAGAGCTGCTTTTCTATCTAGAACAGAATGCTTAAATAAAACATGTTTATCTCCTCTTTCCCGGCAAGGAAAATAAGCAGAGATTGTTAAATTACTGGGCACACTATAAATTTTCTATGATCGCAGAGCCTGATACAAAGAGGTGCCGGGTACCCTTGACTCCCACATGGATTTCAAGAAAGTTTTCACATACAAAGGCTAAAGGATTAGACCTGTAGCAAATCCCTGGGTTTGATTACAAACTCCTCAGGAAAATAAACCTTTCATATAGAAACTTCAGAGAAATGTAATTTTCTTTGTTTACATAATCTGCCAGCGAGACAGAGAAGAGGAATTTAAAGCTATCTCAGCCATTGCCTCGATACTTTTTTAACATCAAATAGCTTTAAAAACAAAGCTGTTCATAGGGAGTCTCTCTAAGTTTTGAGCAGAGTTTAAATCTTGGTATGGACGGTAATTCAAACAGACAGGCAGGTACATGGGTTTCCTGATCTCATTTATGCTGGAGGAATGAAGCTGCCACACACTTTCTACTTACAGGGAACAGAGGGGTTTTTACTTTCTTGAGAAGGCAAAAAAAAAGGAGGGGGGGAAGAATTTAAAACCACACTGTTTAGCAAATAAAAACCCAAAATGCTCCCAGCTGACAAAATTATTCTAACAAGACTAAGAGAAAACTGTTTCCAAGATGAAAAAAGCACAATAAAAAAAGGAAGGAGAGCTATACACATAATCTTTGTTTCTATTCTTACTTTTAAATGAGCTTAACTCCAGCGATGAAACAACACGCAAAACAACCTAAAGCAGTCCAAAAGATGAACTAATGAGTAACAGACCCGGCTGCAACTCTATTGCACAACAGCATTCCAGTTGGGGAGAACATCGCTTCAGCATCAGCCTTTCCATATTTCACCATCTCTCAGCTATTTATTTACCGCACCTGGACAAAAGCTCCTGTTTGCTACTGGAAGAAAAAAAACCAAAGTGCCGTACAAACGCGCTGTTTTTAAAATCAGGTTTTTGAAGGGGTTTTTGTTCTGAAGTCCTTACCAGCTTCATGGCGCTGTTGTTCTGCTCCCACCGCCACAGCATCACGCTCATGGTCCCCAGCGAGCACCTGCGGCCGGGCGGCGGCTGCACCTCGGCTGTCACCTGCCCGGTGGCCGCTCATCCTCATCTCATCTCTTCTGGTCTCGTTGGCCGAGATACATCGTCCGTGGGGAAGAGAAAGGCCGGGAAGGTCACGGAACGATCGTCCGTCTCATCCCGAGCCCCAGAGCCGGGCGGGCTCTGCTCCCTCCCACGGCCGCGCCGGGAGGACGATGCTTTAACCCCTTCGAGGAGGAGGGTCCAGCTCCGGCTGGACCACGCAACAAAACACACACTTGTGTTGTTTCGTTTTGTTTATTATTTTTTAAAGTTGTGGGATAGGGACGTAGTGAAGCACTGAAGGTGAACGGGAATACTTTGCAAAAATAAACCCCTACAAAATAGAAATGAATAGAGTTCCAAGCCAGCTGTTGGTTTAGAAAGATGCCTGAGGGTACTGGGCACGTTTTAGAGCAAAGCAGTAAATTACAGGGGATTTCCTCCTGAATTTGACGACCTAGGAGCTCAGCTTCTAAACGTGGCTTGTTTTACCTGCATGTAGTGCAATCTAGGCTGCTTCCATTTAAACTTTCATTTGTACTTAAGACTGCTGGATGGGAAAGGAATAGCATTTCCCTCAGTAAAAGGGAAAGGGGAAAACAGAAGAATACACGTTGTTTCAAAAGGATGGACCCAATCTGAAGTCACTGTATCTTTAAAACTGGGTCCATCTTTTTGAAACACCCTGTATAACACCTCAAAAAATGGTTCACTGTGTGGATCGTCATACATCAACTTCAGGAATATAAACTTTGCATTTCAAGAGATTAGTAAGAGTAGTTATAATATCCAGAATGACTGTACTCAATGGTAAGAAATATCACAGTTTGCTACATTTTCTGTATTTAAGATACACAGCTATTAAAGATCTATGTAAATGCCAGACTACTCCAGAGCTTCTCTCTTGCATCCTTCTGAAATCTCTTGCCTGTTCCCCTGAAGTGTCTGATGTCGCGGTTGAGACGGCCAAACAGTCTTACCCCGTGTAGCCGTCCAGACAAGATACTCAACTGTGGGAAGATTCATGTCAGATCTTGCACAAGCTCCTATGAAATCACCAGTGGGAAAGGAGCTTCGCACCACGCACTTGGCTGTTGCTCCTCACACTTCTGCTCTGGAAAAGGTTCTGTATGTGACAGAGGGACCTGGGGGACAGGAGACCACAGGAGACCAGAGGTACATCCCCATCCAGAGCACCCCAAGCCTGGGTTTTTGGGATGGTTTCTTTGGTGGCTTTGGTTTTGCCAAGCCACAAGTAAATGGTAAGGAACTATGGGAAAAAAATAAGGTGTTTGAAGCAGTTCCCCAGGCTGCCCCTTTTCCCACCCTCTCCTCAAATACAAATTGTGAGTCAGGCAAAGAAAACTCTGCTGGCTGCACAGGGAGGAGGCAAGAAACGATTGCACACATAACCCAGGGTTAAAGGATCTGGAGCCCATGAGCAGCTTCTGATAGGCTGCTGTCATTTTCTAAGTGTTTGAATATTCCTGTAAAGAGATATGGTCCTTATACTATAGTATTATAGTCTACTACAGTCCTTATACTGGCTGCTGCTCAGCTGAAGCTCTTGAGTCTCTTTATTGGGATGCGGTTTACGCCTGCAAAACTTGAATTCGTGATCCTGTACTTCTAAAGGCGCAGTCTTCTGGGGCCAAAAGGAGTAACTATACCCAATTTGTTCTCACTGTGCAGCTAAGACATTAAAGAAAAGAAAAATAATAAAAAGGAAAGAGGGGGACACCAATCTGTACCCAAACTGATCACTTTCTTTGCTAAAATTTCCACTATTGCATGATTTTACCGGCTAGGTTGTCTCATGTACCCATTAGTATCTTGCTGAAGAAGTAACACAAGAAATTAGTAAATAAGCATTTGAAATTCTGCATATACGCATTTCTATAAGAAAAAAAAAGTACGCATCTCTGTATTGAAGTCTTTTCTTTAACAGTTATGTTTCTATGACTTGGATTTCATTCCGTAAGTCTGTAATTGTTGTTCTGTTCTGATTATTCTTAAGTGATAAGAAAGAAGGAATAATTATAGAAACAAAGAGTAGTAACATTCCTTCAATGTAAAAAGAATTTCCCCACCAGTACTGGTAGCTTGAACACATAGAAAAAGAGCAGCATGTTGAAAGCATTTAAGACTTTATACACACAGGTTACCACAGAATTAAAATTTGAATCCTATCCTGTGAATAAAGAACCCTTGTTCTTTCACTTCACACCAACGTGGACCAAAGCCCCAGCACAGGGAAATCTACATAAGCGAGTACCCTGCTGAAAGGTCATTCCTCCAACATTCAAAAGAGGAGAAGGTCAGAGCCCCTTTGAGGGCTCAAATATAAGATGTATGGTCCTCAGGAGGGTCACAAGCAGGGACAATAACCTGCTGACAGAGCCCTGAATGAAGGAATGAATGAATGAATGAATGAACGCACTCGGAGGGAGAAGCCTGGGTGTGATGCCAAAAGGATTTTGTGAGAGCATCTTACCAGCACCTCCGAGGAGCTGCGGTGCTTAAACGTGTCCCTTCCCCGCTGCTGACACGGTGGAAACATCCCAAGGCTTTGCCATCGACATGCTGGCACCTGGCTAAATATCCTGACTGAAAGGTTGTTCTGCTCCCAAAAAACACACAAACTTCAGACAAATTTATAGAAAAAAGGGAGCTGAGGCACAAGGAGCTTTACACTCGCAGGATTACGGCCCATACAAAAGGCCAAGACAACCCACAGCACAAGCCCAAGGAGCCTCAGACATCTCCTAAGCCTCTTAAAAGGTTGTTGATGATCTGCTCAGCTGGTTTGAGCAGACAAATGTTTTCATTCAACCCCTCCACCTGGCACCAAACCAGGGATTGCGAGAAGCAAAGGAGAGGTCACAGAAAGTGGTGGTTTCTTGTCTGCCATGGCAGGGGAAATTCTGGTTTTGGGACCTTTTTCTGCTGCTTTAGTGCCTGGGCAACAGGGTAGAGCCAAACTGGCCCCTCAAAGAGGGGCTCAGATACAAACAAGCAGATTAAAAGACCAGATATAGATGGAAGGACATGGGCTTTAATTACTCTTCAGCCAACCAGTCTTGTTTCTTTGAATACAGTTTTCTGTCTATTTTTACATTAAATGAAGCGTAGCTGAGATTTGGAGTATTCTCTCATTTTATCCCTTATGGGCCAACTGAGTGTGAACAGTCTGATATACTAATGAAGCAAAACTCCTGAGGTTAAAGCGTGAGTTGTGAATCTCCAAATCACTTTTCAAATTAATTAATATCCTTAATTAAGATCTACGTTGCTTTTAGAAGCTTTTATTTAATGGATTCCCCTAAGCCGGCCTTGATTTGGGACGAAGATCACCAGAGTTCTGATACGGTTGCCAGGTGTAACCGGCATTTATTTCTTCCATTAAAAAGCAAGACTTCGGAGCCGCCTTTCATCCTCCTATCTCTCTCCTAGGCTCCCTTGACAGAGCGAAAGAGATAAGATTGGGATTGAAGTTGGCGAAATCTGAGCACGACCTCTTGCCCCCCAGAGTTCTTCCCCGATCGCTGCATTGAATTCTTGAACTATAAAGCATTAGAGCTCCCCAGAAAGCTTTATCATGATCTCCGACGCCATATACGCGTTGACATGAAGATATTAAGCTGAACCTTCAGAAAAGGACGTTATTTACATCTTTAATGGGCATCTAAACATCCCTATTAAAATGCTAAACAATACACTTGTTATTCAGCAGCAAGTTTTCAATGAGAGAGAAACACGCGTGTCCCCAGCACACCCTGCGCTCTAATGAGACATCACTCCAATTCCCAACGCTTTCCAAATAAAACTGCTGGAAAAACAGGAGGAAACAGGTGTTGGAGACATTATGAATGAACTCGGTGCATACGGTCATTGTCTGTGCAACGTTTACTATAAAGAAAGCTCGGGGAAATCCGTTCACTAATAATCCATTGTTTGCCTATGAAAAATATGTGTGCTAACAGCTTGCTCCGCAGTCATTAAACAGTCACACTCTTGTCATTACAATTACTTTTGCTTTTTAATCACATAACACTTTGTTATGTTTTTTACTTAGAAAAGGAAGCACATTATTAGAAAAATTTATTACTGCTCTTCTATGCATTTTGATCAAAAATATTGAAATTTTCTACTCACCAAGAGGCGGGGTTTTATTTGTTTGTCCTAAATGTCAATAACCAGTTTGTTTTTCCTTTTATGATTTACAAAATGGAAACATGTCCAAAATTAAAGTACTGATTAAAACTACTGAAGTTGTCAATAATAATATTGGTTATGTGTGATGTGGGAGAGAAGGGGAGGATAGCTCAGAATTATAACAGATGATAATAATTTTCATCCTAAAAAAAATAAATCTCAAGATGGTGTTAAACAGCAGTCACCAAATTAAACATTTTCTAAACCACCTGATAAGAATCCCTGCACTGGTCAGTGTTAGAGGACCCAATGAGGATCTACCCTAATGGTGAATCTCGCTTTACAGCAGTTGTTGGGAGGTTCTGGAGGACAGACGGACAACTCATGCTGGGCACCAGCCTTCAAAGAGCAAGAATGAGACATCCTTGATAGTCCCAGACCTACCAGCCTCCCACCAGTCCCAGCCAGGAGCACAAAATGAGGGACAGAAACTCAATTAATCAACAGCCGAAGCAGATCGTACTATTACTGGCAAATGAACATCCCTCTCTGGAAAATGTGTCTCGTTAAACCGGTATTTTCTGCTGAGTTCACAGCAGCTTGTGAAAGCGATAACGCAGATGCGAGGTTCTTGCATTCACATCTCCTGACATGCTGGAAACCAGAATAATAACAAATCAACCTGGCAAACGTCAGCTGGGCTGAAAAGGAGCTAACTGGTTTAAAAATACATGATACATCGGATATTATCATTAAGAAAATAAGCAGATTGACTGTGATCTGCAGGGATAATTTTCAATGCCCCCTTTTCTAAGCAAGCCTTAAAGGGGCATAAAGCAGTTACAAATTTGCAGGTGGTACCATAAGTAATGGGAGAAATAAATGATAAAAAATAATATGATCAAAATTAAAGTAGCTCATATATGCTGACCAGAGCCATGAAAAGGTGTTTCAATACAGTGAATATAATGTTGTAACAAGGAGAAACTAAGAATGTCCCAGAGATCAAAGGACTCTCCATGAATTCGGTGAACCTGAAAGATTTGAGGACCAGGAAAGAGCATCAATGATGTGATGCGCATTGCGATGCTGGGGTTTCTGCTGTGGTTACAGGGGCAATGCAATTCTTGTGGATAAGAACACATGGTTATCAAGTAAAAACAGGCTTTATTACCTGCTGGTTTTAATGCTGGTTTGTGTGCAACAATTCAACAGGTTTATTAACCCTCAGAGAGTCTTCAGAGAAGAGCAACAATAACAACTTGAGAACTGGAAAATACGTATCTCAGGACAAGATTCAAAAAGCTCTGTTTCATTTGCAAGAGAAGAGTAAGGGCAAATATTATATCATAACAGGAACCAAATAAAATATCGAAGCAATTCAGAAGAAGGCATATGGACTGTTTTATGGAGGAAGTCAGAATGAATTATCGTATTTATTGTTGTCTTACTTTATCATCAAAGGCTATTTCTAATTTCCCCACGGAAGTGTATCAGTTCACTACAGATCTGCTCCTGCCAACCTTTACAAACATTCATAGCTCATCGGTTTCAGAAAGACTCCAGGGGGTATAAGCAAGAACAGTGTTAAAGCAGCAAGTGTCACCGGTAGAATAAACCACTGAGCCCACGATCAGTAAAGACTCAGATCTTTTCTGAGAGGTAATGCACAATGCAATAATCTACTTTGCAGCCTGATCTCTATTATGAGAATATGTTTCAGTGTAAGTTTTAAGATCCCTGAGGAAAAGGAGGCTTAGAGATACAGCACTGCTACAACCCTAACTCTTGCAGAGAATGGAAGCAGGAAGAAAGGACATACTCCTTTGTAACTCTTCAACAAACTCCAGAGTAAATCAGAACCCATTCTGCTCCAAAGAAAAATATTTTAAAAATAATTTAAAGTTAGCCTCTGATGCCTGCTTGATAATTCTACACTATTAGGGCCAGATCACTAAATGTTTTTAAGGCTTTGAGCTCTCTTCCTGCCATCCGTGTGCAACACTAGCATTGTCTATACTGCTGTGACTTGAATCTATACCATCACCTGGCTCCTGCCAGCAACCTCGTGTAACACCAAGGATTAAAATAAACATAATAGTAGTGGAAAGCTGCTCATGGTCCATTTTAAGTTCTACCCTGAACTGGGCGAGTTCAACAGCTCAGTAGCGCACCAAGGAACAGGCCGTTGTTGTTGTCGTTGCAATATTAATTTATTGATCAGTACACAATGGAAAAAGCTGCTACACAAAGTAACAAAAATACCAGTAGACTGAAGAGGCACTGGCCCAAAGACACGGTTTGCAACAGCATTTCTCTGCTTGTAGGAGTTTCCACACAGGATGTTTTGTTCATAGGATGTATGTTCTGCAATATCACCCACGCAATGAAATCTCAGTGAGCATCGTGAGGGGCTCAGACCATGAGCTGCGGAGATAAATAAGCAATTGGGTTTTACCCACTGTGGTCAGGTGTGTGACAGCAAAGGAGAAAACCTCTTCCTGGAGCACTAATATCACCAGACACTTTATACTGTTCTACAAACATTAACGAATCCCCAAAGCTGCTCAGTATTCACCCTTTCCAGGTAATACCCTTTAATCAAGGCAGGTATTAGTTTCCTCACTACAACCAAAGGAAAAAGAAAGTGATAAATTAAAAAGGGTACTTTTCTTAGTAGCTTTTGCCAAAACACAACACTGATGGAGAAGCAGAGCAACTGAGAAATTAAATCATTAGAAACCGATCTCATAACGGTCTGAAGAGAACAATAATCCAAGGGTCGGCTTTCATGAGGAAATCTTCTATGGATCCTACTTCAAAAATCTCTTAGGACAGGGTTAGCTTAGGATTATGACTTTGTGAATGTAATCCCAGCTCTGTGACCTGATGTGCCCTGTTCTCTGCTTCCCAACATGTAAACACATGTAATAATTATCAAGTTTTAGAGATTTGGTGAGCTTTCAACAATGGAAGAGATAGGATGCTGAGGAATGGTATCGACAGGCAGCTCCTCCCAAAGACATTGTTCTGCAGGAGATCCAATGCACCAAAGGAGTTTAGATCTCATCATTGCCATGTATTTTCATGAGCCATATGTACCATCATATATCCACCCATACAGCCCTGTTCTACTGGCCAAAAGAAAGGGGCCAAGGAGCTCTTGTCCTGCTCCTGTGGCCAATCTCTGTGGTCACCTCCAAAGGCCAGAAACCTGGCTTTAAAAGGATGGGTTAGTTAGGCAGGATTAAAAAAAATGCAAATTTTTTGTGCGGCCACTTGAACTAACAGAGATACAGAACGAAAAATCATCAGTGAAATTGTATTTAGGAAAAAAAGATGGAAAGACAGAACTATCATCTACTCTAAAAAAGATGAGTGGGAACTCCTAGTATTAGTGAAGCACAATCCAGTGTGTGCAAGGAACAGTATTGAGGAGAGAAGCAGAAATGCCAGCAGCAAAGAAAGGAATGGAGACGGTGATATTTATCATGAAAGAGTGCTCTAGGCTACCTCAAATAGAAATGTAAATTCTACTTCATGATACATACATCCAAATCTCAACATATTCCTGCTGCTTTAAGAGGCACAGATTTCTCTCAAGGGTAAACAAATGCTGAGCTGCCCACGTAGGGGGCCTGAAAACAACTTTTATCTAAACAAAGCTTTTCTAGTCACCGAAGCTGATGCTGAATTGATGCTTCTAGTATTTGAAAGGGATTATCACTTGCTTGAAAATAAAAACAAAAATGCTACTGTAAAAGTTAATCAACTTGGTTTATGTTTTTGGTGGATTATGAAGATAGCACAGAGCTATAAATACATGTTTTAAATATAATCTTATTTTCCCATATATTATCATCACTAAAGATTACTCCCACAGCTTACTGACATTTTTATTTTTCTGTATCTGAAAATATGAAGAAGTGAATAAATATAAAGAAGCTACAGCATGCGCTGTTGTAAATAACCAAAGCATTTTGCTGAGTTCGATGTATATTGCATTAGTGAACAGATCACATCCTGACCCTGTGAATGTCCAAAGGAGTTTATTACAGTTTTCAACCTGCTTCAGATCACTCTAAAAGTTGGTCTATATTGACATGACAGTGGCAAAAAAGTCCTAATTACTTTAATTTGCTCCCCACATTGGCTAAATCTAGACTATGATTTGCAGCCTGGTCTGATTTGATCAGAGTAATTAGCATTTACTAACACAACTTATTTATCAGCTGCAAATTGAGATTCCTCTCCAAGAATATTAGTATTTTTTCTGGGTTTCACTTAAGCAGTTTCTAGATTTAAAGTCATAAATTTTTTCCCCTGACTGCACCATTTCACACTGCTTGGGTGTCTAATTAGTTACACACCTTAGAACTAAAATTATTACTGGTCTGTTCTGAAGGTACCTTAATATGATGATTAAAAAAAATATATATTCTGATTAAAATATATTTGATCTGACTCTTCTTTGCCTTGAAGTTTGACCATGTAACTTATTCACCTTCATATTCAACTTGTGTAACTACAATGATATGAGCTGCAAGGCAGAAAAGAATTGGACCTCGTTTATTACATAAAATTAAACATTCCTTAATTTTATTAAACATCCTTGCAGTAATGTCAGGTCATGCCCTAAAGAGGAGATTCTAATAATACTTTTAAGCTATTTAACAGATTTTAAATCAGTCTCAAGCTATGCTTTGAATATCCTAAAATGTGCTAGTTGCAACCACAATGTTACTTTTTTAAAATATTATTTTAAAAGTTAGATAAATAATAAACCTTAAGCTCATTCCCTGGTAAGCCTTGTATGTTACAGCGGTATTTGTTGTAAGAGGAAGCAAGAAATGGGTCTCCAGGTTTACCCTGAGCAAACGTTTTGATCCAAAATACCCTTTATTATGCCAGCAAAAGCCTTGGCAAAACAACAAGGGCAGCGCCCACAGATTCAAACACCAAGTCGGACCCAATTTCTGCAGCCATCTCTGCCTCAGTTACAGGATGCTTCTCGACTTCAGTGTTTTTTCCCCAAAATTTTTCATCCAGAAAAGCTTTGTTTTACATACAACGTGAATCTTTCACCTTCCCAAAAGACTGAGCAGAGATACATTTTGTATTTCCCATAGGAAATGGCTTCGTGTGGTTGAAGAATTAACTTCTAATGGGCTGGTTGCCTGTTCTGATACTGAAAAGAAATAAAGAGCTTTAGCTCTTGAGTCAAAGGCAACACGTAGCTTTTTGGAGGGGTCTCTTGATATTACACCCAAGAACTTTGAGCAGTCTCAACAAAATTGTCTAAATGAAAATCACCCAGATGAAACCTGACTGTCTAGCAGGAATATTCCCACCAAAACCAGTTGTACAAGTCTGACATTATAAAGACAGGGTTTATATAGTTTTTAGTGGTGCCACTCATCATTTACTCAATGAAGGAATGTTCCACCCATCCTTGCTCCATGACACAAACCACCAACACAGAGACCTTCTCCAGCATGACATGGCACAGCTCCCCTAATCCCACAGCTACATCAGGAAAACAAACACAATAAAAAGCACCACACAAACAAAAACCCAACAAAAACCCAACAAAACCACCAACCCACCACCAGACTACCAACCATTACACATGAGAAATAAGGTCTGGCTTCCATTTCAGGGAAAACTAATAACCAAAATTGTTAACGACTGATAGACAAAAAGACTCTTCTGCTTCCTGCTGGTTTAACCTCTTCTAGGTGAAACTATGATTACTGCTCATAAACGCAGAAATCAAATAAGTTTTGATAACAATAAAATTAGCGAGTTACAAAATAACTCTGGTTTCTTGTCAGAATAGTCTCCTGCAGCTGAAAATACAGCGGGAACGTCGCCTGAAAGAGCCGAGTGAAATCTGCATTTGATATTTGTGAGGGAGGAGACGTTGTCCACAAGACGAACCATTTAGACATATTGCAGGTCCTGTGAAATCTGCTCACTCAGCCTTATCAACCGCATTGGTAACCACAAATGGGGAAAGGACTTTGCTAACAGGAGAAGAAAAGTCAAAATTACTACAAGCGGCCCATATAAATGTCTTATGAGTCTACACACTAAGTCCAAGTCCTTATATCTGGTTTGCTCCCGGTGCAGGTCTGGGATGGGGGATCCCATGGGCCATTCAGCTGGTACTCTTGATTCTGGCAGTTTTATGGGACCTGATGCCTCTGAGATCCTGGGATGCTTCTTTGGAAGCCTAAAGATGATACAAGGACAGTAAAACTGCTTCAAAAAATATTCTCCCCCTCCTATTAAAATTATTTTCCTTCATTCTTAAGATTTAACAAGGCATTGAATTTCTCAGCCAAAATCCCAAGCAAACCCTTGTAACTTTAATGGATTTACATTTTTCCCCGAAACAGAGATTTTGTAGCATAGTACATGGCAGCTACAACAGAGACATTTAGGTCAGACCCCCGCCACGGGTGAGATCAAATTTCCATACACGACAAAGACGACCTTGGCTCCCGAGTGCTGCTTGAAAGACTCATAGCAAATAAATTACGCCTGTACTTCACTGGAAAACATCATGAAGGTCTGAAATACTGCAGCAGATGTTTTATAGAGACAGAGAATCTACAGATGAAGCTACAGAGAGTGGCTTTGTCACCAGACAGGAGGGGTTGAGGAGGGATCTCCTTTTTCCTTTGTAACTACATCTTCTCTGCATTCCCCTCCTAGGATTGCAATAAAATTCTATATAATCAAAGGACAATTAAGTCACTTATGTTAAGTGCAAAAAAAAAAAAGTCATAATTTGATAATGATCCACTAATTTCAGCAAGATGAGACACTGATCACTTAGGGAAATCAAATTTGCACTGGTAATGCAGTGGCTGGACCACGCTGAAGCAATGCAGAGATGTTCATTAACTCTGTGCCATATGCCACCAAATCCCAGCGCGTTCCTGACGGAGACGCTCCGAGGCTGGGAGGACATCGCGTCACCCCCTGTTTGATTCCTGCCATGTCACCCTGTACCAGCAGAGTCTGGATTCCCAAATCATATTTATTTGATGGGTTTCAAGCTAGAAAAGTACTTGTGTCTGGCAACCCAAAGGAAATCAGGCACTTGCTCAAATTAACCACCAGTACTGAACGTGATACAATTAAATGTGAGGATCAGTGAAGAGAAATTAAATGCTGACCACTGGACTATCACTGCCTCAGCTGTACCGGAGTGACAGCAGCTATATATGCCATATGTTACCCAACCTATATGAAAACCTATGGGCTTGTAACACCTGCCCACCCTATCCGGAGCAAAGTGTTTCCCCCCAAACACAGCAGAGCTTCTCCTACTAAACCCCAGCCTGGGCAGTTCAGGTCCTACCAGGAGCAGATACCCCCAGCTGCTCTTGTTTCTCCTCCAAAACCACCTCTCACACTTTGCAAGCAGCTCCCCAAAAACTTGTCATTATTCAGAACCTGATCATGCACAAAGAGAGCTTCAATTTTATGTATATATACTGTTTTACATATTATTATTATGTTTTTAATTTTACAGCATTGGCTATGCCCAACATAAATGTTGGCCATAAAACACAGTGGATTTTTTTTCCCCTTGTTAAGAGAATTATCTATAATAGAAGTGTATCTTTAATAATTCTAATTGATCCCCAATAGCTACTTAATCCTATGCAACTCAGCTGAGGACGCTGGAGGAAAGCAAGGTCTGGTTTGGTTTTGCTCACCACCACCAGGTGGCAATGGCAGCCCAGCTAAACCGCTGCATGAACTGCTTGTTGTCTTTTTTCCTTTCACTCAGACCTGGCCTGAGCTTATTTTAAATTTGCAAGCAGCTAAATTCAATGTCAGACTAATCACGTGTAATAAAAATATCTCCCGCAGCTATTCCCGTTTAATGAGAAAGTCCAAAGATTGGGTCAAACCGAAGTAGCTCCCAAGAATCCATAAACGCTTCCAACCATTCAAGTCCTGCTCTCTGTGCAGAAGGCACAGCTGCCTCTTAACCATCACCTTCACTTCTGCAAACTGACCTCCCTTTGGTGTATTTTTGATCCAGAGAGTGAAAAAAGTGGCCCTGAATCTCCCAGTACCTGTAGGACACTTCATTTTCTGCTACCATAGGACCCCATTACTTCTGATTTGTAACCACCTTATGAAACGATGGAATAATACTTAGCTTCGCATAACAGGACACAGCACACTACTAATTCACTATATAAACTCTGCATATATTTCTCAAAAAAGATGACATCTGGAAAAGCAGAAGAAGAAGATGCTTTCTGATGACCCAAGAACGATAGAGATACACCAGGCCTGTATTTGGACAGAAAACTCAATCAAAAATGGTGTTTATATTGCTCAGCTTTCAGTGAGGTTTCTATAGAACTGAGTTAGGACCTGATGGTCTTACTTTACCAATTATTTTGCTTAAGTTTGACCACGAGGCAGAAGTGGCTTGGTGTATAGAAATTAGTTCCCATGTGCAAATGTAAATCTAGCTATAGGCATCACACTGGATTATGATGCTGAAAATCAAAAAGCAATTTGGCCTTATTCAGTATCCCAAGACTATGTGTTTCTAAACTTCTCAGGCAGTTTAGTAAACAAATCTGTGGTGTTTTTTGTTTGTTTTTTTAAACAGAGTTGTAGAAAGGATATAGTCCTAGGCAAATTCATATATAGAGGTATTACATCTCTGATCTGACCTCACCAGTATCCCATTCAGAATTACAATAAGGTAAAAATCATAATCACTGATCTACAGCTGCTTTTCAGACTCACTTGGAGGCTGATCCTGAGCTCTGAAAGACTCCAGACCACCAGTAACTCCCAGTTTCAGCACCACAGCACCAGCAGCCACCCATCTGGTTTGCAAGGACCAACTCACCCACTCAAAAGACATTTCATACAACCCTAAAGCAAACCCTGAATGGTTTGCATTGGAACCACTGTTTTCTACTAAGGTTTTTCTGTTCATTTTTCTGGACCCACACCCGTATCTCTTTCCATACCAACTACTGAAGAGATAGCATGAACACCCAGGTCTCCATTAAGGGTTATCAGTCCTTCCTGAGCTGAGTTGGAGAAAAGGTTTTAACAAAACACAAACAACTGTTCATTTCAAATTAGCTATCTGACACAGACAATCTCTCTCCTACATGTTGTTTTACCTACAAGGTATTAACCAACTTCAAAGCACGTGATAAACCATAAAACCCTGCCAAGGTCTACACAACACAATGATCTAGAAGAGAACCTAGACCTTAGTCCTCCTCCAGAAGAAACACCTACCTGAATCCTCCCACTTATCCCAGTACAATCCCATGGTGTACACTGGCTTTCCCTGCTGTGGAGATGGGCTGGGAAGCAGAATTGAAACACCCAGTTCCCATGTGTAGCTTTTTAAGGCTGATAAGCAACAGCTGCCAGTCCCATCAATGTCATCATGAAAAGCTGAGTTGGGTGATGAGGAGGGAAAGAGAAGAAGCCAGCTGCAAAATATCAAGGCACATCCACTAATATCAAAAGCCTTATTCCAAGACTGGGAAAAGAAATGTGACTGGAGAAAACAGAAGGTGGTAGAAGGAAAGGGAATTAGATTTTCTTGGCTTCCATGCATCACTGGAGACTTCTGAAACTGAGCATGTCCATCCTTAAGATGTAAAGGATTTACCTTCTTGTAGGCAAAACCCATTGCCACCTTTTTGTCAGAGGAGCAGCTGTTCAAATGCAAGTTACACACCAGGACTTGTTGTCCTGAGTTGCTTTGGTCTTTAAAACCAGTTCCAGTATTATCTGCTATTCATAAAGCTAAATTATGACTTTAACTGCAAGTTGTATTCCTTCTCCTTCAGAATTTAAAATGAGAAATCAGAATATGAAATTACCCACTGACTCCAGCTGCAATATGCTTGTTCTTTCACACTTTCACCCACACTCATTGGAAATTCAGTTCAAATATGACAACTTGAAAATTGGGTTTAATCACAACTAATACATGGAGGGTTTTTTTTTCCTCCTCTTTTTGCTCCTTACATCTCATAAGCACCCAAAACAATGATGTGTAGAGTGGCTGAAGTACAGTCAAATAACCCCATGTCTGAGCAACAGGTGTCAAACTCCGCAAAACAAAACCAGATACCAAGAAACCCCAAAACACGCTTTAATCTGAACTATTCTGCCTGGCATTCAGCCTCGGGGCGAACACTGCAGCTATTCACAGCATCCACTAATACTTCTGTGCCATTTCTAAGCCAGAGGACCAACGTCTCTCGAAGCGATGCAATGTGGTTTAAACTGGCCAGACCTCCACAGAAAACGACCACACAAGCGGGGTTTTGCTCTGTGTTCAAACCCAATAAAATCTGCAAAGCTCAACTTAAAGCCAACCTGCCGCACGCAGCAACACGGTAGCTCCAGATCTCTAGAAAAGCAGCTATTTTTAAACTGCGGTAGCAATGAGAACTGCATAAATTAGCATAATTCGCAGATAGTTCTCAGTTGACTGTGTTACATGCTACGAATTAACACTCTGCAGATTCCTGGCTTCCACTAACGCGCTCAATCATGCAATTCATGGGGCTTAAAATCCCCTTTTTCTTTCCTCCAAAATCTCAACAGCCTTTTTTTCTTTTTACACTCCTCTTTTGCTTTTCATAGCAGGACTATCAAAGGCTTGGGTTTCATTACAAATCTCATAAGGTTTTCCATGCGTAACTGGTGGTTATGTGGCTTCGTAATTGCAGGACATCCCACTATTTTCTCCGCTGGTGATTTTCTCCTTGTGGGCAGATGGCATGGAAGTGGAGTGCAGATGGTTACCCACAGCCCGCAGACTCCTCATTATCATTTGAAATAGTGTACGCAGCTCTTCGATTCTTCTCTTTACATTATTTTCAGCATTAAAGGACAAATTGCTGTTTTCAGAAGGCACAGCCAAAAGTAATGATATCTGTTTGCAGTTGAGAGCCTTCTAACAAAGAGGTAATGATGTGCCTTCTATCTTCATGAGTTATGCTAAACTCTATAAGTCATTAGTGGAAAGGATTTTAAATCACATATTGCTTGCTTTGATTCAAGTATTACCTTAAGAAACAAAAAAATATCAGCAAGGAAAAAGCAGATCACACTGAAGCATGAAGGCTTCCCAGTCACACAGTTAGCTATTTAAGGTAATTTCATGGCTCTAGGTATCACTTTACCTGAGCTGCTTGGAATTATAATGGGTTTATCTCCGCAGAACACCTGGGAGATAAGGGAAATGCTGCTGACAAATCGCAGGAGGCAGCAATGAGGTGACTCCTCTGCAGGTTCTTTGATGGCCTAGGGGTCCTCCCTGCCCCGTAAGGACCGAAACCCTTCTTCATAGAAAAGCACAGCTCCAAATGCCATAAAAACTACTCTTATCACGTTTTCAAGCCTTTTCACAGCATGTCCAGTCTGGTGGAACTGGCTTTCCTAACCTTTTACCAGTTGGAAAAGTCCTAAAAACAGCA
Organism: Patagioenas fasciata; assembly: GCF_037038585.1. Classification (NCBI taxonomy): domain Eukaryota; kingdom Metazoa; phylum Chordata; class Aves; order Columbiformes; family Columbidae; genus Patagioenas; species Patagioenas fasciata. The sequence continues at coordinate 4,096,872 of NC_092524.1, read as the reverse complement.
AGTTAAAAATATATGCGGTGAAAAATAGCAAGGAACGAAATAATAAGCATTAGAGGTCATGCCTGGATGTCTGAAAAGCTTCTATTAACCAATGGAAAAGCATTAAAAGAAATAAACTTATCCCATAGTTATAAAAGGGAAACAAACAATACTTAAAGCACCCAAGTGACACGGTTGATGAGGATTTAGTAACTCGCACTCAGCTCTCGCACGCAGCGTAATTGAAAAGTTGGATAATTTGCTCCTGTTCCAGAGGCCTGGAGTCAGACCCGATAAACACAAATAGCATCATTTCTTGGAAGTTTTGACCTGGTGCCTGACAACCAATTACTGAACCACGCTATTCCACCTCAGCTATAATGGAACCTTCTAAATTGTCTCACAAAATCATTTCTCTCTATATAAAGAATGGATACACGTTGCTTAACTAAATTTACTGCCTTTAAGAGTAACCATTAGCAAGCCTTTTCCTCAAATGGCTGAAATTATTTGCATATTATACCTCCAAGACATTCAGATGCTCGACTGAGTTATGGTATACATACACCACATAAATAATGTGACTATACAGTACAGGGCTATAATCTTCCACAGCACGTAGGCATGCTAATGATCTTACACGTGGACAACACAAGACGATATAATGAAGTATTTCAGCACTAAGGGCAATTTATCTTGTCTACATTCATGGAAGAAGATTATAGGACGTCATCTTCTTAGTGGTTTCCCTTTCACAACAAAAAAAAGACAATAATCAGTTTTCATTAGGGGAGACTTGTCCTTTCTGATGTACTGACGTGACTTTCATGTCCTACATGCCAAATACAGCACCGATGGCAATTGAATAACTACACGGCGTGTTCTAACACAAAGGTTTATAAAGGGTAATTGAAATTCTTAAACTTCAGATGTAATATTGAAGGATTTACGCATGTCAAAGAACCTAACAGATATGTTTTCTCTCCAGCTTAATGACTTGTGCCTGACTTTGTAAGTCCATCTTCATCGCACAATATCTCCCAGTTCATCCAAAAGCATGTTCAGAGCTCTTTGGCGTGAGAGGCCCCATCGCCCATGGAAAGGCAAGAGAATTTTGGCAGGGGATGAAACACTGTGCCAGCATTTCTGACACAGTAAGAGTGACTCTATCACACATCTGCTCCCCTGCGAGAAGCTGAATCTGCCAGTGACAAGGTCAATTTTGAGAAGGGTTGGTATTAAAAGATTATGCTCCTTCCATCCTCTCACTGAGGCTGCACTAATTATTTCAGGGGAGCGAAGGAATTCCTTGATGCCCCAACTCTTCCTTCCCTCGCAAGGTGACTCCGGCTGCCGGCACAGCACCCAGAGGAACAGCACGGCACGTCCTAATTCCATAATTGCAGAATTAGCCATTTTCAACCTTGAAATTTAACCCTAAGAAATTGAGTATGCAGTAATCCACGTAATCCAGGCCTCTACACCTGTCCCTCTTCCAACTAATCTCGCCACCCTTCATCATGTCACATGTTAATTTAGAGTCCTGTCTGCTAAGGTCAGCGTAAGTGGATGCTCAGGACGCTGCAACAAGCATTTGTCACACGACAGGACCAATTACTTCCTTTGAGAACCCTGTGAGATATAGAAATACCAACAGAGAGCAAAGCCCTTCCCCGGCGACGCATAAACCACCTCTACAAATGTTCTGGGAAGCGGCGAAGAGACAGAACATATAAATAAATAAATGCACGCAGCGTAGCCCCGGATAATGCGATCTGCTGGTATTAAGTTTTCTCCTGAAGGAGTTAAGTATATACCAGCTGCTCTACATTAAACCGAGCTGGCATTTTAAATCATGCAAATTAGCTGTGCTACCAGCCATTCCAGCCTGGCGTTTAACAGCATTGCGATAAGAACGATGCAAAGTGCTGGCCAAGCCCTGCCATTAGAGGAGAGCGGAGGAGGGAGGGTGACAGCACCAAGGGATGCTGCAGCTATTCACAAGATGGTTTACAAGGGACTCCATCCACCACAGGTGTTGTTCACGCGACCAAAATGTGTGCACGGAAAGCCTGAGGCTTTCATTTGTTGAAAATCCATTTAATATGAGCTGCTAAGAACCACTGCAAAATTATCTAGAGTTAAATTATTTGCCAGTGGAATACTGAAAATTCAAATATCTCTCTTTGCTTAACGCTGTGTAATAAACACTGAGTGGATGTGACGGGCCATCGGCTCAGAAATGCTGACACAGCAGCCTAGGGGTGGCATCAGTCCCCACCCTGTCATGCACCAAAGGACATTTCTCAGGCTATGAGGATAACAGATAAAAATTTGTGCTTGTTCAATGCAAACCCCATTTTCTGCTGAATTTCAGAGAGCTCAGGAGGCAATAAAGAACACTAAATCTTGTCTAGTTCATGTTGTTGCAGCCAAGAGATTAAGCTTCTTCAGCACCAATCTGAAACGGTGTGTAGGAGAGTGAAGGATCTGCTATGGAGTTGTCTATGAGCTTCACAGACTCATGTCTTTTCAGGTTCTTTTATATGCCTTTTTATTCCTCTTTTTTTTCTCTTCTTTCCTTTTTTCTCCTTTTTTCAAGTGCCTACTGCAGCAAGTAGCAGGTTCAACACAGGGAAGCTGTGTTGAAAATAAGGGTACAGCCGCTTTGTTATCCAACCTGAGAGACCAAACCAAACCACCGGCGGGTACAATCCCACCGCACAATTCTGCGTATGCGCCACAGATCACTCCACGTGGGCCAAACCCTGCCAGGTAAAAGACTGAAAGGCCACCTCGTGTAGGCAACCGCAAGGAAAATCTCCATTGCCGCAGCGAGGGAAGTTTGTATCTGACTGCTTGGAAACGGGATCCAAGGCAACCGCTGCTCTTCCCTCTTGAAAAGCAGAAAGTGGTTTTTTGTTTTGTAAATTAAAGCAAATTCATTAGAATTCCCCTAGGGAGGTTGTGTAGGGATAAACAGGCGGCTGCTGCCTCCCCTTCCCAGCTCTGTGCTGGACAGCAGGCACCTTTTTGCCAGCTCTCCTTGGCAGGGCTGGTTTGGCACGGTACCTTGGAGCATCAGACCCTGTGCGCTCCAGAGCCTGTCCCGGGGGAGCAATGCTGAAAATACTCCTTCCCAAAATAATCCATCCCAATTAAGGCACAGGCAAGTCTGGAATACATACAGCTTGTCCTGAGAAGCAGACTGACCCACGGTTATCGAGCAAGAAAAGAGAAACCCATTTCTAAGCTGTTGCTGCAAACGGCCGATGCACATTTGATCTTGGAACACACATGACACTTGAAAAATTAGTTTTGAAGCCTTAAATATCCGTAAGACTCTTTGAAATGAAGAAAAAATTGTAACTGAATCAAATTTGTCTTATCAGACCAACCCATTATTGTGTCAAACAGCTATAATTAAAGTTGCACACTGATCTTTGTGGATGCAAATGTGTCCTCTACATCTGCTTCAGGGCCTTAACCTCCAACACACACACACACAGATACTGTTCCTAGATTAAATTTTGTGAAGAGAATATGAAATTTCATCATGCTCTATCGGCTTAAGGAGTATTTCTGACTCCAAAAGACATGGCACGAATCATTGTATCTGCTTGATTTTACAACACTACGCATGATAGATGTCTGTCTGCTGGAGGAAGCAAATTTGCTAGACCCCTTGTACAAGTTGATTAGAAATGGCTTTCTGCTAATTAAAGCCAAAATCTGAGAAACAGCTAAAACAGATATGATGTGGAAAGACAGCTGTACAAAATTACTATTTAACTTACCGGTACTTAAGTCACCTGGAGTTTCCAACAGTGGACATGAGTGGACATGGCTAAAGAAAAAGGAATCTCTTTTTAAATATTTGTTTCAAGACACGGAAGTATAACAAAATCTCACTATCTGTATTCACCACAACATATCTGGATCAGCAACATGAAATCCCACTAGGGTATCAAATGTCTTCTACCAAAGGGCAAGTATATAGAATTAACAGGTGGCAGAAAAATACAATATAACAATAATTTCTGGTCAGCACTTTCAGTAGGAGATAAATGATCCTGTCGGGGAAGATTCAGCTCATCACATGAAACTAAAAGGTATTACTACAATAGTCTTCACAACTGAGAACGTCTCCCTGTTGTCCAAACGGCAGATCCATCAAACAGGTTACAAAGGAGGCTGAGACATCCACTCTAGAAGATTGTTTTCCTACGCAACTCGGAAAACTGTAGTTGCCCATTAGCAAAAAGCCCATGTCAGCTTCTACAGCGTTATTAGGGAGTAAGTCAGACTGTCAAGGGTTTTGTTGTTGCTGTGGGGTTTTCTTGTTTGGTTGCCTTGTTTTTTTGTTTATGTGTTTAATGCCTGTGGGACCATTGTGTTGAAGAGCCCATCCTTCTCCACCCAAGGCATGGAGAGAGCAGCACATCATGTACCTTGGCCCCCACTCCTGTGAGCTCCTGGAGCTTGAAGGAAGGACTAATAAATGGCACTTAGAACTCTAACGAATAGGCAGACTTCCACTTCCAAAGGAAACGCTGATTAATCCATCAATTTACTGCCCAAGAATTAACGTTTCACAGACCTGACCATGTTTTCTTGTCAAGCGTAGTACTACTGCTACCAAACCAATACCTGCCAATCCCTCGTTCCTTGGTCTCTACTATCCATAAGTTTTCCTTCTTGCTTATGTAAAATAAAACCTCAACAACTACCATTGGAAAGTAGCCCATGGACTTTCTCTGCAGCTGCTGGTTCCTCCAATACAGCCTTGCTCTGCTACCTACAGACAATTCTGAAGTCTACACCATGAACGTGGACACACCACAACGCACTTTTGGATTATACCATGGTGGTCACCACATAAAGGACAGGACAGAAGAAACACACTAATATGAGTGACACGACAGGTAAAATAAGGAGATTTAGGGACTCTTTCCAACTATCAAAGAGAGGATATGACAACTTCTAGCCGTAGCTGTAGAGAAAAAGGCCATGCAAGCTGAGAATAGGAAGAGAAGTTAAGGTAATATTCAAGATAAGGGATGGACACAAGGTAAAATTTAAGAAGAGGCTATGGGATAAACAAGGCATTGTCAAAACATGATGGTATTACAGTCCAAAAGTGAACACGCATAGGGAGAAAAGTCCCTGGTAAAAGTGTATTTTGAAATCCACAAGTTAGATATTTCTTTCCTCTCATGTATTGTTTTCCCACATGTTGCTTCCAACTCTAAAATAACCGAAAAGTAAAATGAAAAATAATCCAAGGATAGCACACCTAAAAATACTTTCAAGATGAAAAAAAAGGGTAGAACCATAATAAAGCTACAGATCTCAGCCTGTTTTAAACTAAGAAGTGAAATGGTTTCTCAGTTATTTATTTTAATAAGTGGTTTATTTGTTCTAAGCTTTAGCTGTTATTTCCATGCCTATGATTTGCAAAACTGAAGAAACGGAGAATGTTTCCACAAACTATTGCAGAAAAAACAATTTACAGATAAAATTAGAGGCATACAAGTAAGTGCCAAGTGTTTGACTGAATTCCAGTTCTTGGTGAATGGAAAACCAGCAGCTTCCTGTTACAAAATGTACCAACAGTTCATATCTAATAATACACATAAAATCTGACCATTTATATACTTCAAATACAGATGTTCCTAAAAATAGTATTCAAACAGGGTATTTTTAGCCAGGTGAATTTCTCAGGAGAATGAGATTCTACAGCTTGCTGCAAGGAAAAAATAAATTAATGGGTTAAATTTTAAGAATATCTCTTGATTTATACCAGAATAAAAGTAGAAAGATTAAGCCCCAAAGCTTAAACAAGTGGAAAGCAAATGGGGAAAATGGAAGAACAGAACACACATCATTCCACTAAAGGCCCAGCTATCACTTTATCCAAAACTGTATCTTCTTAAAGAGCACCTATAATATTTATTCTGTGTTGCAAATTTGGGAAGTTCAAACAAAATAATTACTGATTTAAACCCCTCCTTTATTTCCTCTGCTTGGTAGGGGAAGGGGAATTGTAGGCTAAAGCATTAAGATACTCTAGAAATAAACAGAGATTTACATCTAGTGGTGAGATAATCTAGAAACTGAAATTACAGAGCAGACAATGTTTCTCCAAGAGAAATAAAAAATAGCCAAAACCAGTCCTGAATTTCCAAACCCAAGAACTGAATCTGCCCTTCCAATCTCAATAAAATAAAGACTTTTCTTCTGATACCCTCTCACCAGAAAAAAAGAACACAGGTGGTGTTGGCCTCATAATTTTATTTCTTTTTTGTACCTCCCAGATACTTGAAAGTGGGGAAAGGTTCATGTTTTGTTTAGCAGTCCCCTTCTTTACAATTTGATTTTTCTTTTTGAGCAGTAAAGCTCAGGTCTAGCAGCAGTCATTTTAAAACACAATATCTGTTGTTTTCCTCTTGTTATATCCCCGTACCTCTCTGCATGTCCTAGAGATTCCTTCAGGACAGCTTTCTGATGAGAGAACTCTGGCACTGCTCAAGTCCTGCCTGTGCTGGGTCTATGATACACACAGGGGCTTTGTCTTTCAGTTCCCTCACGTTACACTTGCTCCTCAAATTAAAATTCTTGTATCCGTATTTGAACAGTCACAAATCAGATACATCAGGCAGCAGCTGGGTAGGTGGAAAGAATTAATTCTTCTGCGTTGAAGTGAATTTCAGTTCCAGCAAGACCCCTGCAGAGATTGAGCGCCTATTTGAACTGAAATACAACACAAACACCAAGAAAGTTGGGGAATGACCTACTAGAGAGCAGCGCAGGGGAAAGGGACCTGGGAGTCCTGGAGACAGCAGGGTGACCATGAGCCAGCACTGTGATGACCATGAGCCAGCACTGGGCCCTTGTGGTCAGGAAGGGCAATGGTACCTGGGCTGTATTAGAAGGGGGGTGGTTAGTAGGTCAGAGAGGTTCTCCTGCCCCTCTACTCTGTCCTGGGGAGACCACATCTGGAATATTGTGTCCAGTTGTGGCCCCTCAGTTCCAGAAGGACAGAAAACTGCTGGAGAGAGTCCAGCGCAGGGCAACAAAGATGCTGAAGGGAGTGGAGCATCTCCCTTATGAGGAAAGGCTGAGGGAGCTGGGGCGCTGGAGCTTGGAGAAGAGGAGACTGAGGGGTGACCTTATTAATGTTTACAGATATATAAAGGGGGAGTGTCAGGAGGATGGAGCCAGGCTCTTCTCGGTGACAAACAATGACAGGACAAGGGGCAATGGGTTCAAACTGGAACACAAGGGATTCCACTTAAATTTGAGAAGAAACTTCTTCCCAGTGAGGATAACAGAACACTGGTCCAGGCTGCCCAGGGAGGTTGTGGAGTCTCCTTCTCTGCAGCCATTCAAACCCGCCTGGACACCTTCCTGTGGAACCTCAGCTGGGTGTTCCTGCTCCATGGGGGGACTGCACTGGATGAGCTTTCCAGGTCCCTTCCAATCTCTGACATTCTTTGATGCCGTGATTCTTTGAAAGAGAAGTTCTGTGGAACGCACAATGGACAAACAATCTAGGAAATTAAAAAGCAGATCTTGAAAAGCTGTCAAAGAAATTCCCTGTTGCAAAGTACATGCAAGGAGGAAGGAAAAAATGATTAACTCATTTTTGGTTAGATGACTAAAGTGTCCTGCTTGGGTGTTGCCATAAATGAAGTATCAGGGCAGAAGGTGATAAAATTTACTTATTCAAACAAGGATGAAGAAAGTTAGAGCGTTCACTTAAGAAACACAATTTTATGGCATAAACTAAGAGTTTCAAGGGCAGAGGGAGAACACATGGACACCATATGCATAAGCATTTTGAACCGATTAACAAGTAGCAGCAAAGGAGAAAGATAATCTAATAGTCAAGGGACTAGCAAGTAATTTTCTACAGCACTGCAGACTTCATGACCTTGGGTGAGTTTCTTTGTGCCTTAGCCAATCATTTATAAAATAAGAACAATATCCCTACCTCTAAGGAGTGCTCTTAGGTTAAGTATGCTAAAATTTGGAAACTCCTTGGAATATAACCTATTAGCAAAGATCAGAGAAATAGCATAAGAATTAAATTGGAAGCAGGAAAAAAGGTCATAATAAATGAGTGTTTCAAAATCACTACTATGGACCGTAAAAACTTGAGCGAATTCAACTCCAGCGTTATTAGCTCAACAATAAATAAATATCTCTGCAAATCTTATCTTGGGCAATTGGACAGTAAAGGTGTCTGTATTTAGGAAGAACCATCATATGATGAACAAATGCTCTTTTATTCAAGAACTGTCACAGTTAAACTGAAATCAGAACAAAAAACCATTTTCACTCATTATCCAGTACAACTAAAAGTAAATGAAACTTTGAATCCAAGTTTGACCCTTTACATATTCTGAATGAAAACTCGATAATCAAAGAATCTCACGAGTTTATAGCGCAATCTCACATCTTCTGTTCAAATCCATTAAAAAGCATAGCTCTTTATATTAAAAGACAGATCACTGAAAACTCCATGTTAATAATCACAATAAAACAACTTGAGAATTATTTTCTTGTGTTCTATGTGATAACATTTCATATGTAACAAGGATTTAATATTTACTGGTATGAATCTATAAACATATTATCAAAACCATTGTAATCATAACTAGATAAATAATCTGGCTACTTAATAGCCTCAGATTGCTTATAGTGTGTAAAAAAAAAATCCATCAGAAGGCAAGATACAGTAAGGATTTATTCAGAGGAATGTCCTTAGGTACATAATTATATAAGCAACCTCACTCATACTGATTTAAAATGTTTGTGGTTATATCTTTTGATAGCCTGAATATAGTTTTTCCTAGATTTTCCCAACTCTTCAGTAAAATTTCCTTTGTGCACATCCTAAACGTGACCTCATTTGGTTTCTCCCAGCATTGCAAAAAGCTATCTTTTGTGGTTATCAGTGTTACTCACTACATTTCCCATAATTTCTTTTATAATTAGCTCAGCACTGGTAGCGAAACCAACTTTTACACCACTGAGGGAGCTCATATAATGGCACTCAAAACAGCTGATGTAAATCTAAATTTAAATTGGGTCCAGATAAAGACTTGCCTGATTTCTACCCCTTCTGTAAGAGGGTTCTGTAGTAAAACCGTGGAGCCCAGTATCCCACAAAAAATGGCTAACGCACATGAGAAAGGAAGGCATAATTTCCTTGCCATATGCTTTATTCATCTTTCTATGAAGCTTTGCGTTAGTAAGACAGCGATATGGAGGTATAAATGGCTTCTGATAAAGTTAATTAAAGTGTAGAAAAGTAATTAGCAATATCTGAACTTTATGGCTTCATTTGGACAGCTGATGGCATGGGAATGGGATGGTGAGGTAGAGGAACCAACATCCAACAGATTGCAGGTCTCACGTGGCTCATCAAATGGTTGTTCTGAGCCTAAATTTGAAGAGTGGAAAAATACTGGAGCAACCTATGAATCAATCAATTTGTGAGCAGCTTGGTGGCTGAGGGGAGACCTTCTGATCTCTGAACTGCCTGAAAGGAGGTTGGAGCATGGAGAGGTTTGGTCTCTTCTCCCAAGTAACAAGTGATAGGACAAGAGCAAATGGCCTCAAGTTGCACCAGGGGAGGTTCAGATTGGATATTAGGAAAAATTTCTTCACTGAAAGGGTTGTGAAGCACTGGAACAGGCTGCCCAGAGCAGTGGAGTCATCAACCCTGGAGGGGTCTAAAAGGCATTGAGACGAGTTTCTTAGGGACACGGTTTAGTGCCAGAATTAGGTTATGGTTGGACTCAATGATCCTGAGGGTCTCTTCCAACTGAAATAATTATATGATTCTACTTCAAGGCAGTGCAAAACTGACTGAAAAACACCCTGAAATTAGTCAGTAGTGTGCTATCAACCTGGGAATGGCTTCCCAATAGATCTGTAGTGGAGCTTCTCTTCTGATTCCACTCCATACCATTGTCATTGACTTGGATTACAGGCTGGCTATACAGCAAAAGCAGGGTTGCTTCTAATCTCCACGGGTATTGCAAATGTTTTTTGAGCACAACCTCGATCTAGAACAGCCCAGATGTCGATGATGTTCACAAACTGGGAAAGAAGAACTAAATTGCTAGAAGAAAAATTCAGTGTAAGACTAGAAGATGGGGAGATCTAGAACGCCCAGGATATAGAATGGCCAACTCAAAACAATCTTCACAAATTGGGAAGAAAAATCTAGCTGAGCAGGGTAGTTTTATTGCAGACAATATCTATTCAGTTTTGAACTGAATTAAAAGAAGGTTAAAAGAATTTGGTTTGCCTGGCGTAGACAAAGAGAGCAGTAACACCTAGTGAGCACCTGCCTTCCGTGTCCACCACGAGAGGACCATTGCCCAACTTTCAGCAAATGAATTTGCAAAGAAGTTTGCAAAGAAATACCAAGTCACTCCCCTCCCTGCAAAATATTAAAGACAGTTATGGAGAATTGCTGAATATACAGATTTAATACCAGGTTCAGTAGGTGCCTGTCAGCTGGAAGTGTTTCAGTGGAAGGGTAGGACCAATGACTTAGAGGTCCTGGTGCTTTTAGGACTGCTACACTTGCTTAAGACACAAACTGATTATTTTTTAGGTTCTCCAGAGAATGAAAATCAAGGAGCTAGAAAATAGAACATAGCAGCAATAAACATGGTAATTAAATCCATGATCTCCTTTGGTGGTTTTCACAACAACATAGCAACAGCCCGTATTCCTGGAACAGCATCTTCCTTCTTGCAACCTGCATGAAAAATCTTACCGTGCCCATGGACTTCTAATTGGCAATGACTTCTGTCTTAAATAACTAATGCAAATTTAGTAGCCAAATAAATACGACTTTTTCACAATAACTAATAAATAACATTTTGTATACGGAAGATCAGTATCTTACTATCTACTTGACCAAAGTTTCTCTGGCAACAAAGTTAAATATTTCCAAAACAATGCTCTCTAAATATGGGTACAATTTATTGGCGGTGTTTTCAAATTAGACAAAATAAGCACCAGTGCAACAGTAGGATACTGTTGTGCACAGCACAAGGAATTTAATGTGGAAAAATGAATTGAGAGTGTGTATCAGTAACAATAAAATAGGAATTATACTGCCATGATTCATCGACCTAGGATTTCCAGCTAGCATTTACAATGGGCTTGATGCTAAAACCCTCAGACCTTTCTTTGGAAAATGGCTCTGAAATACTCTGAAGAACGCTTCTTATAAATTGCACAGCATTTTAAATAACACATTGCCCTTATATGGCCTTAAGGCACAAAACTTCCAGTTACTATAAAATCCAGTTTAGACATGTAAAACCATACCAAGAAGAAGAAGAAAATCAAAATACTGAGGAGTTTTCATTGATAGCACATTTCTCAAGTGGGACACCTTAATTTTCAGTAGTTAAAAAGAAAAAAGAGTACTTTAATGAACAGCACCTTCAGTGCCCATGTTATCTGAAGAAGGAGGCTCAAGATAGGTACCACCTTGCACCAAAAAAGCTCATGGCTTGAAACACACTAAACCAGCATTAGAACATGGTCCAGTATCTTCACATGGTGACTTCTGGTCTCTGTACTGGACACTTCTCCAGAATAAGCAGTAAAGTAAGCACAGAGAAACAGGCAGACACAAATTCCAAGTGGAAGTGTGTATACACCATGATAGGGGAGAAAAATTAATGTGTACAACTAGTTGAAGGTATCCCATCTCTTTGTTTCATCGCCCTCATCATCTCTTTCCATCAGCAGATGTCCTAAACATGAGGTCAAGTTGCTCTGTCCTTATTCTGTACACGGAACTGAATTTTGTGTTGTGTAGTGCAAAGAGGAGCAACTTGAACAGGATTAAGAGCAACTCCCTAAAATACTCCCAGAACATCCTGTGGGTTGTTGATTATGAAACCCTTCAGCGATAAGAGTTTGAATTCCCTTGTGTTGAAATAGAAACTGAACTCAGATATCCCACACTGAGCAAACGCTCAGCCAGTTGTACAAAAGCAATTCTTTGCCACTTGTGTTGAAAGTGGCCTGATATCACCTTGGGTTTTGATACAAACAGCTTTATCGTCAAGCTCCAAGAGGGAGTTTGGGGCTGCAAACTCCAAGTTCAGCCTCAGCATGGAATACAGCACAAGTTAAATAGAGTTCAGTCGTTCTTATTTCTGCTCTTTGGTCTTTGATCCAAGGGTCACGATTATTTTAATTCTCCATCCACCCCCACAGGGGATGTTCTGTCCTTCCCCATGGGCTGCAAACTCCATGCGGGGACCAAGATCCACAGAAGACAGGTGACAAAATATTTGGTGTCAGGCCAACTTCAGGATCTAAACTCAAAATATCATGATAAGAGTATAACTTTTCTCAGTCACAGAGGACATCAGATGCCTGTACAGTAAAATGGTGAGGGCCACATTGGTGCTTAAGATAAAATATCCAGAGAAGAAAATGATCATCCCCATAGGATGCCTATGATTCTTGAGATATTTAGTCATAACACTGTGTTTAAGACTAAGTCTTACTAGGTTTATTATCAGAAAGCCTGAAAATGTAGCTGAAGGTTTTCGAAGATCAAAATGCTTCAGCTGTTGTCACAGCACCATCCATCCCGTTCCTCCTCCCTTGGGAGGGACAGACAGGAGAACAAGAAAGAAAAGTGCCCTTGATACAACCGAGCTGGAAAAATCTCCTTTAGATATAGACCAATGTTCCAAACTGCCACCTTGAATGGCAAACACCTGCACGCTTCTGTGGACAGAGGGATCAAAGTTGGATCAATAAGACCAACAAAAAAGGACTGCGTTTATTCAGGATAATGGACAGTAAAACAAACCTCACTGGTTCACACCTTAAAAGGTGCTGGTCATCTGCTGAGACCGCTACCCAAACGAGGTTAGTGAGAATGGCAAAGCTTTGGATTTCTCCTGCTCTTGAAGTTAGTCAAAACTCAAAATGATCTCAAATTCCTTTGGCCAAAAATCACTCCCTGTTTAAATATAACAAGTTAGCATGAAGACCCTTTCATCATCAGGATAGAAAAGAATGAGGTTTGTTCCACATCTGCATAAGGGTTAAAAACCTCATAGAATTCCCTTTTTTTGCTGCAAACGGCTGCCACTGGCAGGATCTCTCAGATTATTATCTAAGATGAGAAAGTATTTATTAATAACAATCACTTTTGCTGGAATGTATATTTCTATGCAGAAACTGAGGTGTGTCTGAAAGAGCAGCATATAATGAGATTTTGCTGACATCTCATAATCCAAGGACAGACTCCAGCACAAGGAAAAAACCTGCTTGTTTTTCCTTTAAGAACAAGATGTGATGGGCAGGTCGCTCTGTCTGCTGCCACCACTACTTGTCTGTCTCCTTTTCCTGCTCTCGGTCCCTCAGGAGCAGCTACAGTCACATTTGCCTGGTCTGAGCAGCCCGATGTGTCACCCTGCATATCCCAAAATTCAGGGCATGGGGCCAAACATGCCCAGTCAGTAGCCACACTTGTCTTAAGAGAACAGGGTTACGAGGACATAGATTTCAAAATCTAGATGGGAGGGATGGCCCGTTATTCCTCAAGAAAAGAGAAGGAGGAAAAATAAAAGAGATAAGTATCAGTCATCATTTCCCTATCCCAGTATAATGGTATCACCTTCTACTGGGCTCAGCTATTGGTAAAAGCAGCTTGTAATGTATACGGCTGTTGCCAAAATCCATCCCGCCGCTATACGGCAGTGTCTATAGAACGTTAATGAATCCTGCTGGCTGCAGCAGCCCATCTGCTCTGCTCACACCGTAGTACGCGGACACGGACTCTGCTCCCGCTGCCGAGCACACGCGGCATCGGCGGCACCGGGCAACCCCGGCCACGCTGCAACATCACCGTGCTGACAAAAATTAAACGAGCTGGAAAAGGAACATTTCTCCTCCCTACACAGGAAGCAGCATACATAAAAATAGGTTAGAAAAGTGACGCACATGAAAGAGAAACCTAAAAAATGCATATTGATCAGGTGCTGCATCCCATGATGTCATGCACATATAGCATTGAAACAATTCCACTTGAGTATTCGTTTCATATATAATCTATTTAATGAGAACGACATGCACATTGTAATTTAGCATCAAGCACTGCCTCCCATCCACTCCCCACACAACTGCAAATACAAAACGTTCACACGACTGACGCTCCACGCCAGTACATGACCACACACAAAACACATTCGTGACAACCAGCAATCTCTCCCCATCCCAGGCACGACCCAGCCCTGACAATTAGCACCTATAGAAAGAACACAAAGAACACACCCCAGCAACAACACCTCTACCATCTCCCTTCTGCAAATCCCCCAAGTTGAAGCAAAGGCGATAGAGAAGGCAACGGAGGCAAAGGGCATGCACGGCTCCAGCCCTCCCACCCCAGCAGTTCCACCATGCTGACAAAATTACAAAGCCACCCCTCGGTAACACATGCCACTATAGGGAATATAAAACATGGCACTGCTGCGGACAGATGTTGTTACACACACACACATAGAGCCCTTCTCTCGCTGCTGGTCACACCACTGTCTGCTTCAGAAAACCTGCTGCACACATTCAATACTGACACAAATTCCCACATACGCCTCCCCAGCATTTGGTGCCTTCTAACCTGTGTGTCAAATCCATTCTCTACCAAGCAGCTCTTCCTTGGTGGGAGCCCATCTCCTGCGTTCTCTTGTCCATTCGGAGACTTGAGAGGGATCTGGCTGGAATACAATGGCTTCGTCACCTCCACCTTGTTCCCAAACTTCAGGTAACAGGGCTGTGGGATGGTCCTGGCCGTCGGGACGTGCACAATGGGAGCAGCGCTGTGTATGGGTTTAGGTAGTCCCGATTTCATTTTGGAGGCTACCAGGATGGCTGGCATTTTCTCTTTCTGCTCTCCTAACACGTTTTCTGTCAGCAGCGGCAACAGCAGAGACAGCAGGCAGGGAGGGAGAAAAGGACACGGTGGGGAAGATGCTCTACACTGGAGCACTCTGCTTTACTGCAGGGATCTCCAAAACCAGCTTAGAATTTAAAACCAACAATAAAAAAAAATAATAATAAAGAAAAAGGAGGAAAGAAAAACTAATAAAATAAAATCACACCACTTTCAGCCTAAAATATCTCCCAGCTTTACGCCAGCCTTCCACCTGTTTCCTCTAATATTATTTTCAGTTCTTCACTGCAGTCCTCCTTCCTATTTCTGCTGTTATTTAACTTGCTCCTTCCTTTCTCTGGTTGACTCCTGTAATTTTCTTCCCTGGAAATGAGAGACTTTCACTCCATTATCTCGTCACTGCATCTCCGAAGTGAGGCAGCCTTTTGGAATAAAATGAAAAGGAACCTGCTGCTGCATATGCTTCCCCTTCCGTACGCACTGGAGGGCGAGTGAGCAGGATTTCCAGCTTAAGATGTCTTTCTTCAGTCTTAGCCAAGAAGCAGATGTAGCTCAGTGTGTTAATGACTGATGCCCTTGGATACGAGCCTTAGAGAATCAAGCTTCTTAAGCCTTAATAGCTGCGAACAGGACAACGATGCCGGAGCAGAAGGAGAAACGTCCGCCGGCAGCAGTTTTAAATAAAAATACGCCAATGGCCACCAAATTTCCCGGCTCCCCCCAGTGCTGGAGGATTCAAAAGAAATACAAAAAGCGAGTAATTCAGCTGTCAGAGGGAAGGGAAAGCAGCCGCCGCCACCGCATTTTCCCCTCCCGCAGTGGAGCGGGGTCCCGCCCGGCGCATCCCGCGCCTCTGCCCGGCGGGGGCGGCCCCGGACCGGCCCCGCCTGCTCCGAGCGGGAACACGCACCAAATAATAAATAAATCAGTGCTCTCTCTGCAGGGGGAGGAGCGGCCTGGAGTCCTACGGCGGGCAGGGAGCCCCTGGCAAAGCGGCTCCGAGGGGGAGGGATGCCCGGGGGGGAGGGATGCTCGGAGGGGGAGGGATGCCCGGGTGGGGGAAGGGATGCTCGGAGGGAGCTGCGAACCGGGTTCTTTTTGAAATTTAAAAAAAAAAAAAAAAAGCGCTTTCAAATAAAAACACCTGGAGATGACTCATTGTTCGTTGCTGTTCGGGAAAACCGCCGCTGCCAGCGTCAACAGGAATTTGAATAAGCACAGTGAGTAATGCAGCCCTATTATAGCAACACTTGGCTTTTTGGATTCTTTCTGTCACTGTCACAGGTTCCTCCCGGTGCTGCTCTGCAGATGCCACCATCCCTTACAGCCCCCTGACCCCCTACGCAGGACACATTTGAAAAGTGCCCATATCCCTCTCTCTGCCCACAGGGCACCATCAAGGATTATCAGCATGGAAACCAAGTGATGCCTTAGGACCCGTAAGGGGGTTTTAGCAGCAGAATACACACCTAATTTTCAGACAGCCAAAGGCTTTGAGTTACCGCAGAGGCTTCTTACATTATATATAGAGAGAAGGTACCCTGGAGTGATCTCACAAAGCCAACACAAGATGTAGAAGTGAAATGTGCATTTTAAATCACATCCTCATCACAGCCCCAGCTATCATAGAATTGCAGAATAGTTTGGGTCAAAGGGACCTTCGAAGCTCCCCGTGTGCCACCCCTGCCATGAGCAGGGACATCTTCACCAGCTCAGGTTGCTCAGAGCCCCGTCCAGCCTGGCCTGGGATGTCTCCAGGGATGGTTCATCCACCACCTCTCTGGCCAACCTGGGCCAGGCTCTCACCACCCTCAGTGTAAAATATTTCTTCCTCATGTCTGGCCTGAATCTCCCCTCTTCTGGTTTAAAACCATCAGCTCTTGTCCTATCACAACAGGCGCTGCTAAAAAGTCTGTCCCCATCTTTCTTGTAGGGCTCCTTTAAGTATGGAAAGGTCTCTGTGGACCCTTCCCTTCTCCTGGCTGAACACCCCAACTCTCTCAAGCCTGTCCTCATAGGCATTATTTCCGGAGCAGGGACACTTCCTTCAGCTCCTTATTCCCACCTCGCCCACTGCCTGAAGACAGGGGCGACCCCAGCAAGCAATGAACCCACCCTTGAAGTAGATGAAATACAAGCTGGGTGAGCATCCAACCCACGGAGCTACCCGGGGAAGCAGGTCTGAAACACACCCCACCACCCATTGCAAGGGGAGCGGCGTCCTGCTTGGCCGACGCTCGGACTTTTGGGAAGGTTTTAAATGTGCAAAACCCAGGTTTTTACATCTGACAGAAAAATTCAGCATTTCTGGATTGTAGGTGTCTCCAGGATTAGACAGCAGGATTAGCATAGCGTTTTAGGAAATGGAAATCAGAGCGGTACATCCTGGATCCTTCTGTGGATGTCATCTCAAATGACTTACCAAGAGTTAATAGTAAGCAAGTGGCAGAAGTGGAAATTAAAGTCAGAAAGTGTGTTCTGCTCATGATAAAGTACCATTCTTCCTCAACATGGCAATGTAAAACAGTCTGTCTCTATTAACTAAACACAGTTTCAGGAGACATCAGCTGTACTACGTGGGGTTTTTTGTTGTTGTTGCTGGTTTGGGGAGTTTATTTGTTTGAGATGTCTTACACGAACTAGATATTTAAAACCAAAAGCAAAGCCTGGACAAACTATCACGTGAGTTTGCCATCTCTCCTGCTTAGCACTGTCCCCTGATTGTGTAATTCAGGCTCCCACAGCACACAAGAGTTTTGGTTGTTGCTGGGATTTTTCAGCGCATCTGCTTTCACATAGACCAGCTCCATAAGCTGCTTTGTATGACCTCGAAGAGGGGAATTTGTTGTTGTTGTTGCTGTTTTTAGGAGAACCTGCTTTCCCCCTAGTCTCTTTATACACTAATCTCAGATTGGAAACTGCACATCTCTGTTCATCCACCTCACCGAGATGGATCTTCTCATGTTTACTCCCCTGTGCACAGTGTCACCTTAAACACAACAATACAGAACATCTCAAAGCGCAATAACTCCATGAAGAATGAAAGGACTGATAGTTATGGGAGCAGAAATGTGTCAAATGCTCCGATACCATTTCCATTGTTCAGTGCTGAAAACTCAGCCTTGCTGGCTAAAAGAAGATTGGGCTGAAGTACGAAAAGCTTGAAGAAGGTCCAAGTCTGAAAACAAGGCTAATTTTAGGTCTAGTCATAAAATATAGTAATGTTTAAAAGCTATTAGAAGATCTAATTGACAGCTTTATGTTCTGTTCTTCACTTACACATTTTATGAGGTTCAGGCCACCAATCCCAGATGCCCAGAACTTGCTAGTTTTTGTTGTTCTGTTTTCACCTCGGAAAACTGGCCAGGTTACAGGGTACCAAAACAGGGACAAAGTTAATTCCAGCAAAGAAAAGGATTCCTCTCATTGCTCCTCTAACAATCATTGAATCCGACCCTGTGGTGATGGTGGATTGAATATTCCACAGTTAGAAGAAATGACTTTATTTTTTCTTGGTGTGCAGCCTTGCCTACTGAAGTGAAGACGATGTCTTCTGAATACGCTCCATCCATGCTCCTGATCATTATTTTGCCGAACTTATAACACAGACCAACCCCTTCTTTACCAAAGCTTCATGTGAATTCGTGAGAACACATTTGGAGAGTGGCCTAGAATTACTGCTTCTCTTATTATGATTCAGTAAAAACCAGCTATTTAAGATAAAAGTTTGCATAATTACTCCATTGTCATCTAATACTTGGGGTTTTATGTTATGCCTATTTTGCTGTTTCTCTCCAAACACCATGGCATAAAGCCACCGAAATGCAACATACTGTATCCAGTGGTAGTGTAGCCATACCATGAGGTCATAAATTGGGAATATGTCACACCACAGGCTACATCTGCAAAAATGGGCAACACCAAGTTGAGTCTATCTTTGGAAGTGACAAGCTGTTAGTTTTGTTTGGGTTTTTATTGTTTGGTTGGGTTTTCTGTGTTTGACTTTCGTTTATTTGGTTGGTTGGTTGTTGTTATGGTTGGCTGGTTTGGGTTTTTTGTTTTGGTTTAATGTAATTGATTTTTACCAGGTTTTAAGGCTAGGATTTTAAAAACAAACTACTTGGGCAGTCAGTGGGATCTGGGAACCTATCTTCCATATCTTCCTTGCAAAGCCCAACCAGTTTTTCTTACCCTATTTTGAATTAAGCAAATTTCTGTATCTAAGCTCTAAGACGAGTAAGTAATATTAAAAAGCAGGCAAATTATCTAACTAAAAAGCAAGAGCTTCATTCCTTCCAGCCACAAATGTCAAATGAGCCACTAACCAGGGGAACATTCCCTTGCAGCCTGAAGTTTGATGAGTATCTTTGCCTGAATAATCACAATATTCCCCCTTCTCTGCCTGGAGTCCAGCGAGCACCCACACACTCCCCAAATGGGGGAATATGGAGGGAAAATGTTATAAACAAGCACTTTAATTCCCTGTTAGGAAAAAAAGCAACCCAGCAAAAAAAATGACACACAAAACCCCCTGGTGACTTGGTTTATAGGAGTGACTTTTAAGCTCAGGATTCAAGCTGTGACTACTTCGCACCACGTAGCATCATCTCAAGTGCCAAGGGTTTGGTGTTGAGAACCGGCTGAATATTCTCAAAATTTTAGTGGGCAGACTCGTGTGAACCAGAGGCTTTAACACATCAGTGGAAACTATTTGAATACTCGATTTGAAGAGCTTGTAGGCAAGTCAGCACATTGCCCAAAACCAAGCCAGTAAACAGCACAAAACCCAGGGCTGGCTGCTCTTGAACAGATGATCTTTCTGAATGAGGTGAATGTTTCTGGAACAGTAAAACTATTGAAGCTGCTTTCATTGTTCATCCACTATCAATTAACAACCCAACAGGGGCTCTAGACCCAAGTGGAAAGCAAATGCCTATATGGATTGCATGTGGTGACTGCAAATAAAATTAAAAGCTTTATGAAATGTAGCACAGGATCAGAGAATCAGACCTTCCTTTCAACTCGTGGTTAATATCCATCCTCAGCGAAGCCAAATGCTACATTAGTGTAAGTGCAAAAACTGTGTAGAATTATTATATCAATTAGAACACCTCATTAACTGCTCTGGTGGTTCAGAACTGCTGATGGAACTAAACTCAAGGCTTGAAAATACCTTGATCAATGCTATCCTTGTCTTTTAGGCATTGCAGATGTATTTGAAATCTCCCCGAAAATCATTTTAAGCCGAGGTGAGTATTCCTAAAATGTCACCTCATACTGTCAATATCGGAAGGCTTAATCGTTCTTACAAAACCATTCTCGTCAAACGTTGCTCCTGCCAGGCGACAGCTGTTCCTATAGCCTGCACGTATATTCAGCCTTGGCACAACTCCACCAACTCAACTGAAGTTATGACAGGAATAAATATGGACCTATTTTTGGTACTGCAGGCATTTTGCACATTGGTATCCATCTCTTGTCCCTGATCAGTGCATCCAATATGTAAAAGCTTGACCCTGTCTACAGATTTATGTCACCATTTTACGAAAGAATCCATGAAGGTGTAAATGGGACCAAGCTCCTAATTTTTTGTCGTGTTCCCAGAAGAGGAGCGGTAGAGGTTAGGAAAGAGGAATGTGGGTACAAGCATTATATAACTTGGCATCCTCTCACCACAGCAATTATAATCTGTACATGTGAGTTCTTTATATAGAGCAGAGAGAAAAGGAGGAAACCTTGGTTCCATGCCCAGTTCTTTTCACAGAAATCTTGTCTGCACCACACTAATTCTGATCTAAAATCCCTTTTGTAATCCCCTGACACGTTTCTAATTCACGCTGGGTTTAATTCCACCTCATTTTATAACAGTGTCATGTTTTAACAAACACACAAGCCAAGTTCCACCTGCACAAGAACACCCATCACGCTGGTTCTCAGATGATGTGTACAAAGTTTCACTAACAGCACCGGTGACACAGGCACACACTTGTGCATGGTGACACAAAATGGCACCATTTTAAATGAGCATCTTCAGAAAAATGCTCGTGTTTAATCCTGTTTCTATACCAGAACACTTCATGGGTTTGTAATGTGAGCACCAACAGTAAGAGCTGGCATCACAACTGCACTGAAATACTTTTCCCACCTTGTTCCAGACTCATATTTTTATTTCATGATCCGTTTATCACTGCACTATGTGACCATTTTACACAAATCTATTTCTGGTAGTGCTTCACTCAAAAGCTACACAAGTTTCTACTGTCACAGCAAATGCATTTAGATCACCATTCACGCCTTTGATTTCATTATGTTTCTGTCGCTTTTGGATCTGCAGCTCTACCAGTTTCTCAGAATCTAATAAAAACTTGGCTCATCCGGCTGGGGACAGACACACTGACAGCGGCTCTGTGGCTCTGAAAAGGTCTGACTTTGCATGTCGAGTTCACTCCTCAGACTTAAACTCACCAGGAACAGGAGTGAAAGGGATGAGAAATGCAAGAGTTTATTTCAATTAATGCTTTCTGCAGAGCTGTAAGGTTTGGATGCATATTGCATGTCTATAGTGTAGTCACCACTGTGTAAAACATCTACGGGTGAATGATCTTTATGATCCTAACAGCCTTGCTTTGTCATGCCAACTTATATCTCACCTCGACTTTCGTATCTCTTACCGCCTGTGACCATAAGAGGAGATACCATCTTTCCATGCCACTAACAGCACCTGGAATAAATATTTCAATACCATTTTAGAAAGATCCTTGCAAACCACGTCTTCCCAACAGAGATGTACATCTGGCTATTCTCAATCTATTCATGTGTCCTTTGTTTCCAGCAGGTTCATAGTACTAGCTCCTATATTATTTTATGCCTGATTTAACATTGCCTGTGGCTTTGCATATTTGGAAAAAGCAAAGAAAACACCTGTGACTAATGAGAATATCACGGGAAAAAGGTGATGATGATCCAAACACCACATACTACTCTTGACTTTAAGAACTATCCTGTTAAGATGAAAGATGAAGAAAAGGACCTAAAACCTGCTCTCTTCCCTGCGCTGCTGTTCTCCTGCCTTCTTGAGAAGTGACGGGAAAAAATTCCACTGCTCACAAGCCAGCAATTTCTCATCATCAGGTAGTCACCTTCTGTAACCCTGCTGTCCCTTGGTGGCACATTTCAAATACACCTGCTCCATCATTGAAAATAATTGTCAGAGCCTAAAGGTAGAAAGAAGCAGATGGGAAGAGCAGTCTATGTTTCAGAGCTTTTTTTCCAACTGGATCTGCGTAAGCATTCCAACCCAGCCTCAGCTGCCACCAATCCCTCCCACATCAGCACTTTTGAACAAACACAAATGGGCCAGATTATCATGAAGCAACTTCAGCTGTTTTGTAACGAGCAAACTATCACTATTCAAACTAAACGTGGAGAGTCACACTTTCACCTGCTTTAAATCAGTGCTGTTTCTCTATGGCAAACATCAGAATCCAGATTCCAAATTAGAAGTATTTATCAAAATCTTCTCTAAATAACAATTCCAGTGGCTATCCTATACTCACATTATCTCCCTTCGCATCAGGACACATTACCAATCAATTTATATTTAAAAAATCCTCTTGTACACCGAGCCTATGCATCTCCTTCAGCTGAGGATGCACAGGGCAGTTCTGGAGCCGTGGAAGTGGTTGCCCCCCAGGGCAACCACTGGGGAGCAGGTCCCTGCCGGAGGTCACCTGCAATGCACCATAGAATGTCACGATGATTAATTGCAATGTTAGAAACAACAGCTACTTCTGAACCTGCTAGCAGGAAATAAAGTATACATATATATATGTGTATATACCTAGATTGTTCACAATGATATAAAAGGAAACACAGAAAGTGCCTAACACAATGCCCCAATATGAACGTTGCCCATCTCTACAGCTCCTTTAAAGAAAGATTAGTCTTGATTTGATGTTTATGGAAAATAAAAGCACGTCCTTAGAAGGTAAAATCTGCAGCACACTAGTGGTCCTACTGAAATTTTTAAGCCAGAAATTTCAGCGAAACTTCTTCACATTTACACAGACATAAGTCAACCTTCTGTAATATCCACTACCCAAAAATGACACAAAAAAGTCACAGTATGTTGTCCTAGTATTTTGTTTCATACCAAAACAAAGGAGGTTCCCAATGTAATGATTAATTACATGTTTGTTGCCTTAAATGGCTTTGATATTTCAACATTTAATCAATTTTACTTTTTTAAGGTGACGGGATATTATTCTGTCCTAAGGTTTCCTGCAACCCTGAATTTTACCCAAGATGCTGTATTGAACTCACACTGTTTAACACTACAGTACACAGACCCAACAGCCTTGCATTTACCTTACACACCACATCAGGTCATTTTTAATAACGTTGCTCTCAGCATTTGGAATATTTTGAGAAGATTTCAGTGTCAAAACCCCACACAGCCCTAATATACTGTATCACCCCCAAGAAAGATCTGGCTGATGTTTATCAATGGAAAAGAAACAACAAACAGAAGGCTGAGAGATAATTTTTCTGTATTTCACATTTCCTCTTGCAGTTTTAGTGGTAAGATCATTGTAATATAGATTGTAATATATAACTAGTTTGTTTTAGACAGATGGAATTCAATTGATGGAATGATATTCTGTTCTGAGACAGCTGTATGAGAATGAACATGAGGTTTGTTTATTCCAGCAGTAAAACAACCTGTGTTCAAGCTAGTCCAAGATTAAAAAAAGAGACAACTGTCTGGAAACTCAAATGACTCTGCTGTAAAAGCAGGAGCAGTCAATCATTCCTGTCACAACACTGGTGTATTATTGGCTGTTGGCAAATGGGTCAGCTTGTCATAGGCAAAGTATTTATCAGATGCTCTGTTCCCTTCTCTCCCGGTTGGCACATGAAATGACAACGTTACAGATGCTGAAAGAGATGCCGCTGGATTTCAAAACATATCCATCTGTTTAACTTCCCCAAACGATTTCCAGGACTCGGATACAACAAACACATCTGCTACCGCAGAACATTAAAAAAGATCATCTGGAAAATAACTGGAAAATTATAAACTATTTCCGATAGCGATGCACAACCAAGTTTCAATACACGTGCAACGTCTATTCCACCTTTGGTTATACCTGAAGACTTTGCACCTCTGGCTTGCTGAAGAATTGAGGCAAGTCCTGACCTTAGTCAGAACCAGCTCAGTATCTCCTCATCTCACTGTTTGAGTTTGCTTAGGAAGACATCCCTGGGCATCAATTTATATATTAATACATAGATAATATAATATCTGGGCTATGAAGATGATTAGGGGCCTAGAGCATCTTTCTTATGAGGAAAGACTGAGAGAGCTGTTCAGCTGGAAAAGAGAAGCTGAGAGAAGATCTCATCAATGTTGATAAATATCTCAAGGGCTCAAGGGTGGTTGTCAAGAGGATGGACCAGACTCTTTTCAGTGGTCCCCAACAATAGGATGAGGGACAATGGGCACAGACTGAAGCACAGGAGGTTCCATCTGAATATAAGGAGAAATTACTTTACTTTGAGGTGTCAGAGCCTGGACCAGGCTGCCCAGAGAGGCTGTGGAGTCTCCTTCTCTGAGACATTCAAACCCACCTGGACACCTTCCTGTGTGATCTGCTCTGGTGAACCTGCTTTAGCAGGTGGGTTGGACTGGATGATCTCCAGAGGTCCCTTCCAACCCCAACCATCCTGTGATTCTGTGATCTATACACATTACGCCTCTGAATGAGAGGATCAGACCACGTACAAGGAGAACCTTTCACTGCCAGGACAGTCAGGAGGTGGCACATGTGGCCCAAAGAGGTTGTGCTGTCTCTGTTCTTGGATGTTTTCAAGACCCAGTTGGACAAAGCCTTGAGTAACTGGGGGTGACCTCACAGCTGACTTTGCTTGGAGCAGAATGTCAAGACCTCCTGAGGGCCCATCAAATCTGAATCGCCCCAATAATTCCTAAATAAAATAAAGGGTAATATAAAAGATAAACCAATAATAATTTAAAAAAAAAAAAAAATCAGGATTCATTGGAAGAACCTAAAGTGGAAATGTGTTACAAACAATAATCTGGTCCATCACAAGAAATGCTTAGGTGGGAGGTCCAGCAGAATATACCAGCAGATCAAATTTTAGCAAGAAAATTGCAGCACGTGTTTAAGTGTGATTTTTCTTTCAGTTCTTCTCCCACATCTCTCACAAACACAAACATGTTATCACTTTAAGTGAACAGATGCTTACATTTGCAATTTACATTTACCTAGCCTGCATTACCAATGATTTTGACACAAAATGCAAACCACAATGCATTTTTTCACCCTTGGTTATTATGTACGTATATACAAACTGCAGTACCAGGACATCTCAGTAAGTTCCTTTGCTGCTCACTGCATTCTCAGTAATATTCTTAAGGTCTCCTGATTTTACTTGAAGAGCACGGTATTAAAGCAAGGCCTCTGGAGCGCATCACTGCAGCAGCGCTAACATTGTTCTGTAGGTATATAAATGAGAAACAAAATTCTCTTTGCTGCAAATAGTTTGTGCAATTAATAGCAGCTAGATGTTTCTGACTTTCTCCAATTACAAACTCAGGATAAAATGGCATTAAGTTACCTCATGCAATTCTGGACCACCTAGTGTTAGAAGAGCAATTTGAGGATGAGCTGCTACTGCTGATTAGCAGAATTAAAACCTGAAATAGCAACGATGTTCACTTTTCAAACTGTGATGATTTCCTATCTCTGGCATAATATTCCGTTGCTCTCCCCTGCCAACAATCATGACTTTTGTTTGAGGATTCATGGACTGAAACTTTGGACACAGAAATGCCGTCATACAGAAAACCTTTCAAAACATTTTGGATCACCATTTTGCGTCTTTCAAAATAAACTCACGTATTTATCCTTGGCTAATTACCTTTTAGTTCCTATGCACAGATGCAAAATATTTGTGTTTCTATTTTGTCTTTTCCATTTTCAGACAGCTGCACCTGTTTCCAAAACCATAATCGTGTTTCCACCATGACGTTAGGAAAAGATTTCTTCTGGACATCATCACTCCTACCACAACAATACAAAATTACAACTCTGTATGCATATGCATGCGTGCACACATATTGCGAGCTGAATAAAAATGTGGTGATGTCTAATTTGGCCTGAGAAATCCAGAACAGCATTTCTACACAAGCAAGGAAAAGTTCGACACTATTTGCAACGCAGTATCATGAAGCCGATCCTGATTTCTCCTCCACTGTGCTGAACGAGCATTTCCAATTCAAAAGAGTCATCAGCATAGAGTATAAAAATTAGAGCACAAGCAAATACCAAAGCTTTACCCTCGCATTAGCCAAGATCAATGAGAATCCATCGCTGTAAGCCCAGCATGGGCATTGGGAGCACTGGGATGGGCAGCACTGGGCCTGCACCTCTCGTGTTGCTCATTGGAAGCTACAAAGCCCCCAGGGGATAATTAAATATCAGGTATAATTTTAATAACCACCACCATCATTTTATTAAAGGTGACTGAGATTTCTCACTTCACTACCTAATTCTCAGACAATCATTTTGTATTAGGTGCACAGTGCCAGAGCCCACTTCAGGGTGCAAATTTTGGAATATTTTAGCCAAAATGCCAGAACCGAGGTAGCTTGACACATCATTACTCAACCACGTACAAAAGCACCAATGACCTTTGCTTGATCAAGCTCTGGCACTCCAGTGCTTTGACGAAGTAACTCGTAATTAGGCAAGATAGCAATGTTTGTGCCTGAAATAAGTTTAACGTGAAAATGCACAGAACGCAGCCAATTTAAAAGTAATTTCATTTCACACATGCTCCACCAGAACATATAAATTGAGCAGCTAAGATCAGCTGAGCCCATCCTCCCCAAAGCTTCTCAACTGAACCAAACCCTCTCCAGCCCAGAGGGACCAGAAGAAACATCCATATCCATAACTGGTATTTTGGGTAGTTGTATATATATATACATGGACTGTGGAAGAACACGGAGATGGAAACTGGTTCCAAAGAGGAAGGTCCGAAGAGTGTAGACAACGACGGGAACAGGACTGGGATGAACACTCAGGAATAAAAGAGAGAGAGCAGTAGGATATGGAACCTCTGAGCCTATTAAAGATTACACAGTGTGTGCCCCTAAATCAAGTTCATATTGTATCCACAAAGTTGGTAAAATACTTGTTTTTCCCTTTCCCAGAATTTCAGTCCCTTATCTACATAATAGAGACTATGCTATCCCCATAATCCTCCAACTCTCATTCAGAGATGAGGTGAAGGTACATTAAGGGCAATACAGTATTTAGGTATTATACTGAACGGCACTATTCACTGTCAAGAACCCATGGGGGCATGGCGGGGAGAGAAGATAGGAATATTTTGTTTAAAGAAGTAGTTAGTCAAGTACAGTAAATGAAGCTTAGAGTCTCAAGTACTATTCTTACTTAATAAAACATACTTTTAAGTAGCTGCTTGCTGACTGACTGCTCTGTATGGCCAACATAAGAAAACATAAGAAAAACAGTATATGATTATGCCCTTAAAAACTGCATCGTCATGATAAAAAGACTTTATGCCACAAATGTGTAAAGCAGATACATAGGACATCTTGCTTCTGGCATTTCCTAAGCTTTGGATCCTTAACCTTAGTATTTCAGCAAACATAATATTATTTAAACACTTTTTTTTGGTCTTGTTTAAGAGATTTGATGTTGTTTCGCAATATAAGACAATATATCAAAGAACACCAGACACTTGCACGGAAGATTCGCAGTGATTATTTGTTACCTGGGAAGCCACCAGAACCGCATGGAGCACACAGACCCCATCCGTGTGCCCCACACAGACACCCCATAGCCTGCCTCGACCCTTTGGGCACAGACGGGCTGCCCACCCCTCTCCATCCATCCCACCACGGGGACAGCAGGACCCTCAGGTCACCCATCCTCTCACAGCGATGCCGGGATGTGTCCCACACACGTGCCTCTCATCTCTAAGGTCGTCACCCTATAGCGATGCTGGTATGGGGCCCACACACCTCTCTCTCTCCAGGAAAGGAGGCACAAGACCAACTCTCGCAGCCGTATATCTGAAGAGAGCGAGAACATTTTATCAGCTCAGCCCGGATTGTCACCCAGCGGTGCAAAGACACCAGCTGTAAAAGGCACGATCCAGTGACCATCACGGCACAACTTCCCTCCATCAATGGACAACCCGAGCCTTTTCCACACCTACGTCCAGTGTCACCTGCAAATGGGTCACCCCAAAGCCCTGACCCAGTCCCAGCAGCAGCCAGACCTGTTCCACATGACGGCCTGGCGCCCATTCAGCCCAGGCTTGGCAGCCACGTCCAGCACCAGCTTTCCGAACGGCCAGCAGGCAGGGGGAACAAATAGCAGATGGCTGTCCCTATCTGCACAACAATTTAATCGCGGTGGTCTTGGCGACGCTGACGTGCTGGGTTCCATCGCCAGCCGCGCTGCGAGGTGAGGGGGCTGCTCTATTCCTTGCCCCCAGCAAGGGCTTTAGGGGTTTGTGGCCAGGACATGAGCTCCACAGACGCAACTTGAGCTTCGGAACAAGAACATAGCAAGACAGGTCTGACCAGCTCAGGAAAAAAAGCACTTTCTATTGCAGGAGTGTTGCAACATTGGAAGTAGAGAGCGCGGGATGAGTGGCCAGTGCCACCACCGAGCTCAGCGTGGGCAAGCGGGGCTGACAGCTCAGCAAACGCCTCCCATCAGGCTGCCCAAAATAGGAACAAGCAAAATTAGTTGCTGCTTTGGAAATACATTTCTTTGTTTTCTTTTTTTACAAACTGTAAAAGCAAATAAAAATGTCTTCACGCTGTCCAAGGAAATGTGACAGCTGTGTTAACAGGAGGCCCGGAGATACCGAGATGTTACCAGACAGAGATTTCATTTAAACATGGAAATAATCTCCACTGCTGTAGTTAGTGCTGGTCTACATTTGTGTAACACACCTAAAGCCGGGCTCCTCTGCATTAAAGGGCATGTGGAGATGCCTTTACTAATAGTATGTGAGCAAATCCAGAGGAAGAGGGAGGTGGTACTCCAAGGCAAACACAGCAATTATTCTTCTGGTAAAGAAAACAAGCTATTAAATGTGGCACCTTTTACCAGTCTCATATTGAATTAAAAAATAAAAAACAAACAACGTTTTAAATTGGTCAAGTTTTGGGCTCCTTAGCAAGACAAAACTAAAAATCCCAGAGCACGGCAGTTCCTGAAGGTACAGCTGACATCAGCTCGCTAGGTTAGTCTATAAATAAGGGTTCTTTGATACATCTGGGGACTTACACACATGGATGCAGCAGCAGTTAGACAAAACAGCCATCGTTATTTCCAAACCCATATAAATCACAATAGGGGAGCAGGTGGAAGTGGGGGTACAGAAGCAAAGTTTGACAAATGGAAAAAACAAAACTGTTGGAAAAAAAACTTTGGGATGCGTAAGCAAGCTAATGAAAGGTAGAAATAAATAAATGAAGTATGATAGATTATATACAAAATATATATATATAAAGCAATCTAAAATATCAGCTCTCTCTTTTGATGTGAATATCTGTTTTGATTTCATGTGTATGGCACTACCGAGTCCCAAACAAATCAGATGAAAAGTGGAGTGGGTTATGCAGATAACATTGTTGAGGGAAGGAAGAAATACAGGCAGGTGCTGTTTATCTTCCATTTTACTTTCAGTATTTTGATTCTCTGCCCCATAAACAGGAAGGTGAGGGAACTCTACTGCTATTTGCAGCTTCGAAAACTTAGTTCTCCTCCCTTGATCCCAAAAAACCACAAAATATTCATCCTTCTTCCCTATTCCACTTTACCACCTGGAGCTGGAGCACAAAGGGCAGCGGTTTCCAATGCATTTGTATCCAGGCACATTCACACACGGTCCTTTGTGCGGCAGAGCTGTGCGAGGAGCAGATAATTACGGCAAATAAAAGGCATCTCTGAATATAACAACACGGAAGCAAATTCAATTGCTAAGGACATTGGCTGAAAACAGCCCTCGGAAACAAAGAACCAGCCACACTGGAGCAATCTTTCCTACTTGTATAAAATAAGTAATTGAGTCATGGACAGGGTAAAGCCTGGGAGCACAAAGAAAGATCACAAGTCGAAGCTGGAAACTGTCCCAATGGTCCCATATTTCAGCTCCTTCCTCGCTTGCTATTCTTCCCACTCAGGGTTTGAGCATGGCACCAAAGCTCGTTATTAGTTTGCAATCAAGGCCATTAGAGCTCTTGAATTCAACCTGAAGACGTACTCAGGAAAACCTGGCAAGGCGGCAATAATGATCCCCTTTAAGCAATTGGAGTATTGCTCCGTAAGTTGCTGATAGGAAATGGTTCCTTTGAGCCACAGGGCTCCAAGAGGGCTCACTTGAGAGAAAATGTTATCTTACACACTATAAATACATGAAAATAAGATTAGAGGCAAAGGTTAGACAGCAATACGCTTAACCTGTCAATACACCCCCTCATGCTATGCCCGGATTTGTAGCTTGCTAGTGACTCAGAAGCAAGAGTGACATTGTCAACCCTCCCACTTGTGGGCATGTCCCCTCCACCTCTGTCACCCAAGGGCTGCCCTCATCCTCGCCTGACTCCACTTTGGCTATCTGATGTACAACCGAGCATCCCTCCAGGATGTCTGAACCAATACACAACAGGGGAGCTTGTTCACCATCCTAGTTTAACTCCACGACACCGCAGCAAATGTTAATCAGTAGCAATGCTAAAGCAAAGCTAGATGTTTGAAGCATTTCCAATTAAAATTAAATGTAGTCACTTGTCAATGTTAACTCCCGCCCTACTACATATTATTAATAATCCTAAGCATTCCATAAGATAATTGTCTGCATTCATTATTTCTAGTAAGAAAGAAACCACTGAGTAGGAGATAAGTAACCATTTTTTACATTACTCTGAGTTTGGATATTTGATACAGTTATTTCCCAGACGACCCAGTGGTTGTTTTTATTGATATCGTGTGTAGTGGCCTTAGCCATGAATGAAGATCCAAAACTGGTGCCAACTACACAGCAGTTGCTACAACGTGCAAGAGATGCACAAAGACACGCTACAAAATGTGACTACTGATGGGTAAAGCATGTTCTGCTTACTTTAAGAAAAACGGAAAGTGTCATCAGGCCGGCTTGCCTCACAATCAAAATGAAGCACTCTCACGGGCTAGGGATAATGTGTTTCCTCTGGTATAATGTGTTTTGAAATACAGGTGACAGGAGATAAAATCATAGAATGGTTTGGGTTGAAGGGACCTTCAAAGCTCCCCCAGTGCCACCCCTGCCATGAGCAGGGACATCTTCACCAGCTCAGGGTGCTCAGAGCCCCGTCCAGCCTGGCCTGGGATATCTCCAGGGATGGTTCATCCACCACCTCTCTGGACAATTTATTCCAGTGTTTCACCACCCTCATGGTAAAAATATATCTTCCTCATATCTACCCTGAATCTCCCCTTCTAAACTGTAACCCCTTGTTCTATTGTAACAAACCGTGCCATACTTGGGTAGTAAGTCCCAGATGTGAATGAGGATGTACAGAAAATGTAAATCAAGGCCTTTGTGCTTCCATTCGTTCTTTCAGCTCAGTTTCTGGAAGCTCTTCACAAGGATGACTCAGTATCTGCCCAGTAGAGATGTCCTTCATGAGACACATCAAGTACTGAGTGATGGGGTGACAGAAGCCTTAATGCTCTTTGTACCTGTGATGGAAGAGCTGGACTCTGCTGAGAATCCCAAAGGCTGGGGAATAGAGACATCCAACTACCGCCCCCTTTGAGCAGTGCCGAGCAGCCCCAGGTGACGGTGCCAGGGAAGGAGGTGGCAATGCCACAAGCAGCCTGTGTGCCCACGTCCCAGCCCCCTGTGCGGAGCAGGGGACATCCCTGGTACCCCACCGGACGCTCCCACGCACACTCCCACTCCCAGATGGCCTCCAAATGCCCTTTCCAAGTAATTTGTTATTAAGACACAGAGTCCAAAGCTTTGCCTCCCGGTCAGGAGCGCAACCCCCGTCTTCTTGTAAAAGGCAAAGAAAAAAAGAAATCAAAAAGAACAAAGAAAAAAGTGTGGCTTGCAAAACAAAAATAATCATCATGAAATATTCCAGTTCCTCCAGCGAGTCACCTAAGCATTCAAAATTCGGCCCGTGCGCTCGCTCTGCTGACAGCTCTGTGTTTACACCTGCTGCTTTTCCTCGCCCCGCGTTTGGCAGGCGACAAAAGCAGGAATGGAAATCAGCAGCGAGCAGCCGGAATTCACGGGAACGAGAGAATCGACTTTGCAACCAAAGGCACAGGCAATGTCACGGGCAAAGTAAGAGCTGACATTTCCAGCTCATCGGACAAGCTCTCGTGTTGGGATTTGTACTTTGGTGTTTGCTTGTGATTCAGAAGATGGGACCACAGTAACTCAAAGGGGGAAAAGGCAGCTACAGAGTTTCAACCCAGTTTAGTGATGAGTTCTATTAAACTTGAGAACCCATCGTTCATGATATTTTCCTTCAGAGATATTAATTTTAGGGTACATCATGATACCGACCCTCCGCACCTATGCATTAAGGAGCTAACTGTTTTCCCTTTAAAGCTACTGAAGCAAGGGAGAAAAACACAGTGACTTGCAGAGAAGTCTCTCAATTTCTGGTCTTCTTGGAAAGAGAAGATTGGGCAAAAAGATTAATTGGATAAATTGAACTGTGCTAGAGACAGGGACCAGAGCTTAGTAAGGTAACCACTTGCATTTAAATGTCTGTAGCAACTCAGTGAGCTCCCAGCAACACAGACATTAAACAGTCATTTCTAGAGCCTAGCACAGAAAGACAAGGGGTTTTACGGTTGCCTGGTTGCTTTTAATACAGGATGTACTATCCTTTTATTCTTTAATTTTCTTATCAAGGTCTTTTACAAGAAAATTTAATAACAATCTGTGTGTTCATCCCATCTCATGATAGTGACTCACAGGCAGGACTGACAGACTGGAAAGACTGACCAAGTCAGTAGGACCTGCTGTGTGCCCCATCCCGAACGCACATCTGGCTCCAGCTGCCCATAAAACGGGCCTTGAGCTGCTGCAGCTCACAGAACGTACAGACAGAGCAAAAATCAGTGCTGCTCGAAACTGAAACAGCCTGTTCTGAACCACAGTCCAGCCTCTGCTCGTCCACCCTCTGCTGCTCCCGGGATAAGTCACCCCGTGAGTCACAGCCCTCGTGAGCTGGTACGTCCCCAAACCCATCAAAACGTGACCTGCTATTTTTCTGAGGCTTGTCAGGTCACCGTGACGAGTTACTGGAATAGCTGAATCATCCATTTTCCAGCACACTCGCTGCTGTCATTGTCCCGGGTCTCAAAGTGTCCTCGCCTCGGCGTCTCACCATGTCAGCCTGCACAGAGCCGGCGTGGAAGCTTCTGGCTCCAGTTCAGGTCACATTCTGGAGGGGAGGCATTTGGAGAAAGGGTTGTGAGCTGAGCTTTATGAGCAGGGGGCATCGCGTGCAAAATAACAAGTCCACCAGGCTCCAAAGAAAAGCCAACAAAAAGCCTAAATTTACTGTGAGCGCAGATACTCCTCCAAATCTGTTAAAAGCAAATCCTTACTAGTGGCTCTGTTAAATTTAATAATTGAACCCCCAGGCTGGGTTTTTGGGCAGAAGGCAAGTCACCGTTATCGTGCTGTCTCAGCAGTCTCATGGTACGGAGAGCTGAGGAGCAAAAATAAATCTGATTCTGACTGACAAGCCCTCGATTCACATCTGAGGCTGACATCTAGCTATAACAGCAGGTAAGCGCAGGATCAACACCAGAGCTATCAAAGGAGATGAGATATTGTACAGGACCAATTCCTCTCTCTCAGAGGCAAAAGATACTTTAAAAAAGGCTCGAGAACCAAAGGAAAAAAAAAGTCCAAGATTTAACCTTTTTTAAAAAAGAAATTATGCTTTTAAACCAAATGTTATGCTGAGGAATAGTTTCATGGCACTGAAAAGGACTGAAAATAGCACAACTGATAAATATATACAGATTTCCCTTCAATACATTCAGCTCAACCCCAGAGTTCTGCACCAGAGCACACAGGTTTGTCTGTTCCTACCTCCAGTCCAGTCCCTTTGCTCTTACTCCTTAATCCCCAGATAAATCTCTGATCCTTATGCCATGCTGTCATTAACGAATGGCACGAGGCTGCGTGCACATTTCTTTTCTGGCCTGGAATAATACAAATTACACCTTTACAAGCTCCGTTGCCATTTGTCCATTTATCTCTCAATGTATATTACACCCGAAGCAGACAGGCTGCCCAGTCTCACCTCCTGCAGACACGAACAGTGAAGTGATTCAAACACCAGGCTGCAAATACTCTAAGGAAACGTTCCAATACCAGTAATTTAAGCGCCCAAGCTGAAAGAAACAGCATGAAAAACACTTATTGATGGAGTTTGGTAAAAAAGCGTAGCTTTTCTCCACCACCTTCACTGAAAAACATATATATTGGGTTGTTCTCATCGACATGGTGCGTCTAAAGAAAATCCATAAGAGAGATACGAGTCTGCCCAAAAGTAGAAAGGGCCTTTGCTAAGATGACGGGATGAAGTGCTTAAGCGTATGTATTTGAAGATGAGAAGGCTACAGGGGGTATCTTCTTGCGCTGTGTAAGTACCTTAAGGGGGATCACAAGGATCTGGGGGATGGATAAATTTGAACTAAGCAGCAACAGAAAAACATGTGGACAATCCTAGGCTTTAAAATGGAAGTAATATATATTAAATAGAACTGTGGTTTTTGCTCAGGACACCTCTGCAGCATATAAATAATGCAAGAGCCAAGAAAATGAAAACAGATTGCTTGGATGCCAGTGATATCTATGGATGTGTATGGGATTAGATGCTTAAACATGATAATTTTGCTTATGCACAGGGCTTATGTTTAGCATCAATAAGGAACAGCCTTTTCTCAGGTTACTGTAGGGAGTTCGGGAGATGGTGACTTCACAGAAACAGTAAGAAAATGTACAGAATAATTTCTAACTCACATACAGAAACATCAAGGACATACTTATTGCACCATTCTTAAATGACAGAATGGGAGAGCAAGAATTTCAAGTGTCCCTTGCCTGCCTGTCAAAGTCTAACCCAAGGTCAGCTCAGCACGGCAGGGGTTTGCATGTCTAACTATGCAGGTGAATGGTACAAAAGGACCATTGCACTGGAAGCTTCTTTCAGTTATAAAAGCTCTAAAGAATTTTTTTCACCAGCAGACGATTGCACCAAGGAGGCAGGATGGGGAAAATGCAGGTATCGTAATACAACGCTATGTAAAGTTGCCCCCAGACAGTGCTGGGAACCCCATCCAGGGCATCCTCCTGAGAACTGGGGTACCCGAGAACCCCTCCTGGTTCCTGACCCTGCACCTACCCCTGTGCTTTGGGCCTTGCCCCAAAATCCCACGATTCGGTTCAAAACACACTAAAAAATTAGAGCAGCACAGGTAAAGTGCTTTAAATTAAAGACTTTCCCGTGGTCAGAAAAGAGAGGAGAGAGAAAGGAGAGAGAAAAGAGAGAAGAAAGAGAGAGCACCCACAGGCACCTCACAGGGCTTGGGATTCAACGACCTTGAAGCTCTTATATTTCTTTTTTAATGGCAAGTTCATACGTGACCACAAGAATACATTTTACTTTCTTACTGCTGTGCAGGATCAGCCGCTGCTAAAGATTATAATACTAAAAGATTAGAACACTGGCCCAGGTTGCCCAGAGAGGTGGTGGATGCCCCATCCCTGGAGACATCCCAGGCCAGGCTGGATGGGGTTCTTCTGGCACCACCAAAGCTGGTGTTTCATTTTTGTTGGATTGGGAGTTTTAGATCAGCCCCTTCCACTCCATGAGATGAAATTTGGATCTCTGCTGTGGTTTCATCTCGGGTGTCTGGACTTCCCTGTACTAAACAGGAAGCCCTTGTCAATACAACACTATTTAAGCACTAGCCTAGCTGGCCTGTGCTGTGTCTAGATAATTCAGCCTAATGAAGGATTATTTCCTGCGTTCGTGGCTGACAATACCCGAAGACATGCTGGGACGGTGCGGTGATAAAAACTGAGCTATATTGAGCTGATAGCATGGAGCTATTAATTTTAAATAGAGAGTAGAAGAGAGAATGAATGCTGCCTCACACCCCCCAAAGTCACTAAGGTTTGTGTCTGAGCCAGGAAAAATATATAAAAATAAAAATACAGGTTTTCTTAGATTAGGACTGACATTTTCCCTACATCCACCGAGCTCCATAACCTTACCTATATGTTAAAATGCAGAGTGGTATGTGAAACAACAGACCAGTGTGTAGGCGTGATTACAGACTCATTTGAGATCTGCTTTTGTCTTCAGTGGATGCGGTTGGACTAAAATTAATCCTATTCAGAATATGCACCAGCCAAGGTCAGTCCAAACAAAAGATAAGGATCAAATCTCACGCCCAACTAACAGTAGCCCCTTGGTAGTTTCATCCCGGGGGGTTTGCAGGTCTCTGGAGGAAGCAGGAATGTTAAAGGAGTGAACTCCACAGTCACCTGGTGGGTATGGGGTAAGGAACAGGGTTTTCTTGCTCCACAAAGGGAGCTGAGCCCTGACCTGAGCCAGTGGATTATCGATATCACAATTTAATTTCTTTTCCTATTTCAGAACGTGGACCACGAGGTTAGTCCTTCAGTTACCCAGCGTCTCATGTGGACACCATGGATGACTGACGGGTGCTCCAGCAACTAAATCAAGGCTCAAGCCAACATGCTCTAGCACATCCATAGCCTTTGGGATGTAACAATGAACTATCTCTCTATGGAGAAGAAACACTGATGTCCACTGTGTTTGAAGAAAAAAAGGTGTTCCTGTAAAAACACGACTGTATGTTCCAGATGAAGGAAATGAACAACGGCAAAGCAGCACATCCCATAATTCCCATCCAGTGCCAGTCTAGCTAGGAAAAATGACAGATGAAAAGCAAACATTCGTGCACAGAAGACATTTCTTATCATCATTCCTTCCATTTTATAATATCATCATTTAGATATTCATGTTATTAAAGCCAAACCAAGCACTTCAGTTATTCTCAGACCATGTATCCTCTTCACTGGGCTTTCCCAGGCAGTCAGAAGCCTGTCTATCATTTCAGCTTTATTGCTCTTCACTTCTACAAAGAAACAAATAGACACCTGCATAAGACGTAATCTCAGCTTTGCAATACAATCTAGACAGTGTCATTTGGCCACCTCTTGGTACCAATTACAGTGTTTTTCAGACTTGTATGAGCATGATAAGGTCTTCAGGTACACTTAGAAGGGACTCAGAGAGAGTGTGATGGCCCAGCCTGCAGGCAAGCAGCCCTACTTAAAAATCCGTGCTTTGCCTGAGAAGAACTTAACAGCTTAATAAAGACAGGAAAACTGCAACAGCCCAGGCTCACGTATGATTCATCCAGCCCACCATCAGCTGTTACTAGGCAAAACTGACACTAAAAATAAAAAAGCACTATGCAAGCTTAATTTTTTCCCATTTTTTGATTGGTATCACTACTTCTTTCAGCTGTACAAGACATTTTCTCTGACATTTTTTTCTGCAGTCTCTACACACCATTCTCCGTTTGCTATTTCCAAGGCAACCCCACACTGGAATTTCAATGGTTTGAAGGGACTTGCAGGGTTCAGTGACACAAGGCAGACCGAGCCGGTCTATAACCCTCCTGTTGCTGAAGGAGTTTACAACTGTGAAAAGCAGAAAAGTATTAAAAAATATAAAAGAAGAAAAATAGTACTAGTCTCACTGTGCCTGCAAGCAAAAGAATAGATGCTCAAGGTGTTTGAAGGCTGTATTAGTTGAGAAGTTAGCTTGGCGAAAGATCACCTTGCCTTTAACAAAATCCATACAGGACATAGGCTGTACACTGAAATAACAATTTTAATTATGATACGCCAAAAGCCAGGACTAACCAGAATTCCCTGTGGCATCAAAGAGGAGAATCAGCCCCACCAGAGCGCACTTGAACTCATCCCACTGTGTGTGCCTACAACAGGTGAATCACAGCCTAAAAATGCTTATTTCTGTTCTTTATAAAAGGAACCAAGGCAATCAGTTCAAACTGACATGTCTACACTGCGAAGGTCTAAAGATTCTGCGCAGAATCACAGAAAATGCTTTAAAATTAGGCAGCGGTGAGGTATCTGAGGCAATTCCTACCCTGAGACTGGAAATGAGGTCTACATTTTTGATAATGCAAATAGATATCCAACTGCTGCCCCCAAGTTTAAGAAAATTAAGTTATTGCAGCATTACTGTACAAACAGGGCAGGTGCCAATATGCAAGGAACCAGATGGGCTCATTCTATTGAAGGGAACTTCTCACAGCAAAGTTACCATTCCACTCTCACTAAATAAGTAAGAAATAGGAGACTTAGAAAATAAAACAACATTCTAGAAAACTATTGACTATTTCTTAGAAATAAATCCAGTTCTTAATGCAAAGCTGTTCACCTCACAATAAATGCAGACTGATTAAAGGGTAAGAAGTGAACAGCACACAACTTGCAGCACTTGGCTCTACAGTGAGGTCAATGCACATAAAGAGAATATTCTGCTGCCTGTGCTGCATGTATTCATCCCGCTTCCAGTGTTTCCAAGCCTGGTATTCACTTAATTAAAAAATACTACTAGGAAGAAACAAAATACCCTAAATCAACTGCACATGCTTGGTTAATTCCCAGCAGCTCCGCCGCTCTCTGTTACTCATTGGATGCTAAAGTGTATTCCCCTATGATTCAAAAGTAAACAATTATTCAGGAAGGTTATTCAGGCAGAAACTGAGCTGGAAAGGTCTGAGCAGCACGTGCTGGTTTAGTCGGTTGTCCAGCAAACCCTCTGAGTCCCACACGCTGCCGGTGTCACACAACGCACAGGAAAAGCATCCAGCCTCGGCACATCAAAAGCATTAACCTCGAAATGATGAACGGCCACCAGCGGCTCTTTGACAGGTCAGCCAGCCTGCAGATACCAAGCCAGGCTTACTGACTAAGCTCAGTCCTGGGATCTCCTCAAATCTCTGCTGGGAGCGAGGACTTTTTCCCTTCTAAGGGAAAAGTCTCACTTGAAGCATTTTGCTTTATGCTTTTGCTAACTCGGCAGAGGAAGGAAAGGGTGGAAGAGGCTTTCATTCCCCTGACACAATAGACTATAAAACGACCAGAATATCTTCTGTTTTACCAGAGTGATTAAGAATTATGTCACAGGAGGACAAATAGAAAGTGTATCACTCCGTTTCAGTCTCTGACAGAGCAGAGACAGGGACACTTTGCTGCATTGGGATTCAGGATTTGGGGCACCTCTGCCGAGTTCAACCACATCATGTAAAGTCATTATTCCCAGCAATTCCCAGGAGAATACACCCACACCAGGCAAGGAAACAGAGGTGAGATTTCCCTGAGATCGTTTGCATGGGCTACAAAGCAGTAAGCTCCTATTTCTAAGGAAACAGCGGTGAGAGTTCCCTGAGATCGTTTGCACAGGCTACAAAGCAATAAGCTATTTCTATTCTGAGCTTTTCCAAACCTGGCTGCTTGTAGAAATTGCTGCCAACCGCCCAGAAGTGTGTGAACAGGGTAGACCGTGATTTTGGGAAAAGCTGTGACCACCACTGCTCCACAATGAGCTGCAGTGGAAGCCCCTTCTGCAACACAGGAATTGGGGGTCAGTACCCAGCATCAGCGACCAGCACTCGGCAATGCTGCTTTTTTAAGTACCGGTGTTCATCTTGAGCAGAAATTGCCCATTCACTTAAAGCTGCTTTCTGTTTCCCTGGGGACCGGGGAAAAACCAGGCCCTGCCAGCTTTATCTCTGCTTGTGAATCACGGCCCGATCTCTCTAGTCTCCTTGACTACGGCTAAATAAAACAGGCCAGGAATCATTCACTGGCCGTTAAGTGCCTGAAATAACGCGGTGACTGCATTGCAGCCCAGGAGTTTTATGGTAGGGGGTTCAGGGTGTGCGTTTCATGCCCCGGGCTGTGGTATCAAGGGGTGCCTGGAGGTTCTAGTTGGTGCTAGAGGAGGGTGCAGGACGAGGGACCCAAGGAGAACCTGGTCCATGGGGTACGTTGCACACACGGGAGGGATAACCTGCCCCAGGACCTGCTCACAGGCAGCACCGTGGCCAAATTCATCCCCTGACTCTTACGTAGCAGCACAAACGTAGCCTGTGTGAGCCCAAAACCAACAGCCCATCCCCTCCAGGTGCTAAATCTGAATATAAAAGCTGATGGATGTGGGGACACAAAGTCCCACAAGAGAGACAGTGACGGTCAGCAACAAAGACCTGACATCTAAGTGACAACCTGCTGCTCCAAACCCCAAAGTTGCTTTTGCTTCCAGCATTAAGTATCTTCCATTGCAAAGACGGCCTCATCCGACACCTCAGTTTAATTTCAGTTACAGGGTCTTATAAGCTACTTAAAGACACATCAAGTCCAGCCTCAAAAAACGGAGGTGACAGGAAGCCCTTCCACGAGAAATAATCATCTGAATCAGTTTTCATATCATAAAAAGGAAAAAAAAACAGCTTTATTTCTTCCTGTTCTGAACCTGAGTAGTTTATTCCTGTTTCAAATAAATCCAGACGGGCAAACAGTGTTTTTTTGCTTAATTCCTAGGTTTCACTGAACGCAAACTGAAAGAAGAAACCTGCTGATGCGTTCTCCTGACCATCCACATCAGTAGGTGTTTTTATGCAGACTAAATGGAGTATGTAAAGCCTTAGAGCAGGAAAACAGGTTTATAATGGGATTTTGGAGGAAACAAATTCCTAACAGCAAGTCACACACCCCTTTCCTACAGTGCCCTTGCCTAATTAATTCTGCATCCGTAGAAAGCCAGTACTCCATGAATGAAGCAACCTCCTGAGAAACAACTACACGAAAACTCATAAAACAGGACATGTTAAAATTATGGCCAGGAAATCTCTAAATCTTTGCCATATATTTTTACAATGTGCTCGCCTACGTTTGACCTCGGTGCAATATTTATGAAATACAACTGTCAGAGGCGGAGAGCACTTCATTCAACAATCCCAAGGTGGTATGCAAACTGGTTATTTTCTCAGCTCGGCATTCAGTTTTGGGACTTCAAACAGAGAACTGAGCTGACCTGCAACCAGAACAGTAGAGATACAGTAAAAAAAGCCTCCAGCAATAACAACTTCCCCACCCAGGAACACTTCCAAGCTTTTAAACTCAGACCTAAGACTGTCTAGGCTGTACTTTCATCAGCCATCACTCTAATACAAAGAAGCCGACACAATAATTTTGAATATTAACTGATTCCTCTCTCTTTTTTTTTTAATATTAGTTTAAATCCACCCACTCTAGAAGCAACAGATCACTGGGTAATATACTGAATTATTCTCTCTTAGCCAAGCACTATGAACTGAAACAATCCTTAGAGGTTGCAGGGACCTATTTGTGACTGGAGCTTATTGCAATTACACAGACACACAGAATTAACTTGTTCCTGAAAACCACCCTAGAACGCATGGTGGCCGAGAGCCACGTTTGGCACTTGACATTCTCAGAAGAAATGTATAAAACTGCCTATAAAAACCAAGCATTACTTTTGGATCGCAGCGCTTTACAAGTAAAAGCAGAACACATCCAGCAGAAAGTGTTCACTGTTATATCTGCTGTGAACTAAATAGTAAATGTGGGCTCCCAAAATTGCAGAACAAGTGTTACCTGCAATGAAAAAAAATAAGGAAGTCTTTTCTTGCAAAAATAAAATGTTCTGGGATGCCACCCAGACTGTTTGGAGTGATCACGTATCCAGATTAAATGGATTCAGTAAGGTCGTTTCAAAAAACTCAAGTATAATCCAAAAGAAATACAAATTTCATTAGGCTTGAGCTTCCACATTCTTGCAAGAAATGTTGAAAAATACATATTGCCTCAGCCACCTGTAATTCTTACACTTCCTACAGTACAGCATCTACTTTTATAGATCCAGAGATTTTTATAGAAGAGGAGAGAGCACAATTTTGCCAGTTGTAAAACACCAGCCACTAAACCCAACTCATAAATCTCTGCGCTGGATTAAAAGTTCTGTAATCTGGCATCTCGAATCTCGCTGCTCACCTGCTTCAGTGAGAGTGACCCACACAATATTCTCTCCAATACACCTTTTCTTGTTGGTTCATTCGTGATCAGGTTGCCAGCTTTTACTTTATGGTGAGCCATAGTACCAACACCTTACATGGAAAGTATCTTTTTAAACACTCTCGTTGCAAAGATCAGACCCTTCAACTGGTATTTTCCAAAATCCACTTTGTGTTACGAACTCATTTTCCACACTGTGCTGTGTGTTTCTGTGGTTTGTTGGGAGATCATAAATGCAATAGCTATAGCTATAGTAATAGCTATATAGACCTGGTTAAGAAAATGCAGTCTGAGGGGCTCCACTCTATCAAAAACACAATTGCAAGATGCACGTTGCTGACATTTTCTGGCAATAATTATTTGGGTTATCATATTGTCTTTTTTTTCTCATGGGTTTGATTGCCATTTTCCCCACAGAATATGATAAAATCACCACCTATCCTGTAAGCGAGAAAAACGCCAGGCAAACAGACGCTAATCCGGGCCATATAAGGTACTGATCCCTCTCTCTTGGGGTTCATAATGTCACCCCTTCCTCTCCGGTCCACACACACAGGCTGAGGTGTCCTAGAAATCTTCACCTTTATACCAGCCGCTGCACACAACTGCATTAAACAGCTTCACAAACTTCTTTACGTTGCCTGAAAGGCAATAATTGTATTAAGCTGAGCCTATTTTGATCGGCACCGAGTGTGAAATTTTGTCACCGATTAATACTCCACTTTGCCACAGGCGTGAAGAGCAGAAAAACTGAAATGATTTCCTAGAGAACGGGGACGGTGTCTCAGCTCAACGTTTCAGAAACTGGACGTGTTTTCTCATGGAGCAACAGGGACTTGGAACCACATGGTGAGCCGGGTCATCCCAGGGCAAGTCCCTTTCAATTACTTTTTATTTTAAAACCCCAAAGCCCTTTGCTGCTCAGTGCTGTACTTTCTGACTCTGTCAAAGGGTGGCCGCTACCATTTCTAGGTCACTAGGTCTCCAGTACTGCCCTTTGGGGATATTTTCACGAGACTCAATAGAGTTAACGTGTCAGACATCCCCACGGTAAATCTCTCCTACTGTCTGGTGCTTTATCATTGGTTTCACACAAATATATGACTAGATATTGATAGATTATTTTATTTAAATAAAACCTTACATGAATTTATACATTCTAAATGGATCTGTAAATGATAGTTCATAATCTGAACTGCATCTCCCTTGCTCTGACAATGAGGAACTAAGCAATGAGCGGCCCGTCCTGTAGTGTCTGCTCGACACTGTCCTCATGATATTGCCATAAATTTTGTTTTCCCTTCTCTTCCTTGTAAAGTAGATTAAACTAATGGGCAAAAGCCCTCATTATAGGTGTCATGCCTAATAATGTGATTCCCAAAGCAGCACTGGACTGTTCCTCCCTAAAGAGAAAGGGTTTAGAGACAACTCCTTTGTTCACCATTAGTACATTTTTTAAATTGTCTTCCCTTTCAGCTACTTCATTAATTTATCATAATCAATGCACGGGACCAGACTCCAGTCAGTTCGGATTATCTTTCAAAATCTCTGCAAAGCACAAGCTCCCAAATCCCAAGGAAGAAAATTAACATTTCATGCCTCTTGCTGAGTCACCTGGAAATACTGGGACATTTCCCAAGTGTTTCCCTTCATTTCTTTCTGTGCATTATTACCTCTCACCTGTATAAGTCCAATGACCTGAAAATGCTGAAAAATAACCTTTTCCTGTAGTGGAGTTTAGCATGAAAATATATTTGGAGGTTATCATTATGTCCATCCAGATCACCAGAGACAACCTTGTCAGAGCTAAATATCACAATTTCAAGGGAATCTGATCTTTCGATGGGAAGAATCCAGACAGCAATTCATGCCGGGGTTGGTTTTATTCAGGCTTCTGTTTGGAAACATCAAAATTATTAATTATTTCCTGTACAAAGAGTGACAAAAAAGCTCATTAATACATGAGCACTGTCAAATATCTTTTGGCAGGAGATTAAGTCAATAACATTCTACTAGGAAGTAAATAATGACTTTTTTCAATATTGTACTTTCTGATTAACAACTCAAGGCAAAGGCATTTTGTTAGTATCTTAGTTCTACAGAACCGGCATGTGAGATTTTACCGAAGAAATTCTAACACTTATTTGGTTTCCCTTCTCTCTCCTCAGCTCTCCATTCGATCCTGGAAATGCCCAAAGTGATACGGCACCACTTCCAGAATGAAGTTCAACACCTGCGTAATAATCCACGTCTTTCTTAAGGGTCCCATGACTTGGAATATGGATTAAAGAGAAATACTGTACCTGGTCAAAACTGATGCTGCAGGAAGGCAAAAGGTCACTATTTTTGTTCCAAGCTGCAATACTGGATCTCTT
This sequence comes from Patagioenas fasciata, assembly GCF_037038585.1. Classification (NCBI taxonomy): domain Eukaryota; kingdom Metazoa; phylum Chordata; class Aves; order Columbiformes; family Columbidae; genus Patagioenas; species Patagioenas fasciata. The sequence goes on along the minus strand of NC_092524.1, from coordinate 4,052,298 downwards.
TAGATCTTACAGAGCACAAACCATGGTTAACCACTCGCAGCCTCGGAAAACCTAAATTTCTTTAGCTCAGTTTAAGTCCTTTCTTTCACAAAAACTCATTTTTACTTTGAAACTGAGGAGCACCACGTATTGTCTAATTTACTAAATCACCTCTGGTTCAGCCGTACCGGTGCTTTCTGGTTCATAAACCCACAGTTTTAGATCATAACACCTCACCAATGTGATGAACTGCTGCTCTATAACGCACAGTTAGGTGGGAAGATAGGCCCTGGGTGGAAATCCTCAGTTGCCAGTATTCCACACATGTCGACACACAAAGGATGAATTCCTGATGCAAACTGATCAAATATGTATGTGTTTTGCTAGGAGAGAAAGAGAGCTGATATCCTGGGGATGCAAAATAAGCAATAAGAAACCACGACCTATTCTAAGTATCCGCCTCGGCACTGCACAGACTCTGCTTCATGTTTTTCGTCATTTTATATATATATAATGTATATATTTACATATTTAAAGATAGATTTATTATATACATGTTAAAAGGGGAAAATGTGCCTCCTATATTGTATCAGTTGACATCAGCTAAAGCTGTTGGAAACTGCGGTTCCTCTGCAAGAGATCTGGATTAGTCAAGTCTTCAGAGGAGGAAGCAATGGAATTTATGAACAAATATTTGGGTTCATCTGGCTTTAAAGTCACTATAATAGGAGAAAACAAAGGAATCAAATGGGCAACCAATAGCAATAACAAACAAGTTTTCACACTTCAAGCTCCAATTATGTGGCACGCACTGGTTAGAGAGGTTGACCCACAATTTCGCTGAATATTCGAGCACATCACTCTTTCTATTCCATGTCAAAAAAATCATTTCTGCTCCTCGACATACAGTAGCGTCAGTTATTTTCTGATTACTTGAAGACAGAAATTAACTGAATCTGACTGATATTCAGCTTTTCAGCCTTTTTCTTCCTCCAAGATGTTTTGTGTTCACTTTGCGTGTTCAGTAGTAGTTTCCTTGCACGCTGACAAGATTATAAACTGGAGAACAGGAAAGCAAATAGAGATTAAACAAAGCTGCAGCAGAGTTATGTCTATAAGAACTAAATCCAACCCCCAAACTGCAGAGGCAACTCTCCAAAAGTCATGTTGAGTATGTACATTTGCAGTCCAACTTCCATTTAAAGTGGATGACAAGTTTAGCAAGGATAATACCCTTGAAATACTGGCTGATTGGAGAGGCAAGGACATTTGCTCAATTTACCGATAGTATTATCCTCCTGGCTGGCTGGGAGTAGATCCCCCGCTGCGAGCTAACAATAAGAGTTTTCCTTCTCAAGTCCCTGATGTGTGGGCGTTTTTCTTCAAGATCATGGGAAAGTTTGGGGTTTTTATTTTAAATCACTGCAGCAAAAAGTAAAGAAGATTAGTTGGGTTTGCTGCACAGTCCATCTCACTGGCTTTGGCTAATTCATAATCAGTATATTGTAGAATATAGTTTTAAAATCTTAGATATTTTTTAGTTTAAAATTATTACCGTATATAATAAAAGAAACATTTTAGGGTGCTGAGAAAAACAGACATAGTATTTTAACCTATATAGGCCAATTTTATTTATTTATTTATTTATATTAATCTACCTGCAAAACTGTATCCAAAGATAAAATATCCCGCTATTTTCCCTGCTGCCTCCTAACTGCGCAACAACCGAGACGCACGGAGCGATGTGCCCATCTGATCTAGCACCGTTTCGAGTGTGAACTTCCACTTGCAGCAGAAGGTTTCAAGCAGATGGTGCCTGGATAGAGCCAATTGACACCCAGGGAAACTGGGACAACCCGGCAGCCGCGGCCAACAGGCTGCAGAAACATGTTCACAATCTTATAAGGCAAAGCTCGGTCTTACAGAAAGGCTGACGCTTTCCAGGGAACTTGGTAAGACTGACATGCCCGTGATGTTAAAAGCCCGCTTGCAATGTGACTCGCAAAACACAGATTATTTTAATGTAAGCTGGCAAAAACTTTCATGCAATTAATAATTTGGCATTTTGTTACTCTGCAGCAAGAATAATTAGATATTTAATTTTCCTGACTGGTTACAAAACAGGTTTGTAATTAAAGAAATTCCTAATGTTGCAGAGGAATAAATTATTATCATTCCTATTTACTCTAAGTTTCGCTATGTATATAATTTACTATTTTATTGCTCTACATCTTACATTAACGAGATCATTTTCTTCCTTTTATAGATGAAATAACTACATGCCGGTTTTCGGCAGAACACGACCCTTTGCTGTAAAAGTGAGTGGTAGGAGAAAACCAGGGGAAAGCTGCATTAACCCTCATCTGTGGGTCGGGCTGTCTGGTCCTCCCACACCTCCCCAGCACAACCATCCAGCAGATCCAGGGACAGGAGGTCACCAGGGGCCACCGCTTTACCAGGGGGGATGAGGTTTACTGTGCTGAGCTGCTTTTTCTCCTGTGGAAAGGGAAAGAGCATTATTCTAACAAGGAAGGGAGCAGGGGTTGCTCTTTCCACATGGGAGCAGAGAGATGGCCCGCAGCCAAAGCCCGGCTTAACTTCCTCCCCCAGGTGCTGAGGCAGGACTAGGCTGGCACCGGGGTCCTCCCTACGTCCTCAGTGGGGCACGAAAACTGAAAAATTGTGAACACGTTTATTGCATTAGTCTGAACAATCTGAACTCTGCAGTACACTTGTTAAATATTTTATCACTTCTGATTAATTGATGGATTTTTAAGTACGCTCATATATAATTCTGAATTCTTGGCAAGAAACAAAGGGCTGTAGTAGTGTAGTCGCCTACTCTCTGCAAATACTGTACCTACCTCTGCTTATCACAGAATAGTTCGGGTTGGAAATGACCTCCAAAGCCCATCTATTCCAACCCCTGCCATGAGCAGGGACATCTTCACCAGCTCAGGGTGCTCAGAGCCCCATCCAGCCTGGCCTGGGATGTCTCCAGGGATGGTTCATCCACCACCCCTCTGGGCAATCTGGGCCAGCGTTTTACCATCTTCAGTGTCAAAAATTATGATTAAGACCATCACCTTCCAAACCACAGGTACAGTTTCCATTAATTTAAATCTTCATTGAAATATTGTAAGATACTTGGCATTTCTGAGGAACAAATCACCCAAGTTTTCTATGTATGTTAAAAACATTAAAGAATGTCGGAAGCATCTACACACTGTAGCTTGGGGTTCTTTCAGTCCACAACGTAAGGAAAGTAAGACACAAAAATGCTGCTCATATATCCTTAGATGGCACAATAAGTGAGCTAAGACTAATGCCCTCCTTAATACCCAGTCTTGTATCTGACTGAAGTACATTGAGGATAACTTTTAAAGAAAAAATTCTTAACACATACAATTAGGATGTGTATTTTTCTGGAAAAGGAAAAAAGAAGAAGAACAACAAAAGAAGAACAAAACCAACCAACCAAACCCCCACAAAGTAGCCCATGGGATTCTGTTTCCTGCTGTTCACCACCTCGGTGTGTTCCTCAAGGACTGGAAGAATTCATTTATTCTACAGTCTGGGGAAATCGGATTTGGCTATTTGTCCATAACCATATTTGTGTTGACAGCTACTGGGAACTCTCAACAAGCTCTTCTGAAAAGGAACCAAAATTGATAAATAACCACATTCACATTTTTGGGCGTCATCACATGATCACAGCCTCGACTATAAATACGGTTTTGGTCTGTTCTTTTATTAGTATTCAGTAGCATCTCCAGGACTCAGCCAAACCTGGAGATCCGGGTGGGTTTTGCACATATTCATAAGAAATTGTGTCTGCCACAAACAGCATGGAGTATAGACTGACACAAGAGAAAAGGGATGGAAAAACAAGGTATATGTCCCCGTTATATAGACAAGGGACTGAGACACTGAGAAATACAGTGACTTGGGATGTGCACCTGAAAATCATTCACCTTGAAAAGTTCTTGGCAATGGAATGACCCAAAGCACCATCAAAAATAACTTGCGCTTCATATGCCCAGGACAGACACTTTCAGACATTTCCACCCGAGTATTCTCTGAATCCTTTTACTACATTGTTACTGAGAGGAGACTCAGGGTAGTCGCCCCACTTGAGTGGTTGCACCACCCCACGTTGTGTGCAAAGAGATTCCTCCATGGCTCGCTCAGGCTCTCATGAACACTCAGACTGATTTAGAGCAGCCCCCCCCGGGTTGCAGCCGCTCTGATCTACCCAACATGAATAGAGAAACATCCTTTGAGTGACAAACGAAAGCTGACAGCCAGTCTGACTCCTCCTGTACTCAGCCGCACAAGCTTTCACATCTAATACTACTCCAAATGCACACATTTAACTACCGGGCTCTTCGTGTGCATTTGCAAAACAAAGCTGCAGCTCTGTATCCATGTTCTTTGTTTTAAGGTTAGGTTTGTAAGAAGGTTTTTCTGTTGTTTTACAATAGTGCTCAGGGTCTTCGGCACAGACTGAGCAGAATCACAGCATCACAGGATGGTTGGGGTTGAAGGGACCTCTGGAGATCATGCAGTCCAACCCACCTGCTAAAGCAGGTTCACCAGAGCAGATCACACAGGAAGGTGTCCAGGTGGGTTGGAATGTCTCCAGAGAAGGAGACTCCACAGCCTCTCTGGGCAGCCTGGTCCAGGGCTCTGGCACCTCAAAGTAAAGAAGTTTCTCCTCATTTTCAGATGGAATGCTGTGTTTGCACAAGAGCTGGCACCCAGCAGGATGACCTATAATTTTCTGCTAAATGCTGCTTCTTGCAAGAAATTTTTAAAGACTAATAATAATTCCGGTTCTTGTTCTATGTGACCACCCTGCTCGGTCTCTGCCGCCTGATGTCTCCGAGAATGGACAAAAATGATTAATTTTGTGCAAGTACCACTATCTCACTACTACTACCATGTTTCTGTTTCACCACTAACGGATGCTCGGAGCAATGCTAATGAACTCTGTGTTCATCTACCCCTTGGCCAGGACAGTCAGAAAAAGGTCACTAAATGGAAAGACATATGAGGGGCGCAAGAACTGCTAATAGTCACGCATCCAAGCACAGAACATAGAATCATTTTGGTTGGAATAGACCTTTAAGACCATCAAGTCCAACCATAAACCTCACACGGTCAAGTCCACCACTAAACCATGTCCTTAAGAGCCTCGTCTGTGTGTCTTTTAAAGAGCTTCAGGGATGGTGACTCCACCACTTCCCTGGGCTCCTTACTTGATGTAGAAACACTCGGGTATTCAGAAGAGTGCTCACACCAAAGAAAACCACCAACAGACCAGAAGCTGTCACCAAGAAATATGGTGACTCCTTGGGTAGATGACCCTGCTGGGACACATCCAGCTGCCGGGAAACAAGCCTGGTTTGCCGCACACTTCAACCAAAGGAGACGCAGTAACACATGCTTCATCAAACCCAAATTCACAGCAGGGCCCAGAAGTAACCATATGGCAACTACTTTTACTTATAAAGTGAAGGGCATTCTATTAATACTAATGTAACGCTGTAATCTCTGGTTTATACCTTCATTGATTTGGATGCTTGCAAAATAACTCATGCAACGCTGAATATATTTCCAATTTTGCTGCTTATTCAGTTCTGTTTCATGGTTCTTTGTAGGCAGGCTACAATTTCTACGCATGTATTATATATCAGATGTATGCTTTTCCCATTTGTTCATCAATTATATGCACTAACTACTTAATGACTTGCAGCTTGAAATCTGCAAGTCCTGTTTGCCCTATTTTCAGTTTTGACTGGTGCAGACAATGAAAGAAGCTTCAAAATAATAGCATTAATACAGATTTATCAAATATGCAAGATTAAATTATTTCAGTCTTTGCCAAGTTATATATATATTTTTTTTTATCGGACTATGAAGCGCACATAATGTCTTAGCACATTCTAGAAATACGTCCTGCAGCACAGTCATTCTGTCAATGTAAATTGAGCATGGCCATCTTGACAGTTAAGCTCAATTTTACTTAATTTTCGCATGCAGAAGATTTGCTGGCAGCTTATCTTTATATCAAAATGCTTAAATCAATATTTAGCAGCTAGAGCAGCCACTGCCATGAAAACATATAAAAATCGATTTGTACAACCCACGAGGGTGATGCACTACCTGAAATAATTTCAGGGAAAGGTATATTTTCAGAAATGTTCCATGCTAAAACCAGCTATGTCCAAATACAATCTGTACCAGTAAACTGTTGAGAGAAATAATTTCTTATCAACAGCAAATTATTGTTTATCTGGATTTGTGTTTCATGTTCCCCACTAAACTATCATACAAACCTACACCGTAACATCTCATTGACTTGCTGATGTAACGTTTTTGTATGAATAAAGCCACGGGCCGACCTGCCTGCGGTGGAAAGTCAGCACAAGTTCACTCGTCGTCTTTTGAAACACTGGCCCACTCTCACAGCCAAGCTGCTGTTTGAATTCACAAACGAATTCACAAATGCTAACGCAGCAGTTTTATGAGACAGGGACATATTAGCATTCATCAAACAGAACCACAATTAATTGGGTGCAACCAGAAAGGCATTCTCCTGCCCGTAATGGAAGAAGAAAGCCTCTCCTGTGGATTCGTGCACTACATCCCATATACACCCCTCCATCCATCACTAAGAGTCCTTGCGCTTTGCCCTTCTCAATGACACATCCCACGTTTTCCCCAAGGCCCTGAAGACTTCACTGCTACCTCACTACTCCTGTTGCCATCCCTCTCCCTGGTAGTACCTTTATTTCCCCTAAACTATGCAGAGTTTCTTCCATAAATTATTGAACAACCTCCGGTGTCCTCACCACAGCTTGAGCTTCTCCATGAGAAGATCAGTTTGGACACCTTTTCTCTAGACAGTCAGTGATCTTCATGGAGGTTCAATGCATTTACCATTCCTTCAGATGTATTTGAAACCGGTAAATGGGTTTAAAAGGAACTGGAAGACACAAGGAACAACAGAATTATCAAGTCCATTTCAGTTCCTTAGGAAAGTGGCCTGAATACATGAGGGGAGGTGAAGGGTGAGTGAACCAGTAATGCTTCCCAGTAGAACGGGAACATATTGAGGGGAAAAGGTTAGTGCAGGAAAAACTGAGATGATCTCAGAAGCAACGTTTTCTGAGATTTCAAATCCACTGCCTTAAACCGTACCTTATTCTGACAGATTTCACAATGTGCTGCTCTGCTCCCAGTCATGCACAAGACACAAACACTCAATCTGAGTATTTGCAATAACGCAACTTTTCAGGTTTTTTCTACTTTTATTTTGAAATATTCAGCTTATTCTGCCACTTTTTCATTCGCACTTACCTGTTCTGAAACAGTGGACTGTTTACATCTTTACATAATTTTTGAAATTCTGCCCAAAATCGAGGATTTTTACCCAAGGAGATGGTTTGTGACATCCCACAAGTGGGCAGTCCTGTGCACCTTTGTCAAGGTGCAGTACTAGTACAAAGGCCAGGACCTGAACCTCTTTCACATCACAAAATGCATTTGCTGACAAGAGAAGGGCGAGAGAACCATTTCCATTCTTTGCTTACTGGCAAGTCAATTAAAAGGTTTATCTGCGATTTATCGGTCCGTAGGATTCTGTGCAGCAGCAGATGCCTCTTGTTGTGTGACCCAAAGGCAGGACTGGAGTCGCCTCAGGAAACAATTCAGCCTTCTCTGGCTCTGAAAATCAAAACCCACGAAAACAATGGGAACGTTTCTGGGTGTTCACAGCAGTACAGGAAAGGGAAATGAAATCCAAAAGTTAAGCAGAGTTTCTACTGGAGCTCTCGCCCGCTTTCCCTGTCCGTTCTACTCCAGAGCACAGATATTCATGCTTTGAACTCCCAAGGCAGAAAATCACAGCAGAAATTCTTCCCTGTTAATGGCAAGGAGCTGTTACTGATGTTTGGTAACTGCTGTCTGGGATTAAAGCTGGGGTCCTGCCCCTCTATCTTAAAACCAACTACATGTACTTTAGATCTACATTTACCATAGTGTTTACCAGCAAACCTTCCTACAAAGTTTGAAAATCACTCATTAAAACTTATGACTTTAAATGTACTCCCAAATTGTTTCAACTGACTGTTTACTTCTCCCTGTCTTTGATACTCAGCGCAGTTTCTTAAACTAAGGATTTATATAGGTAAAAATGATCCCACTATATGGACGTGTATAATACAGGGATTTACACGACACACTCTACCTTTGGGCGCACTGAATTTGGTTGTTAACCAGGGTCCAAACATATCCCTTCTATAGCACCCTGAGCTTCACAACAGCAGTTTATTTTGCTAAGTAAATGATACCAATCTATTTTTTTCCCAGATCACCAAACAGTCACCAGCTGGAAGAAGGGGGAGACTTCCTGAAGCATCCCAGGTTTGAGACTGCCGCCTTCATCCAGGAGGTATCGCTGGTCTAACGCGCTAACCTGAAGGAAAGAATATATTCTTTCTGTAGGATAAGTTTCTAAAATGCCGGTTTCTGAGAAGCAAGAAGGATGTGGTTGGGGTTGTGGGGGAGAGAAGGGGTCAAAGGCAAGAGCCCAAGATCTGAGTTCTTATGCAAGCCAGGACGCCGTTGGCCAAAGAGGCTTGTACCAGCACCAGTGTGGCCAGCAGGACCAGGGCAGTGACCGTCCCCCTGTGCTGGGCACTGGGGAGGCCAAACCTCAAATCCTGGGGTCAGTTTGGGGCCCCTCATGCCAAGAAAGGCCTTGAGGTGCTGGAAAGAGTTCAGAGAAGGGAAGGGAGCTGGCGAGGGGCTGGAGCACAAGTGTGATGGGAGCGGCTGAGGGACCTGGGGGTTCAGCTGGAGAACAGGAGCTGAGGGGAGACCTTCTGATCTCTGAACTGCCTGAAAGGAGCTTGGAGTGTGGAGGGGGTTGGTCTCTTCTCCCAAGTGACAAGCGATAGTACGAGAAAAAATGGCTTCAAGTTGCGTCACGGGAGGTTCAGATTGGATATGAGGGAAAATTTCTCTCCAGAAAGGGTTGTCAGGCATTGTAACAGGCTGCCCAGGGCAGTGGTGGAGTCACCATCCCTGGAGGGGTTTAAAAGACGTGCAGATGAGGTTCTCAGAGACATGGTTTAGTGCCACTGTTGGGTTAATGGTTGCACTCAACGATCTTGACGATCTTTCCCAACCAAGACGATTCTGTGATTCTCCATCCTCGTGCCGTGGGATGCGCTCTTCAGACACCATCCTGGGAGGTGAATTTCTCTGTTTCTTTAGTAGATGCAAAACGCAGCCCTGGAAAGAGCGCCCGTCTGGCACCAGATGAACACACTTTTCCTTCCAAACACATTTCTGTCAACCTTCTGCTCAGCCTCTGCAGCCCTGCTCTGCCTATTGATTGTCGCTATTACTACGGCAGCGCGGTTAAATTGATTCTTAGCCTCATTATCTCAATACATCCACAGGTTTATATTATGAGAGGGGGGGGAAAAAAGGGCAAGACAGGAATTACAGAGGAAAAAAATGTCTCTTCATTGATTGGATTGTTAGCTTACTGTGAAGATAAAATATGCACATTCTGTGTTAGGCCTTTGTTGGCCACTCGTGGAGCACAAAGAACTAAATGAGTACTAATTACCAGGAGCTAAGATTAGTCTCTCCTAGCCTGTGGAAAATACAAAGGTGAGTTTTAATAGCAGAGCAAGGAGATTAGGCAGCATGAATTCTTACAAGAGCCGGTAGAAAAAAGGAAAGTAAATTACCCCTTGTGACCTAAAAATATAAAATGAAGTTGTACCAGAATTCATTACAGCTTTTCTTGAAAAAGCCGCAACTCCTTTCTTCATAAAAATTCAGCATAGCACAAAGAGGCACAATCACAGATATTCTGCAGTTGTAAAGAAACTACACGCAGATCTCCAAAATTCCTGAGTCCTACTTGTGATGAGGAAAGGCGTTTCTCAAGCATTCGCATTGCTGCCTAAGTCAATACTCTCTGGAGCTTATAATGTGTGTTTTCTTTAAATGCCTCAGTTCCACTGACACCGGCTGCTGTGCAATCGAACAAAAATGCCATGTGAGAGCGAGGCACGTGGCCACTTCAGAACATTTTCTTTCAAAACACTTGAATTGAAAGAAATCAATCATAGAAGCTAAATATAGCTAAGAACAACCATAAATATGCAAGGGTCTCAGCAGAAGAAAAAAACCAAACAACATGTTGTGTGTCTATCTAGTAGTTCTGGTATAAGGAATATGTAGATATAAACAGATATATATAAACATATATATGTGAAAAATACTTTAGACTCTAAGGAATGTCAATGTATGACAAAGTTCAGCAGTTTTGCAGAGTTTGAATTGTGCTAATGTCACCAAAAAGCAGATGGAAGCAGCTCAGGAGGCTGAAAGAGAGGGGAGAAGAGGAGAACCATGGAGCAGGTTGCAGAAGGGGAATATTCTCATTTTCCAGTAGCAGACACTTTTTATTTGTACTGTCTTCGCAGATGTTGGCCAATTTAAACAGCTCATGAGAAGTCAGAAAATACTCTGGAGCACTTGGAACAGTATTCAGCTCTTGTGTATAGTGCTCATTTCCCTTTGAGTCTGTTGAGTAAAGCTAATGAAGCACTAATGAAGCTGGTTTCCTATGGCTCTTTGTCTAGTGGTTGGAATTGCAGGATTTCAGCAAAACATGAGCATCCTTTGACATTTTTGTTTGGTTTTACGTCGTGGATGCATTGACAGCATTTCTTTTTTTGCAGGTTTAGGAAAGAATGGGCCCCCACTACAATATTTTTTGTTGGTAGAAGAACTAATCTGATTTCTCTCGTCCATTTGGGTGGCAATTTTCACCAAACTTGCAAGAACCTTACAGCCCATCACCGAGACAGTGGTTAAAATAGGTCAGAAGATTCAAAAGGTGTGAGAAGGAGGCCGAGCAGGGGACAAGACCACCAGGTAGAGCAAAATAAATCCCCAAAGTCCCACTTGCCTAGAAAAACATGCGTGACTTTGGAAGGGAAAAAAGGCTGTAATGGGGAACACTAAGGGAGACAGAGCAAAACCACATGTAACTGATGACTATGGTCCATAATGAGTATAGAAAAATGTTTTCCAATTCATTATTATTAATAGGCTAATATACTATTCCTCTCAAAATCTGTCAATTAGAATACTGCTTTTTGGAAGTGGGACATCATTCAACAAAGCAGTATGTTAAATATCATTCTCCAGGCTTTGAGTTGTAGAGATTTCCTTCACATGGCTACAAGAACTGAAGAGGATTCAATACTCCTACTACATCTCAATGGCTGTGTGACTTTAATACAAGGCAACAAAAGTTAAATCCTTTCTTTCTACAATTCCCAAAGCAGTTTTCTTGCCTAAGTCTGTAAAAAGTCCTATAAAAAAACCAACTGATTTCCCTTTATTTTTGCTCCCACCACCACAAGGTTCCTCCGAGGCAGCACACAAAAGCAGAATGCAGCTACTCAAGGCAGAATATTAAGAATTAACAAAAGACCTCAGCTTGAACCCGACCTAAATGTTTATGCCCTTACTAGCATTTAAAGTGCAATGCAGAAGGCAATAAACACACTAAAGAAATACCGAAGAGCCCAAAATAGCAGCCAGCTCAACACAGCCAGCAGGCAAGAGGACAAGTGGCATCTGGAAATGAATGGAAAAAAAGCTCTTTGGGATAAAGTTATGGTTTTATCGTGGAAAATAAAATTAAATTAAAAAAAAAAAAATCACACACACCAACCCAGTTCTGTTTTTCTCAAATATATGTTAATAACACTTTCCTATATTCTTTCTCCTTAACTGGAGTATCTTTTGTATGCACTTACTGATTTCCTGCAGGTATCTTCTCACTGCAGTACATTCCTGCTTCCATTTCTCACCTCTACCTGAAATCACTGTAAATAAACGCCACTTATAGTCTGTGAATGGTTCTGAACCCCACAGACTTGAGACAAAACTCTCTCTGCAGTTTCCCCCTGTGCCGACCAGAAAAGGTGCAAATCAGGTATTATCTGGCACATTGTCTTTTTCAGTAACTTTAACTATCACCTGAAATAAGCTGTCTTGCAGGTATTTCCACTCAAAATGAAATTACTGGGTTCAAAGCTCCATGTAAGTTCCTTTCTCAGTTCACCGAGATGTTTTTGACATTCACAGGTAACTGTGCAAGCTGATTTTACTTCTTCATCTCTTTCCAGCTATAATTTCCCAAAGTACATTTATACTGAAGTCCATTTATTTCCACACATTAACCAGCGTCCTCTAGACAGTATTCTGCATCCATTAAATTGATTTTTTAAAACTCGCTATCAGCATCTTAGTAAAAGAAACAGGCATTTGTGGTGCAAATAGGAGAAGCAAATAAGAGCAGAATAATTCTGTCTCTTCTTCATTATATCTTTCAAAACCAAATAGCATTCATCACACAAAGAATGTGTCTTTCCAGTAATGGCACATTCTTCACAGGTATGCACATTTATTCCAGACTATAGTTAATTATTTCCCCAGTAAAATTATTTCCATACAAATTTAAATAGTGTTCGTAGCGTGGTGAAATGAAATACACGCACAAAAAAATAACTGTTGTCGCAGATATCAGGACCAGATGCCAATATTTTTCACTTATTATGTGAAACATGGAAAGTTTACTGCAGAAAAATAGTTAAGAGGGAATGAGACCATCTGCACAACTTCCTAGTAATGAATATAAACCCCGTGTCTCCTCACTCGTGCAAATCCCTCTGCAAATGGGAACCCAAAGGACACAGCGGAAGGGCAGCACTTTGTGAAACATCAAATTATGTTAAATATTCTTTCTTGTACATCATCATATGGGTGGTCACAGATTTGCTGTGGTAAGCAGAGTCTCCTTAGAAAACACTGACGATAGTTGTTTAAATATGTGTTCTTACAGCAACGGCAATATTGGAATTTAAAGACAGAATTCTTCCAGTGATTTATGATTCATTTTTGCATCTCAATCCGCAGCACTGAAAAGCCTCAGTCCTCATTTTCCTTGAGAAATCTGCAATTTGATGCGTCAATGAATATTCAGATGATGAAAGCGAACAAAAGCATCTCAGAGAAACACCAGGCTGCAAATCCTGCTCCGGATAATGATTGTCTTGAGTGGAGACGACCTGACGCCCACGCCAGCAGCTGCACTACGGTTCCAAACGCCATTGGGTTAAATGCCATGGCATCGGTCACACGTGGCAGTGCCACCCACCTACAAAAATGTGCGTTTTAACTTGGGACTTCCCTTGAAAACATTAATTTTTAGCTAATAACACAGCGACTTGGCAAAAGCAGTGACCACCTTGACGTTACCCCTGCAAAGCATCACACATAGTGATGGCAAACGAAATCTGATGAGAAACACTGAAATACTTCATGATGGGCAGTTATACACAACATTTACACCTACACGGCAGATACACAGTGCAGTAAGGAATGAGTAGAAAGTGATCTTTTATTAACAGGTTTAAGACAAAATTATCCTAGCTGCTGAAATAAGATTTAGTTTTATTTCTGTCATGCTGCACTGGATGAAATGGCTTGGAAGTGTTCATATCACAGGGTTAAAACACAAAATGCTTGCCCAGGACAGCTTGGCTTTGATTCTTTGAAGGAGTCAATTACAAAATTGTGAACAATATAGACCTGTTGACCCTTTTCCATATTGTGTCCTTTGTCCTGAGGAATCCCCCAAACAACACCCACCGAGAAGCAAAGCATTTCAAAGGGTTACTTTGCTTTGTGTTGAAAACCAACAACCTTCGAACTTCTAAAAGCATCTCACATACCTTAGGAGACAATAAAATTAATGGGCTTTGGTGGCTTCTAGTTCTAATTTTTCAACTTGAAACACCCTGAAAATGCAATTCCAGGGCAGACGTAGGAGACAGTATTTATCATTAGGACTTTTAAAAGCATCTTGGATTAGATGCTCAGAAATGAAAACATGCAAAATGTAAAACATTGTAAAAATGTTTTCTAGATCCGTTTGCACTTACAATGTATGGCGTATCTGAACATCTCCTGTCCGCCTAAATTAAGAGTTTTGGATGGACAAAATATAATTAGATTTTACTGGGCTGGTCCAATGCATGAGGATTAGTATCGCAGCCTGTAGTAGTGCTGTGTGGGTCTTTTAATAGCTTCAGAGTGACTAGGTAATTATTCATTAATATCGTTCTCTAGATGGCTTAAAAGTCTAGTTTTTAGAGGTTATTTAACTCACTATTGCTAGATTTACCTTGTTCGTTCATCCCCAAACGAATGAACCTTTGATTGTTAAGGGATTACATCAATATTTAAAAAAAAATAAGATGAAGAAATCAAGCTTTGGTCTAAATCATTGGAGTTATTCAGCTGTCTAACTCTCCATTAATTTCTTAAATGGCGTAATTGCCATTGACCTTCCCTGTCTTTAAGGTCTCAAACACGAGGGAAGGTCAGAGCTGGGGAACTGCTGCACCCTTGACTGAAGCACATTGATCGAGGCCCGTTTAGCACTTGCTTAGTTTAGCAGATAAAACGTGGCAGTCAGCATTTCTAAATAAATTACTTGATTTCTAGCCGGTGATGGATGATTTGGGTAAACATGATGATTCATCAGCTGGGAGAGGGGAAAGAAACAGAAAATCTTGGGAGTTTCACGAGAGGTCAAAGCAAAATTCAGCCTTTTTAGAATGTTAAAAAGCCCCTACAGATTTGGGTAAACACTCCTTGAAACATCACTACTACCGAGATCCTTTGTGGGTACCCAGCTGCCTCAGTTTTAACTGAAGTTGACTAAAGGAGGAGAAATGTAAGATAAATGAGCACGGTTCACACTGTAATCCCATTGCTGGGATCCAGTCACCTCCACCTTCTCCACAAGCTAAAGAAGTTCTGCCGGTAGCCCAGGGCTGGCCACAAATGCTTCGTTTTCATTCCCTAATTAGTCTTCAGGCAGTTATCAGCTGAAAAGACACGTCCTCTCCATTTCTCTGTTTCCCCTTCTACAAAATGAGAATTTCAGCTCAGGCACCTAAGAGCTGCTGAACCATCTGGCAAGGAGATCCTGACTTGAACTATACGTTGTGGCTAAAAATCATCTCTTTCATGTTATTTTAAAACTCTTACCTGCCCACTTCAGTATTTCATGTCCTCTAGATTTTATTTTTTACCATTTTCCTTTTAAATATCTTTATACTTTAGCATTTGTATTCACATTTTAAAACATTTGCACTCTATGGAACTAGAAAGTCCTGAGATCAAAATGTACAATCTCATGCAGAAAATTCAGGTTTTAAACATCAACCTCCACATTCTGGTACACATCCCCACCCAGTTATCCCTGTTTTGGTAATAAAGTCCACAGACTGTCCCAAGAGTGCAATTTAAACAATTTGTCCACAATCAAGACTAACGGTGGTTTATCTGCAAAGCCACCAATACACCACATTGACCAGAGCACCTGCAAAAATGGGATTATAATTTGATGCCACCGGAGCCAAGCAACCAGCCAAAAGGATATTTCGTGAATAAAAACCACCATTATTAGTAACACATTTTGCACAGATCAAAGATACAAGTTGTATAAACAGGAGGCCAAAGTTTGCAACACCGCTGTGGAAACACAAACCATCTGCTCAAGTATTTGATTTGATTTTGTATTTAGAAGCTATTTATTAAAAGGTGAAGGCCCAATAAAGACATTTTAAGACTTAGTTTATTACAAGCGGTAATTTGGTTTTCTTTGGAATAGATGAGCTTTAGAATCACGTGGATGATCAGAAAGGATTACGGTTTCTAGTTTTATTGGGCATATTTTTGTTAGCGTTTCCAGTAGGCGTTATCTCCTGTTGTCACTGCATGACAGCATCCTCTGACAGTTGTTATGATAGCCTGACCACAAGTGATCTCTATCTAAAAACCAACATTTTTAAAAAATTAAATAAAAACAGAACCTGGTATAAGTTTTGAAAACAGAATCTGGTATAAGTTTAGAAAACAGCTGTGTTCGCACTGGCTGGGGTCAGTTTTCCCCTAACACACACAGCAGGTCACCAGCTCCTGAATTTTTGCCTGAATTTAAGAAAAAACATGAATCTTATCCCCCATTGTGTGCATTTGTTTCTTCTCTAAGAACCCCAATTGCCATCAGGTAGGTTTAGCTGCTGTATTAGGAAAACCCCAAACATATCAAGGTCTAACTGAGCTCATGGACTGGCTTAGGACTGTAGAAAAGAGATTTTATTGAGAACTGAATCTGGTAAAAGCCAAAATGTTTTACTGCTTTATATAAAGCTACCTAAGTTATAGACGAGAAATGTCATTTAAGAACATGTTACATTCATATTCTTTGACGTGACTCACAAATAGATGAGTTCAACAGAAATTGTTTCTCAGTTGCTCCTCCAAATCCTAGTATCTCCTGTCTTCTCTGGTAACTATGGCCATTCCCTCTGCAAAATCCAATACTCCTGTGCAACTTTAATTATTTGGGTAAAGGGACAGTAATCCAGACAGAGACATGTAATTATTAACCATGTTTCATACTGAATCAAGGAGACTCAACTTGTTTCTAACCTAATGACATATAATTTCTACCCACCTGCAAGCAATTCATTAACATTTCCAAAGCTTACTACAAAGTAGTATGAGGTTCAAATGGCAATTATGTAGGAAAACTGAGGTAGCTGGGCTACCTGGGTTACCAGACCTGAGTTTATGATGTAAAAAATACCACCTTGTATTTCCTTGATTATTCCTACGCATTTGTTTTTTTCTACATTAGAACCTTAAAATTGTGTCCTCCCCTAGTTGTACTTGCAATAAGAGTTAATATGTGACCAATAACACCATGTAACATTAGGAAAAGAGCACGAAAAGGTAGAGCTTGCTTATAGCTGGATAAATTACGCCAACATTTTGCAATACAGCCATGTCTTAAGAAGAACGTGTCCAGCGGGATGTCCTGGCCAAACATACGGGCTCTGGTCTCCACCTCATCCCGCTCTTCTCCAAAACATTTTATCCAAGAAATACGTCCAAGACTCACCTGTCTGCCAGGCAGGAAAGCCACGTATGGGTTTTTCAGAGCTGGGTGTAGCATTTTGGCGATGTTTAGAAAGGTCAAGAGGCAAGAAGAGAGCGCTCTCCTCTTTCTGAGGCCACGACTCAGGAATGTATCAGAGCAGGTGCTCACTTTTAAGGACCTTCTCAAATACCAATTCAGTCAAGAGGAAACAAAAGGCACAGGCTCAAGCTTCATCAAGCACAGATAATTATTTCCTTCCCAGGCTCAGATGATCTGACCAAGGTTTGGACCTTCTCGTGCTTCTTCTGCTTATGCTGACAGCAGGAAATTCTGTTTAATAATTTTGTAAGGTGAAGAGCTAGAATGCAAACTTCATGTATCTGCAAACTTCTCTAATGTGCCATCGCTACCGTATCTGCCAGATATCATAATATTTCAGATACAGGGATCTGAAAATTAATGTTAGTATTATTAAGGCATGTAAAACGTGCGTGGGTAGCGGGGAGGGGTGTATGCAGAGCCCTGCAGGCACCGTAACCCCCCAGAACACGAGGATAATCCTGCCCTCAAGGAGTTTTAAACCCAAATGGTTCTCAGGTATCACAAGCGTTTTAAGTCAATGTCAGCGCAGGTTGTTATGGAAAAACAAATCCTGCCATCCCAGCCTTTCTTTAAGGCTCTTACCAGCAACTGAGCATCTCATGCAATGAACTACATAAAGGCACGAAATCCAGCTGGAATGCAAGAGATTCTTCAGTTTGCTCACACACTGACGAGAAACAGCACAAACATCTCACCAGGGACCAAACGACCTTCTCAAAGGTAGCCCACGTGCTATAGATTGGCTTATCCCAAACCACAGACCCAAGTTCATCCCCTTGAGAAGCTGACAACAACATCACGTCCCCTCCTGCTAACGAAAACCCCCCCCCGGAACATTTCACAGCACGTTTGAAGTGCATTACCAAATTAAAAACTGTCTTCAGCATCAAAACCAGGAACTGAGAAATTGCTACTGCAAACGTGCTAAGCATCGTCAATGTAACTTCTAATTCTTCCAAGGTTTATCCGATTTTGAATTTACTGTAACATTAAGCAGAGGCTTCCTGGCACAGAACAGGTAACGGCCTTGAGCAGGAAAGCAAGTCAACATCAGTTAAGGATTTCTGACAAGAAACAATTATTTAGAAGTTGCAAGATCTATGTCGTCATCACTGATGGATTCAAATTAAGTGACTGGTAATTAAAAAATAAACACTAAACCAAGACATTTGTCTCAAAGATTTTATTTCTATCTTCACTGTCTTTTGATGGGACGTTCCCTGGTAGATGATTAAAAACTAAGCGATTCATACCAGATATCCCAGCTTAAGAATTTCCCCATACTAAGTCCTAGGAATGGGAATAATCCTGAGTAAAAATCAGGACCAGAAATTTGCAAAACTATGAATTTTTGGTTACAGTATCTGAAGAAAAGGTTGGCTTCTTTAAAAATCTGTTTAATTCAAATCTAGATGCAAATAATTAACACTGCAGTTTCTCAAAGTTCAGGTTTTCTTCAGACACAGGTCTTTGATCAGCCGCTGCCTTTGATCAGCCATGGAATTTACATACTGGAAGATGACATTTTTCAAGACAACCTGACCATCTATTAACCATCATAAGTGGATTTTGCCTACAAGTCAATACCTTGTAATTTAGAGAAAAAAACAAAAAGCTTGATTACAGCAAGCAATAAAACCTGAATTTAAAGCTCTGAAGATTTTTCTAAGTTTGTAGATCACTCGGCATTGAGAACGACTCCGCAATGCAGCCCTGGTCGAGCTGCCAGTTCTCTCCTTGTCAACATCCAGTACATGGATGCTCCAAGGTTCCTGATAAGCCGTGGGGAACATCAAGATAAGAAATTGGCTGTTTCCCCCCACTAGGAAACCTGCTGTCGTTTTGACCACAAAAAGATCCCCCATGGGCACACGAATGTTAGACCTTTAACAAGTTAGCAAATTGAAAACTTAACAAACAGATCTGAATATTTACATTTTGGATATGTACAGCCAGTGTATATGTATCTTGGAACAGATTTGTAAATGTTTCCACTGTGTACTGCTTGTAAAATTTCAGAGCTTGGAAAAGTGCCCCGAATGCTACGTCATTGTGTCTGCTGCCAGGGTAAGAAGGGGGCTAATAAAATAACCATTAGCAGGAGAAAGCGATGTGAGAAGCAAATTTTCAGAGGGAGGCCTTCTTCAGGTTTGTGCTTTTCAGTATCAACATCAAAAGGAGACGAGAGGGTAAGAGAAGAGACAAGGAAAGGCAGGTGGGTCGCCAAATGCATTCAGACCGATGACAATGTTCCACAACAACATCGCAACTGGAAAAGTAGGTGTTGAAAGCCCAGCTTATATTTTATTGAGCATCTCCTGAGAGAGAAAATGCTTCTAAAGCAATTAGGGTAAATTTTTAAAAGCAAACTTTTAATTAAACAGACATAAAAAGCAAAGGATCTAAAATCAGACTAATGCTCATTCTGTGTTTCAATTTTTGTTGCCTTCATCCTCATAATCGTCTTGAGAATTCATTGTACATGTAGGCAGTTGTGCAGATGCAGGAGTAGGCACTAAAGTTACCTCCATTTCAGAGAGAATTATGGTTTGGAAGAGGCCATCACCATCTCTTTATTTCCCCCATAGCCCAACCTGGCGTTTTCTTCTCCCAATAACATTACAAACTCGTTGTGGCTGGACTGACACTTTCAGCACTGGTCAAAGAAATGAAATAAATGAACTCCCTGGGAATAAAGAGATCAAAGCTGAAGGAGCCAACAGGTGAGGCTGGGATCCCAGTTTGTGAAAGGTGATTTTTTTAAATTTTTTTTTTCTATTAAGAAAGTCAACCTCCACACCTCACAAAAACATCCCCCCAGCGCTATTCCATGGCCTCCTTTCCTCTTCTTGCTGCTGCAAGGGGGTCAGGAGAGGAGCAGCAAGGAGACACCTGGGACCCCCATTCTGCACCACAGGGGCTATGGGGGACCCAGGGATCCCCCAACGTTTTGCCTCGAGATGGAAAAGGAGGCTGCATGGACCACGTTAGGGAGGGTGTGCCCAGGAGGTGGCAAGAAAGAAAAGACGGGAACAGGATGGTGAGCAGCATCCTTCTGCATACGTGGGATGTCCAGGAGAAAGGCAGAAGCTGCTGTCACCATCAGCACGGGTAACTGAACAAATCAGACACAGTAGCGCCTCTACTAATTCATATTCTACCAACTGCATTTCTTTTTAATGCTGCTGAGAAAAAGTAGAGGGCAGGTTCATAAGGACAGTAAAGCTGCAAATGTGCTCAAAGACCTTTTTTGTCCTCGGTTCAGCTACACAAGCAAATCATGACGCAGTGTAATGGAGACCACACAGTTGTTTATGCAGAGGATACTTAATTCAAATGGATGATAGACAGAAAAGAGATTTTAAAGCTTCTAAGTTGTTTACAATAAATAATTATATGCCTGTATAAGCTCACTTCATGATAAAAAAATACAGGATGTGAGTCAGTAGAGTTGCACAAGGAATAGAACATCATCCAGTACATTCACAGAGGTCTATCAGAAACGTTCTCTCAGCTTCTTTATACCCACTCACATGCAATTCACTTTGTTTGTTTTGTTTTAAGCAAGGAGAAAACAGCTTCAGAGATAAAATTAATCTTCGCTCAACTAATTCAAAATCTTTACATGACCTCCGTACACACTTGCGGTTAAAAACAGCACATCAACTCCATTGTAGAACCATTAAACAAGGTACTTTTACAGAGAAAATAAAAGCCAGAGGAAAGCTACTGAAGTCCTTCTCTTGCACTACTCTAAATCAGACGTGATATTCCCACCATCCCATACGGTTCCTTGGTAGGATGCCTTAAGGATGAACAGCACGCCTTCCCAGCTACTTTTTAAATTGCAAAAGTTGCTTCTAATACCGAAAAGGACCCTTTATAACATATGAGGCATGAAAGCAGCATCTCAGAGCTGTGGACTGTAACTGTTCAAAAGGATAAATCTGGCTCTGGAGCAGTGGCAGAAACTGATCCCAACCTTATTCTGGATAGGACTACAGAACAGATTAAGGAGGTTCCTTATATTCCTTCTGTCTCACCCTGGTTTATTCTGGATGTTACCACACTCAGTCGCTGCAATCACTGATGCTCCCCATCCCTAGCTGGAGCAATTGCATTTTGGAAATAAAGAAATTCATGTCTTTCACAGGCCAAAACCTATTATAATTTTCCTTAGGGACATAATACATTGCAGAGTCATTTTTAAAGCTATATATCAGCCTGAATAAGGATTTACTCAGCTCTCTGACACTAATATTTCCTATGCAAACACGTATGCAAGAACCATTCCCCTGCAGCAATGCAGACACCGTGACCTACACTTGTCATGATCCAGCCAAATGCCCCCAGAAATAGGCACATTTGCTGAGCTGCCATAGCAATGAACATAAACCTTGTGCTGCAACAGCAAAGACACATATTTTGTTTACTATATTAACACACACTTTTTGAGATGGCAGCAATGGGGAGGTGAAGTTGTCATCCAGTCTCAATCACAGTCAAGAATGACATTAGTGACTACAAAAAATGCCAAATACTAGTGGACATGAACAGGATCCACCAGACTTCTCCCCCTTCTAATCCTTTTTCTCACCAAGTTCTCCATGGATACAAGTTCTCAGATGTCACGAGTTATTAGTACAGAAAAAGCCGAGTTTCTCATGAATAAAGAGGCAAATATCTCTTGCAGTGATGATGCTGTATACCAGTGAGCACAGTCATGACAAACAAGAAAAGACTTTAAGTTTAAAGTAAAAGTGGTGAAGAAGAGGATGGGTGGGCTGCAGGGGTCTCTTCTACCCCAAGAGTCCTGGAGATCTCAGAGTGATCTTCACACTCCTTTACTGGTGACCCAAGTAGATCTTTTGCAATCTACTTTTCACAAGACCCAAACTCCAAGGGCAGGAAACGCTTGCGAAGGACACAGGTTGGACACCAGCCTACCAAGTACCACCAGCAGCTGTAACCTGTCCCAGTCCAAGGCTGAGATTTCCATGGGAATTTATCCCCCCTCCAAACAATAAAACCTGTGTACAACAACCCATCAGGCTCTCACATGTTTTCTGTGTGTTTCTCCACTGTTTTCATGATCCCAGTGCCTCACCCAAAGCACTGAGCAGATAAAGGGTATCTGGAAAATCATGCCCTACATCTCCACAATGCACAGATATGTCACAGCAGGTGGAACGGTCAGATAACCATAGCAACTCCCATGTTCATCTTTTGTTTTGCTTTTAAAAGCCTTTTCAGTCATCCATTAAATAGTTACAGGTTTCACATTCTCACTTTTAAGTTTTATTTTTGAAACTCACTAAAGCAGTTTCTTTCTTGGTTGCCTACTTGCCAAAAGCACTCTAGGGATTTTCACATGACAGAAGCAAAGCACACAAAGTATTCTCATCCTGCGTATACAATGTGGTATTTAACTACTTTTGCTCTTAATGTTATAAAAATAAACATATAAAGCAAACTGTTATTTTAGAAGTAGCATGAAAATGCCTCAGCACTACTATGAGTTAGGTTATGGTCAGGCTTGATGATCTTAAGGGTCTCTTCCAAACAAAATTAACCTAGGTGATATTTGTTTCTTTTTGTTAAATGAGTTATTTAAAGTCATTCTACAGCCTAAACCTTTCTAGATATTACACTAAAAAATAATCACTGTTCTTTTTATAATGTACGGCACTTCTTTTTGTTCTCTTGTTTTTAAAAAGCCACGAAACTATTAGTTTCTGAAGCGCTGCGAAACTAAACCTGGTGCGCTGCAAAGCTCGTAATTAAGCAGGCTGTAATCATTTTTCACTATCTGGCTCCTTTTCAAAGCATACATCATGCTTTTGTTCCCCCTGCGCTATATTCTCATGGCGGCAGCAACCATGCTGATCCGAGGCATTAATTACTGTTCAGGAGAATGGAAAGGAGAAGGCAAACAGAACGGAGAGAGCAAAGAAGAAACATTCCACAAAACCCCTCGCTGTGATATTTGAAAAAGGAGCTTACAAATACCTACCCACACAACGTTTGTTACAGGATTTTTCTGCTCCCTTTAAGGACTGAAACTTGTAACTAAGATCTTTAGTTCCTCAGCCTAAGAAATAAATTGACATCAAAATCTATTCCTAGTTTACAAAAAAAAAAATCACTGCTAAAAGAAAAAAAAATATATATATTCATGGGAACTGCTTGCCTGTGTTATTTTGGAAGTGTCTCAGTATTGTTTGTCTAGTATCAATCTAAACTAACATTTACTTCTACACAATAGGGAGAAATTAAATTAGCCTGGGTATCGGTGAGGTTCTAAGGCAGTTTCTGTAAGTGTTACTGAAGCTTCTAGACATCTAAGGACAAGGTGTAGAACGAGGAGATCCACAAACAGCTACCATGATCTTCTAACTATAAGCTACATGTTAGAGATCTTCATGTGAAAAAAGTTGGTATCTGTAGAGTTGTCTTCTGCTAAAGGCATTAATAATTCAGTAATGATTAATGCAGAATAATAATTAATCATTCCATAATTCTGTTTCAAAAGGCAACCACAGCCACCGATGTTTCCTATTCTATTTCACACTCAAAATTGCAGTTTAACTTGTATTGAGTAATATTCGTTTTGAGGTGAATGTTGAAATCAGGCCTGCTTACAAAGATTTTCTTTTTGAAGGACATAAGACCCGTATGTGTTTGGCACTTAAAAGAGTACAGAACGATCCGAGGCCCTGGAGGGTGAGATGTATGTTATCAGTGTTTGTGTTTCATATCCAGCGTATGTTCAGAGCCGTATCTGCCTGAGCCAGCTCAAGTTCAAAGCTCAGAGCCTGGCCTTACTCCCTCAGGTGCAATAACACACTGAGGCAGCTGGGTTTAAGTTTTGGGTTGGATCTTCCTCATGCTTAAGCAGCTCAGAGCAGGGGCAAAATAAGCCACAGGTTCTCTCTGAAAAATCATTAAATACAAATTGTCAGAAGTTATTCATACAGATGGTTGGCAATGAAGATTTATGACCTTTTCATTGGAAGAAAACTGAAATTTTAGTGACTGTATTAAAAGACTAAGAGCATAGCCTTTAGTTTTCTGAACTATATAAATACATCCATGCAGATATTATACATACATATATTTCCTTTCTATGATTCTGTAACTTGATGAGCAGTAATGAGAGGAACCATTGGCACAAGAAGAAACTGAGGAATCCAGAGCACCCAGGAAAAAGAAATCTGAAGGAAATATCATCCAAAATTCTGTTTTCAGCTGCTTTCCAAGGGACATTATATTCCAGAATCTGGGCTGAGAAAGAAATATAGATGTTGCATAGTGCCTATGCACACACACCTCAGAATTTATTCTTATATATGTTATTACAGATAGTATCCAAACTCTCAGATATTGTATGCACATACGTACACAATTACGTATGAGATCACATACAGCCTTCCGGTCAAGAGTTAAACTGAAGCTTTGTACCTTCTACAGCCCTGCTTGCTCTTGATCTTGAGTTTAAACATCCTGGTGTTAAGCATAAGGATGCTTAAGCTCTTGGTGCTTCTTGAACTCTGATGTCTCTTGGACTTGCCAGCATCTTTCATTTGAAATTTAATCATATCTATGGATAACACTGCAGTAATAAAGCTTGCAAGGTGGTTTCTGAATTTATATCACAAGTCTGCAGAAGGATTTTTTGCCCTTGTTGAAGTTTATATATATTTATCTCAGTATTTTTCCTCTGAAATTGATTCTAACCCGACACCACCACAGCATAAAGCAACGCCTGATTTACAAGCTGAGGTATTACTGCGACATGACATCCATCACGAAAAAAAGACATTTCCTAGGATCAACAGAACAGTTAATAAGAGCATAAACTGTAAAAACATTTAACTAAGCACACTAATCTATCATGTTAATCTTGAAGCACTGACTGTAAAATACAACACTCAACAGGCCAAGAATGCCAAACATGCGAACTGATAATCGTTTCAACTGGTCCAGCCATGCCAGATCAAGCTCTGCCAGTTTTCCATCACCCATAAAACACTGATAGAAACCTAAATAACTATAGCGTGAAGAAATTACCATATTATTACTATGTTGGTAGATTCTATATTAGCATAGGAATAGGTTTAAGGGATACTAATTTCTGATTGAAAGATATTCAAATTCAAACCAATTCATATTTGCTCTAGACTTCTAAATCACTTACATCTAAATAAATACTATGACCAGCAGTATCGAGATACTATAAGGCTTTGTTCTGAGACACTGAAACCTGCTCTTGTGCGAAAACGCATGATAAAGTTCATCCAAGAATATGGGCTTCAGAAAAAGAAAAAATCAACATTTACCTTCACAAGATGCAAAATCCTAGAAAAAGATACAGTGCAGCCTGATACTGTGAAGCAAACTGATTTTTTTAAATGGGATTTGCTTCCAAGTCTTCCTTTATAAAGTATGCAACATAACATCTCACTCCTATGTCTCTTCCTCCTCGATTCAGATGGAAAAATCTCTTCTTACTGCAGGAACCCCCAGGCTGGGCTGGTCCATCTCAGTCACAGCTTCCAGCAGCTTTCTGTCCATTTATTGCATCCAGACTCTCATTAAATCTGGGCATGAATCAGCATTTTAAGGAAGGCACAGGATGAACATCATTTTAATGATGATTTACTGAAAATTCAGACCTTCTTGTAGATACAAGGACATGCAGAAAAAAAAAATAGTATTCTTGGAATATTTCTGAAGTCATTGCTGTTGAGAAAAGTTTGTTATTCCCAATAAAACTGGAATCACTGTCTTAGTCACTGACCCAGGGACAGACCGAAGGGGCCAGACAACACAAGTAACAATATTCAGATTAAAAGCCAATCTGAACCATTTGCCTGTCAGGATTTAGTCCTATGAGTCAAAATTTCACACTCATTTCTTCTTATTAACCTGATAATTACACTTCTTCTCTAAAAGAAGCCTCCAAGGGCTCAACGTGATGGATTTTCAGATTAAGGCTCGCAAGAAACAATAACGAGAGAAGGGCGAGACTGCTGTATTGGAGGAACTCAAAGCAAGAAAGTTTTGTGGTTTGGGGGTTTTTGTGGCTTGGTTTGATGTTTTTTTGTTTGTTTATTAGGAGGTTTGTTTTTTGGGGGCTAGGGGTTTTTTTTTGAGGATAACAGTGAAATCAGTAAGACTGCAAGAGCTTACTTTAGGTACAAAAATAGTTAAAAATAAGACTGGAGACTTGAGAAACCCCCTTAGGGTATCCAACTCTCTGCATCCCTTTTTTCTCATCTTGGTTTTCTCTCATACGTGGTGTATTAGAATTTAATATGCTGTCTTCTTAACATTTTAGCCATATAGGCCATATGGCCTCAAGTTGTGCCATGAAGAAAAAAATTCTTCATGGAAAGGGTTGTGGGGCATTGGACCAGGCTGCCCAGGGCACTGGTGGAGTCACCATCCCTGGAGGGCTTTAAAAGGTGTTTAGATGAGGTTCTTAGGGACATGGTTTAGTGCTAGAGTTGGTTAGGTTGGACTCAATGATCCTGAGGGTCTCTTCCAACCAAAATGATTCTATGATCTTGATTCTTGTTCGTGTGGTTGCTTCTTTGGTGCAATAAACTGAACCCCACGAGATCTCCAAAAGGCTGAAGAACCCTTCCAGAAG
This sequence comes from Patagioenas fasciata, assembly GCF_037038585.1. NCBI lineage: Eukaryota > Metazoa > Chordata > Aves > Columbiformes > Columbidae > Patagioenas > Patagioenas fasciata. Next base: position 4,025,497 of record NC_092524.1, on the reverse strand, counting down.
TTATCTACACATAAAGGACGAGGGATCCGCTCCACCACAAGCAGCAAAGAGACCAAACGTGCCCTTCACAACTTGATGCTGCTCCTCTAGGTGAGTTTTATGGGAGCATCACAGATAAAAACAGATCACACAGCACTTTGTTGCTCAAAGCACTTCACGTAAAGAGGGAAAAACAGCTTCCAGGGATTATTTAAAGGACTCTGTGAGCTGAAGTCAACACATAGAGCTCATCGGTACAAGACATTAAACCTTCACCAGCGGAGCTGCCCTTTTATTTCGGAGAAATCGAATCAAAGGAATGCGTGTGTGTTAAAAGCAGCTTCTGAATCAGAGCATCAGGAGAGTAATTGCTCCATTAGGAACAGTCAACATGGTGAGTTAATAAAATGAGATCTACTATCAATCAATAGTTTGGAAATGATTCAAATCGTTGGGGTAGTGGAAATAAAAAGGCCTGTTGGTCTTCTGATGAAAACATTTTGCTGCTTTGGGTACACGCAAGCTTAACAGAAAGAAAAAGAAAATGGAAGCTTTGTTTTAAAACTTGGGCCATTATAATAGCAAGGATATTCCCTTTAGGTTTCTTTCATCATAATTTGATTTTTAAGAGGAGTCAACTAAGTATTGCTTACAGATAGAAACACTCCTGTCACAACTGCACGTTTACTCTATATGTACAACATACATACCTCATGATGTTCTTCAACTATTCAATGTCATCTCTAACCCTCACTGGAAAACAACTACAGAAAATTAATATTATCCTTAAACTATTTTCAGATAGTAAAATTAAATTTGACCTCGAAATCTTTAGAAGACTCTGACATTTAAGTGTGTCCTGCGAAAAGAAAACTAATGGCAATTGAATCAGCTTTGCAATATGGTTTGAGGATAAGTTGAAAGGATCACACCTCAACTGTTATTTTTGAAATTTAAATATTAGAAATGTTCTTGCTTTGTTTGGTTTTTTTTGTGGTTCCTTGGGTGTTTTTGTTTGTTTGTTTTTCCTCCCAATGTACAGAACAATATATCTATATCTGCCAAGTTAAACAGGAATATAGGAATTACACGTCGCAACTGCCTTAGCAATAACCTGCAGCAACAGCTCATGTAGACGTGCCCAAACTGGCTTTAAACCAGTGTGACAATGACCAGTGTTGGGCACAATATTCACCTCACAGCAGCAGAGATGCTCCTGAGTCAGCAGAAAAGCTGCAGAGCATCTTGGGGTATGTCTACGTGAATCTGCATGTCCACAAGAAATATCAAGTCTGTTTCCATATTTACATTTAAATTCGTAAAGAACAAGAAGTGAGGGATAGTAATTGCTATGCTAATTGAAGTGCTTAATTCCATCTTATGCCGTTTCTTGAATTTATATCTGAAATAGCACAAGATTCTCTGTAAAATCCCTCACAAGTTATCATAAAACACATGATCTATTGCTAGGCATCAGGAAGCAAAGAAATTCATACATTTTCATATCTGATGAATAAACAAGAGGAAAAGGCAATAATGAATCAAAACGTATAAATGACAATTATCTCAAAGGTCACTGTATTTATGGCGCTCATTATATACTAATGAAATATGCTTAATCAACACCCTTGCAATTATGCTGGAATGATGTCCTACAGCAAACGCAGCGATCACCAATGTGTGAATAGGATTAATCCTCTCCAGAACTTCCCAAATTTAAAATGTGTGTGAATATTTTATCTGATTCAGGCCAGAGCATTTAACACTACATAAGTACACTCAAGTCAACATTACAAAATACTAAACGAGTCAATAGTATCTACAGGTCATAACTCAGCGCTATTAACTTATCCTTTCTTAAATCATTAGCAAAATGTGACATTAATAAATGTGTCAATGCTTTTGCAAACAATGAATGACCTATAATGCTTATTATTAATTATAGTTGAAGAATACTCCAAATGTGGATTTTTCCTTAAACTTACATCTGCAAAATTGATTTGAAGTGTATGCGGCCCATTAAGGAAGAAAACAGGGAAAAAAACCCAGATTTTTATCCTTTATTTCCTCACCCCACCTGGAAGCCTGGTAAACCCAACATATGCCTGCAAAGGTAATAATAATGTTGCTTTACCCCACAGGGAATTATTGTCTGATATCTTTTGAACCTACACCATTTAAGCTTATTGAAAAGCGCTCTCAATAGGAATCAGATTTTTGTGCTTAATAAGATATTCATGTTAGTTGGGTTTTGGTTGGTTGCTTTTGTGTGTGTGTAGTTTTTCGGTTGGGTGGGTGGGTTTTTATAAATGCAAATTATTTTCCTAAACATTTGCTTTTCTATAAAGGGAAAAACCTTTCTGTTTAATTTGCTGCAATCTGCACAAAATATCAATACCTGTCACCAATTCTAAACTATGAAGAAATAAATTGGAAAGGGCTATAAGAAAAATCTCTTTTCTGAATTTAGTTAAAATATTAGTGGCAACACTGTCATCCTTAGCCCCAGACAGTGACTTTTGACTCATATTGTATATCCAGTTCTATTAATTTGCTATTTAAGATTACACAAAACTCCCTTAGTCTTCAGCAGGTATTTGTCATGTGTGAGATTTCTGTTCAAGTCACCCATGTTCGACGGAGGTTCATGATAAAACTAAACAACTGAACCAATGCACAAGTGTTTGCCTAATAGAAAGGGAGCTAAAATTCAGGTGAGTTTTAGCTTAACGTGAACCAAGAAGAGCTCCACAGGAAATCTCTCTCTCACTGGAGACTCGAGTTAAATAACTAAGAAAATACTCCTATTCACCTTTTTAATAAATAAAATTTCACAGTGAAGAGAAATATACTAATAAAATTACCCTAATTTCAATGGAAAATAGTAGTTTCTTTTAAAAAATCTCAACACCATACTTGCTGTAACTTTTTGAAATTGGTTCTTACATAGTGAAAAGATCTGGTCTAATCCCGTAGAATTTTCTTCCCCAAGACAAAGTATTATACACTGAAACTCAAGAAAAATATCTTAATTCACATGAAATTTGTTTCTTCAGACATTTTTTAAAAGAAAAAGCCCATTAGCTACAGATAATTTTAAAAACAGACATGCTCTTTATCACTAGGTTTATCACCTCTTCTAAATAAGACTTAATAAAACAAAACACTTCGGTATAAGCAAAATAACAGGGACTTGTTTGAATGCTGCAATAACGATTACAAAAAATAAAACATCCACTGTTTTCTTTGTGCATTTATGTTCTTGCTTCCCTAATGCACTGAGAGATTAATTTCTGGTAGAAGAAGGTTCAGCACCAATGATGCCGAGCAACCAACTATAAACTAGGCTAAGAAAATTGCACATAGAGTTAGTCAGGGATGTCCACTTAGGAAGTGTAACTAAAGGAAACAAGCTAAACTCTGAGGGGATTAAAGGGCAATTTAATTTTATGTACAAACCCTCTAATGCCAAGGATGTATAATTAGCTGCTCTTAAGCTTGTGCCTCACTGCTGTTGAAGAAAAGCTGAAGTGTCCACTAATTCAAACCACATCTGAGGGAGTCTTAGAGTTAAAAGAAAACAGAAAATTACATCATTGGAAAAACAATCCACTGTATACAAGGTATAGCAGGATTCGCATTCCCTCCTTGGGGGGCTGATCCCCTCCCAAACCTCCGCGGCCACGGTCCAACCGTGTTGGGCCTTGATGGAAGGAGCCAGGAGATGAAACGGGACATCATTCAGAGCTGTCAGCACTCAAGCCACCAGTTTACAGCCCCTACTTGCTCAGATGTCCCCATATTAATAAATTTCACATTTTAAGTCATCTCCTACTGTGGCTAGACCTGCTTATGTTTACAGCATTAACCAAGAGTTAGTTGGAGGTGGCAAGAGGAGCTCTGGTTGACTTCAGGCACACATCACCTCTACTGAGCCCACAACAAACATCTGGCATCTGCTGGCCTCCATGTGTCAGGGTTCTGAGCAACCTGAGCTGGTGAAGATGTCCCTGCTCATGGCAGGGTTTGCACTAGATGACCTTTGAAAGTCCCTTCCAACCCAAACTATTCTATGATTCTACGAGTATATCATTTTCTCCCAATTTTTTGAGGCTGAGACGGCCTCAAAAGGTGAAGGACAGAGCAAGTTGAAAACATGACAGGTGAGGTTCCCTCCGCCTTGAACATCACTTAGACATTTCTTGGTTCCCCGTCTATCTTGGTCTTTTTTCCAATGACAGGTTCAAAGAGAAAGTCGGGTAGCGTTACCAGCTAATTGCACATCTCCTTACGCTTAAATTAGAGATACACAGATACACCAGACCTGACTGATGCTACATGAAAAGCACAAACTGCTATTTAAACTATCAAATACTGCAGAATAACTCCAGATAGAATGAACGTTTTCAGTTCATCTGGTATGTCATATTGATAAATGGAAAAGATGGGATGTTTCTTAAATGAAATGTTCTTTTCCTCCCATTCCTATATACTTGAAGCAGTACCCCGTTCCCATTTCCATTATCTGGCAAAGCACACAACTATGACAGCAAACAACATGAACATTTTAGCACCCCCTAACCCAACTCTGTCTCAATAGGTAACTACATAAATCCAACATGGACCCACTGGGATTTATCCAACAGCAAATACCCCCCAGCGCTTCCTCCCGCTCTTCATGATGCCTTTACATGCATGGTTCTGTCCTTACACACCCATCACTCCCATTAACGCTAAAAGCATTTGTTATTGGGTGCTGATTGATTAACTCTAATGGAAATACTTGCACGTAGCGTGGGAAGGACATATAGAAAAGCATTAAAAAAAACCCCCAAAACCAAAACCAAATGAAAACCAGAGCAAGGTCTTTGCAGGACATTATGATGGGAAAGAGGCCAAGAGAGGTTTGGAAATAAATACACTGATGGTAAACAGGAACTTCAACAACGTGTTTGTGCAGCCTCTCTGGCTGGCATCTTGTTAAATTCTACCTGGGATTAAACACTGCTGCTTATATTGCCAAATTAATGAGAGTTGTCAATTAAAAGCGTTGAAAACACATCACTGGAGAATCACTGTTTACATTATTAACACTACGGTACATTTGTGCAAGTCCTCTATTACTCCCATTGGTCTGGTAAGGAACCTTGGGAATCTCCATCCTATAACTATAACTCTTCATTTACAAGGTATTTTGCTTGGAATTCACACGGGAGGTTGAAATCACTCAGGATAACTTGGCTCAACTTACTATTCTTTACCCACCTACTTCAAAATTAATTTCATTTCCAGAAGTTGATGTTGCTGATTTGATTTCCCACAACTTGCTGCTAATAAACAAAGGCAAAAAACCCGACTCTGTGCTAACGTAGTAGCTTAATAACAATATCACTCGTTTTACTAAAAAGGCAGTCAATAGGATGTACAGGTAATTTTTGCTTACAAACCAGAAGTTTGGTCTTCAAGCACAAAATTTTGGCTCTTGGTAATCTTAAATAGTAAATATGCCAATTCTAGTAAACACTGATATGATTTTCTGTAGTGTTTACCATGATGCTATGAAGTTACAAACACCCTGATACACCCATATGCTCCATTTACAACCGGATTTTCTACTTACACATAGTTTGATCATTTTTTAAAATAAAGACTCAAGTTGCCTGCCTCATCCGTAGTGTTGCTCTTCCACCCCACGGCACACAACACAGCTGTGATATTATACATGCAGATTTCCTGATAAGTGGGAAAACATTCGCCAATATCAGTGCCAGAAAGACAAACTGGATCATTCTGTCATTTCACAGACCTTCCCACTCCCACAAACACGTTACCTAATGATCACTGGAAAATCCCGATTATCAAAGCTGCGTGAGTTTTTCAGCAAGTAAATCAACCATTACAACCTAATTTTGGTTCAACCATCCCTGGTAATGAGTTTGAATTGAATATACTAAACGGCATAAATTAAAACCCGTGGTTTTTCACAGGCAAAGCTAGAAAATGACAAATGAATCGGTGGCAGTTTTGGACTCCGAGCAGCATTGCGGCTCAAACTCTCCGCTGGCCCCATCCCAAGCTGTTCTTTGAACCGAATCCTTGCACAAGGCTGCGGATGTCGCAATCCAAGGTGGCTCCTCTCCTGTTGATATTTCATTTAGTACCAAATTCCTCCTACCCATGCTGTGGGCAGGAAGTTGGGAGCGACTCGAGTTCTCACACCGAGGAAGTTTGTTTGTTTTACGAGGCTGTAGGAAAGAAGGGGCTGAGATAATCCTACCCTGCATATTGCACCCAAATGCTCATGGACCACTCCAGTAAGAGATGCGGGTTCACACCTCAGCACTTGAGGATGAGGATCCAAACCAGGTTCTCTCACATGTTGGAAAAGCATCTAATAATCTTTCAAAGCCATAATCCTGTTGCAATCAAAAGAGTGCACAGATAATGCCATGGCTTGTATTTCTCATATATCGATACAGTTAATTTACTGGAATGGAGAGAAAAAGAAAAGCACAAAACACTAGTGAGCCTAAAGGCAAAGAAGTGATCCTTGACATTTCCACTGAAGAGCTATTTTTAGGTAACGATCATTATTTCATTAAGTGAAGCCAGGTAATACATGCTATTATATCTAGAAGAATAGAAGGCAAAATTAGTAAGTAAAACCTATTGTTACAAATCCAATAGAAGGAGCATGAAATGGATATGAGAATGCTGCGATCAAAGATAAAGGTGATCTTAAAGCCTTAATTTTGAATAGTGGGAGCATGGCATAACTCAAAAGCATTAATCAGAAACAAATCAGAACAGCAGCGGAGTTCTCTGCACTGTGGCAATAGATCCGGCTGAACCCTGAGAAACGGGAACATTAATAGAGCTAAAATCAAGTTACAAATTAAGGTAATGATAAAATGGAAGCTGCAATTTCAATACGGATATGGTTGACTGTCATCATGGAGAAGGAATATCGCACTACACCACCAACGCAACCACGTTCTGATGAATAACACCACTCTCATTGAAGTTAACGCAAGTCAGAGATCCAAGTTTCAATTTTTCTCAAAAGTGATTCCATCAGTGGCCAAATTCTTTCAGATGACCTTCAGATACAACCACAATCAAATGAACTGTCAGAGTCACCACTCCGCTCCAAGCTCCTGTGACCTCCCTTGGACTCGAGCCTTTAGTTTGGTGACTCATTTTTCACAGGCAGCATTTATTATCCAATTATTATCAAACACGATCTATCTTGCAGCTCCAAGGAAGTTACCAAACAAGTTTGGAAAAACATTTGCCCCATCTATTTTTCAATTGGCCCAGGACATTTGTTTGGCTGGAAACACAAGAGGTGAAGAAAATAAATACCAAGATCGGCTGAGTAACCACAAGACTGATTTAAAACACAACAAAGGCTGGATTTCTAATTCTACAATTTTAAAAGTGGTATTACATAGGCATCTATATTCACTTCAAGGCAACCTTTTTGAACAAGAGAACCTGACGAATATGTTTCTGTCTTACAGAACTCAGTAGTATTTTTAATATTTAAAAGTTTTAACATAGCGTACACAAGAACTGACCCAGGTAGCAGAAATGAGTAAAATGTCTTCACCAGAACTTGATGCTAAAAAGCCATACAGGTAACACACTTCAATGTTAAATTAAGCCCTAACAATGTGGGGTTTTTTTCTGAAGAAACTAAGAAAGTGCTTATATATTTTTCTTCCCTTTAAATTGTAGTTTAACATATGATATGTCTTCTTTTAAATCAGTATCTGCTCCGCGACTACTTCATGTATTGAGTTTGCATAAATCTAGGGAAAACAATGACATTTTCTAGAAATAGCTTTCAAGACCTAGAGAACTGCAGAGGCATCTACGTAATTCCCTCCTCCACACTCCTAATACATTTCGAGGGATTATAAATTCAGTAAACATCAGTAACAAAGCAGAACAAATGCTTCCAGGGAATCTTCATTAAAATCCCCTCCAAAAAAGGTATATAGGGAAACAATGACTTTTCTGGATGGAACAGCATGAAAAGCCCTCTAAATAATTGACCTGAAAAGAGCCAGTCAGAATATGCTCATAATGAACAGCACATAAAAAGGCACATATAGGATCACACGCTTAGAAGAGCTTGAACAACAGGTACCACGGTTTCCATGCTCCTGCTGTGCAGAGTGGGGTTTTTTGGTCCCCACCTGTTTACACCGATTTATTTAGGCAATATATGAGAATCTCTCAATGCAGTAATCAAAGGTCCACGCTACAGCCTCATCTACACCACCAACCTTCCCTCTCCAGGATAAAAGGCATCATTGCTCTAAAGCAACTGCAGGGCAAAAAATATATCTAAAAAAATAGCAAAGAGCATGCAGTGATTGCACAGCCAGGCAAACTGGAAAAAATAATTATTCTGGCCTTTTGACTTCTAGACTATATTTTACATCCATAAATGCAGTAGGTTTTCTGGGGTTGTTGTATTTTTTTTTTTAAATGTATTTCTTTTCCTTCTTTTCTTCTTTCACCAGCACCATCCTGCTGACGTGGGGGCTGTTGTATTTGAAGTAGGCAAGGAAAAGAAAAGGATTGTGCTGCCTCTCGCCTCCCACACAGCCCGTACCTACTGTACCAGAACGCGCGTTCCAGCTCCCAGCAGCAACGCCAGAAAACTATTTACCCAAGGAAATAACTCGGATAAAAAGGATAAAAATAGCCCGAAACGATGGAAAGCATTTCGTTGATAGATACGTTGAAAAGAAAGGAAATGAAGCTGTTAAAAAGATAGAACGTGGAGCAAGGCACGGAAGGGGGTAATATTCCTCTGGCTGCAGCGGGGGATCTGGCAGAGGAGATGCATTTTTTCCCCGCCACTCTCACATCTTGCAGTTCACACCGATGGCTGGTCCGGCTCCAAACACAGCGAATTGCCCTCCACAGAGGGCCCACGGGGAGAATTTTGCCTTACAAAGCTCTCCCATCCACCTCGCTCCCTGAACCAACAAGTCAAAGTAAACTGCACCTCTACCTACCCCCGAAAAGCACAACGAAACCCATAGATGTGCTGCGGTCTCTTTTGTGGCCCAAGAGCTTTGTCAGAGAATCTTATACACTTTAAATAAAACACATTTGTGGCTCTAATAGCTTATGGAGAAGAACATTATCATCCTTTTAGGCTCTTTTTTGTTGGCAGTCAGGCCCTCTGTGGTGAAAGAATAAAAACCAAACAAAAAAACACCCAGCAATACAGGGACAAAAAACAGGTGCTCACTTCATCTGAAATTAAATCACTTATTTTGCTAATTAAATAATATCCATGCCCATATTAGGCAACCAAACCAGGTTATTTTTGCCTCTCGTTCTTTGAATATTGACTTTTCAAAGGTAAAAATGAAAACAGTGACTTCAGCACCATCCAAGAGCAACAGGAAGATCCATGTAGTGCTGTAGAAGAGAAATGGAAAGGTGCCTTCATATTGCAAGAGAAAACGCAAGAAAATACCACGTACTGACTGTGAAAGTATTGCGTGCAGACACACACAAGAGAACAGGTAATACCATAAGGTTTGCTTTCTTCTATTATTTTATACGCCTACATATTAAAGCTAGATAGAGTCAGTCACTCTGAGTATTCGTTTTGAGCTTCTGCGAAAACAGATTATCTGAGTTTCCTTTACATCTGCATCAATAAACACTGTCTGAAACAGGATATATTTTTAGAAAAGCCCAGCATTATGAATGAGATATTCTGTATTACGGAAGGTACACCACATGCTTGGTAAGACACAAAACTGGCCTCTGTTTGTTTCCCATCCTGGATGAAGATGGTTTTGGCTTTCAAGAAGACCATGCCAGCTCATCAGAAGCTGCCCAGTGAAGCTCTGGAAACATCCCCAACCCCTTCAGCCTCTCTAGTATGTCCACAGAGTGAAATCAACCCTGCAGAGTCATTTCTAAACCTCAATACGTTTTCTGATAAAATCCTAGGTACAGGTGGCCACATCTTCCAATGCACCACTACGGATCGAGGAAATGAGTAACAAAACGGCACTCAAGTCACAAGGAAGGTGAAAATTGTTCAACTTAAGAGTATACAGGAGGAAAAATCAGTAAAAAGCAAGCTCAGACTGAAATTCAGGAAACGTTTCATAATGATGAGACCAATCTTTCGCAGTCACACGTAGCGACAATCCCTGTTGTGGTGTCTGTCACTGCAGGACATCTGCTCCTTTCTGCTCAGGGGCGATGGGCCCAGCAGCCACCATGACAGGCAAGACCCATTTGTCTCCTTGTTCGCGCATCAGTATGACCCAGATTCAGCTGCAGCTTCACAAGACAAGGCAATAACAAACCTCAAATGAAGCCCAGAGGAGTTTTACTCTTTTACCAGCCATGACGAACCACCAACGTGGATCCACCTAAAGCTCACAACTCCAGGAGCAGGTCTTACCCAAACCGTAGGTAACTGACTTCACCTCTAACACTTTTACTTCATTTTTTCAAATTACCTCAACATGTGGTAATGATCCAGGCAACCAAATCTGTGGCTATCACCACTAAGAGACATACAGAAGAAATAAAAGCTGTTCTCACCCAGTCCTACTATAACCTACCCAGAACTTGTCTAGTCTTCCCCTGAAGAAGCAGCACTGAAAATAAAACCATCCCATTCCAAAAGCACATTACCTTTGAAATTGTTCGGAACAGCATACTTTCAAAATTCACAGCTTATATTTAGTGACAAATTAATGCTTTGTAAGAAAGCTTTTCATGTAGCATCATCAGAGTTGAATGTACAACCTTCAAGGATACAAGTAATGGCTATGGCTCTGGAGAACCAATTCTGACCATTATTCTCACAGACTAACACTTGCAATATATATATTTTAAGCTACATTTGAATTTTCAGTGTGTTTTCAGCATTAATAAAACTGGTAAGCATGCCCTGGACAAAACTAATATTGGTGTGAATGCTGAATGAGAATGGTGGGACAAGCAGCTCTTCCCTAAGGAAATCCTCAAGCACACACTAATTCACACCAAGGTCAGTGTGGCTTTGGTGTATATTTATTTCAAATATGTCAATGGGTCTTTTTGTTCCACATCTGAGCTGCAGGAGCTGGTCCAACCACTCTAGCCAATGCAGATCACACTGATTTAGCAAAGGTTCATGTATCATCTGAAGTACCCGGTACATCAGAAATGTAGAAAATGACCATCTCTTAACACAGGGAATGGGGAACTGGATACGTGATGGTTAAATAAAGAGAATCCACGTTCAGACAGTGCATGCGGTAGGTGAGCGGGACAGGCTTTTTCCATTTCTCCTTAACGCAAGAAGAAAATATTGGAATATAATCTAGACTAAATTATTTACATCACAATCATAAATATTACAGAAAGAGCGCTCTGTTGTGCTGCCTTCGCCTTCCTTTCATCCCTAAAAGCAACTGTAAACAAACGGGTTTAGAATACATATATATATTTTTAATCACATCTGTAAGCACAAAGGACAAAGATGTTTGCAATTTTTGCAATTTTTATGTGCAGTCATTCGAAACAGTAAAACTTATTTTGGGAAACACAGCGTCTCCACTGCTACACAGAGACCATGCAAAAGTGTATGCATTAGATGAATATTGTCTTCAGGAATTTAGTATTAGTAGCAGGATTTCCAACAGCTACTACACACGCTATCACCATTTCAAAGTGATTTCCCCTGTATTTTTTTGCAACACGTTGCAAAACCTGTGGATTTAATTCCAATTTCTAAGGGACAGGTTGGTCCACTCATAACACGGAGGTAATTTGTCACTTTCTCATTAAAAAAAATGAGCTCAGAGGCATTCAAATGTGGGAGCTAAACATCCTACTAGGGGTAGGTAGCTCTGCGATACAATCTCCCCTTAAAAGGCAGGAAATGAAAGGACATTTCACATGTGGTCGAATATCTATAAATATATATTTTTAATATGTATATACATCCACACGCACACTGCTTACCACCATTAAAACACTTCATCTATTGTCTGGCATGATGCATTGTGTGGAGAGACTGTCCAGATGAAAAAGAGTTGCTTTGCTAAGCAGAAGTTTATATTGTATAAACATTTCCATATAAAGAACGTGCATGGAATTTCCAATGTCTTATTCTAAATGAAGACTGCCCTTGGCCATTGGCTTCACAATGCCCTGAATAATTCAGTTGGGGTCAGTTAAAACCCAAGTCCATGTTCTGACTGTGCATCGGAGGTACCGAGAAACCCAATTCCAACAGTAAGAGAAAGAAAATTCAAGATTATGTGCTATTAAGCACTGAGTTATCTGTGAGCTGTTACTCACAGCTTTGATGGGAGCTGCAAATATTTTCCATAGGTGATAGTTCACACACATATTAATATGAAACTCAGGTCAGTAGCGCTGAATCCACAGGAAACAACTAATAATTTAAGAAAAAGCCTCAAAATATGAAGTTAGGATTGCAGTCTGCTCTGGAGGCAACGTGTTACCTTGCCAGATAACTATGAATATTTGAAATATATTACAGCTATAGCCTGAAAGCTACACTTTCCTCCATTAAATAAAAGCATGTAAGACAGTTCATGATGCTTTTGTGCCTCTCTTTAAGTGCAAGAGAAACCAGGTTGGCATTTCTTCAGCATCAAAGTCCAAATTAGATCAAGGCCCGCGGAGGTAATAACGGCAGCGACAGATTCTCTTCCTACTCCTTTCATGGTTAAGTGAAGTTTGCTCCTTTTTCATTTTCTAAGTATGGTTAGGCGCCGCAAGCATGCTTGTTAGGATGGAAAAAGCGTGCAAATCCCAGACCTAGGACCCTGCCAAAAGTCTCTTTAGACAGTCAAGACAGCCAGAAGTATGCTGAGAGCTTGCCAGAGCCGTATTGGGTGGCTAAAATTAAATAAACAGTTAATAAAAAGATCTTGAATCAACCTAAATAAATACAAACTTGTAGATTAACTGCCTTATCTGCCTTATAAAAGAGGATCTAAGATAGCAACCGAGCCCTTGAAACGCTTAGACATCCACAAGTTCTGCACCGCAGATTTAAGCAGAGAAGTACTCGCTATTATCTCTCTCAATAAGATGAGGCTTACGTTTGAAAAAAATGTATCATTGAGTCCTCTGACAGTGATTTCTCTCCCTTTAAAACATAAACTCGCTCTGCCCCCTGTTGTCAGCAGAAGACGAGTCACATCCTGCAGCAACGGGTGAACAGCAGGATCCGAATGACTGAAATATCCAGAATTATTTAAAACAAAAGGCAGCAGGCCACAAAGGTGCTTTAGGAATATGCTGCTGCTAAGTGAAAAAGATTCCTGAATTATTATCTGTGTGCTGGAGGCAGTTTATTTTCTCTGTGCGGTGTATTATTATTTTTGGAAAACATTACCATGCATATGAACCCAAACGTATACAAATGGCCAATGTTTTGGATATTAAAAGAGACTAGCTGCCTAGAAAGAAAGAGTAAATAAATTGAACAACTAACGACAAGTTTTATCAAGGTTCAGAAGCCTTTTCTTTTCCTTTACCTCTGAATGCTTATACCGAATAAGGCAAAGACAGATGCTGTGAGTGAGTTTAACTTCTTATATATATAGCTTAGCTTCTTATATATATACCTCGGATTTGATAAGTGAAATGAATGCAACGATTTGTCACTGACATTTGTCCCTATCACAAATTCATGTAGATTTGCTGGAGCCGGCTTGTGGTGAGGAGATGAAAGAGAAATCTGCACCCACCGGTACCAACCGGGGCAGTTTCCCCCCATCTTCTTGCTTATGAACCTCTTGGACCTTCCCCAACCCCTGGGGGAGAAGCTGATAACCAAGTGGGGAAGAAAACTCTTTGGTGATCCAAAGTGATCCAGTTGAAAAGGAATAACCAAACTCTTATTTCAGCGCAAGGCGTTCCCGACCACCACGTTGCCATCCCTTCGAAAATCAAGTGCCTGATAAAACAAACTCACCAGCGATAGAAATACACAGTTCCTACCTCCAAGTACAGTTAACAATAATATTTGCACTCCCGTGTCCTTCTTAGAATAAAATTGTTTAAATAGCCAGATGAAGTGGCTTAGTGGTCTAATCTTGAGTAAAATATCCCTTAAATCCGCAGGTTTAAATGCCAGTGGGGTCAGTTTGCTCTTCTCTCCAGAACGGGGCAGATGAATTGCAGGCAGCTCACACCACGTGCTTCACATGGTGCAAAGGGAAAAAAGAAAGGACTTTATAGCCCACCTGAGCAATCAGAAATCACTTACATCTATCCTAAAAATCAAGGTTTGTTGCTCCAGAATCTATTTTCCAGGTGGTTTTTCTTCCCTTCCACCATGGAAGCAGCTGCAAATTAATTCATTTTCAGTATTCAGCCTCCATTCTCTGCAAACACCTGTAAATTTTACTGATCTATTATTTTAAAGCCACTGGAATCGCTTGCTATGAAATCATACCTGTGCTCCAGAACAGGATTAATATCTCCATATATTTATTTGTAAGCATCCTCACTAATCGCCCTTTGACAAATAACTTGATCAATCATCTGCTTTTAAACAACTTATTCTGCGTTTGAATCTTCTCTCACGTAATAACAGGAGGAATCTAAGTATCATCAAGAAGCATGTTTTGCCTTTCCCTGTTCTATTACAGTGTTCATAAACTGGAAAACTATTGCTCTAAGCCTTGCATCTAATTTTTCCCTTCAGAAGGTCTGGAATCAGCAGCAGTTGCGGTGTTTGCATCCCCACCCCAAATAAACCCTGCGAGACAGAGGCCAAGCACCTTCTAGTTCACTGACCAGAACACAAAGTGGAGATGGAATATCTATTAAGAAATATATATTAATATATTAATGTTCAAGTCCACTCTTTGAATAAGAACTAAGCAGTTTTCTCCCCTCTCTCTATATATATTTTTTTAGCTAATACACACTTTTCAAGTGCACATTTAGAAAACTGCCAAAGCACAACAGGCAAGAGCTCCTTTCTAATCCTGCTCTTCTACCCATTATTAAAAAATATGCACGTAGCAAACCGTGCCTGATACTTTTAACAAACATCAGTCTTTCCATATAAATTTAATTTGAGGAAGCTGCCGCAGAGGAAGAGGAGGGTTTATGAAGGAGGATGATTTAGTGGAAATCCCTGATTACATGCAAGACTTCCCCTGTAACTGCAAACCATCCAAATTGCCATAAAATCTATATTGCCCTAAAATCTGAATTATTAACCTGGCAAGAAAGCATTCGCACAAGTCCATGGCTGGGTTCCCCTTTTTTCAGACACTTGGACCGAAAATTCAACCACCACCATTAAGTAGGAATGAGAAAGAGACACCACCCATTCTGCTGCTGTAAACCAATTTGTTGGCCACATTCGTTTGTGCATTTTTAGAGGAAAAATTAAGTTTTAAAATTGTGTGGGTGGTTGCTATAAGGCTTCTCATGTATTGTTTTATACACCACCTACCCTGGTATTAAGACCGCCGCTATTACTCCTTCGACATCGTTTCTAACACGCCAACTGCTAAAACACGCAGATCAGGACTTCAAGAAGTCTACGTGTTTCTGCATCAGCTAAAGCCAAAAAAGTGACATTTTACCCCTTTGGCAGTGGTTTTACAACACACCTAAGCCGAGTTCACAGCTTCCAGAGGTAGGACTGGCCCTGGCCCAGCTTCTTGCTCCTGCAACTGCATTTTGCAGCATTTTCTGCCAGTTTAACCTCCTACGCTGGGCTGGACAAGCAAAAGTGCCTCTAAAAGGAGTGTGGGGATGGGCCAACGCCACCATTTCCTTGGAGGCTGGTGATGAGGGTGGCTCAGCCGGCAACGACCTGCATCCCCCTCCCAAAAAAGAGGTCCCAGGGCTATTAATACTGTGGATGCATATGCCGGGTTTCATCAGCACTTACACTGACCCACCATAGGTTTCAGTCCAATTCACTATAGGAAAGCAAAGCACACCTTACAGCTTTCAGAATGGGGAACACACATGGACCATAATGCAAAATAAAATACAAATAGATTTTAATGCTGGTTCCAAGCCTCCTGTTACTACATTTTGTGACCTACGGCTACCACTCCATTAATCCTGAGAGCCCAGGACAAATCAGAACCATTTCAGAAATGTAAAATTCAGTTCTTTCCAGGTGACAGGGCTGGTTTTGATTAGAAGAATTTTAACCCAATATATTTATTCATTTATTTGTTCAAAACCTTGCCTTAATGTTTTCATCTATACTTTGACACTCTTTTTAATATTTCTATGGCCAGTTTGCCTTGTGGGCACTTCAATCTCATTTCTGAGCCACTTCAGTAAATGGAAACAAAAACCAGACCGAGGGCACATTTTCATTCCTCAAGCTGCCAAAGGCAAAGAGTCCAACCCAGCTCACTGTGTGTTACACAGAAGCATTAAACATATTGTCATTTCCAAATTGTAATTTCCTAAAGTATTTACCAAATTAACTCAGAAGAGTTTTAAATGGGGTTCCCAACAGATACGCGCAGGCAGGACGTCTACATTGCCTTTCCCCTGCGATGCTGTTCACTACTCATTAACTTGTGTCATGGGAATCACACAAAAGCAAGCGGAGGAAATTACCGCCTCGTTATTATCCATCCCCGCAGCTATGTAAGAGAAACATTTGTGCTGCTATTAGAAAATGCTCTTTCAGTTCTGCAGAGATTAGCATTCATCCTAAAGAGGTATCACCAGTCAAACATCTGCATGGACCACTGCAAAGAAGGAGGCATCTAACCCTATAGATGCAGGGGCAGACGTACATAAACAGTGCCCATAAACTAGAAGTAATTATAGGGGTGTTGTAAAGAGACACTGATTTAATGAGTTGGTTAAAAGATCTCTTCCAGGATAACTGAACTCAAACTAAATACAAACAACACTGCTCAGAGAGTAGAAAAAAGTACCATCCATTCAGGTAAGCCCCTTAATTCTTCCTATATTCTATGCAAAGCTAAGCCGTAGTATGCAATACCATAAATCACACGTCTAAGCCACAGACATCAGCTGGTTGGTTTGTACCATCCGCTTGGTTGTTGCTCCTCTAGTAATACAGGAGGGGGAAAAAAAATTTTAGCATCTAGTACTGCTGGGATTTCAAGCAATTGTAAAGATCTATGGTTGAATTAGAACAATTCACCTCAGATGTGATTTAAGTGGCAGTGTGCAATTAAATTACTGAGGAAACTGTTATGTCCTGGCATCCCTGACTCATCACCAGCCTTCCACCACAACCCTCGGGCGACTCATAACCTTCACTAACTCCCAAGGAGCTTAAATTAACCACATTTCACAAGTGAAGGCTTCTTCTCCAAGGTGCCACACCATCCAAAGCCTGCCAAGGAGATCACGCAAGGCCAGGCTTAACCTTGGCCATAAGGAGACCCTCAGGTGTGGGTAGATCCAGCCAGAGCGCTCATCGTCAGGACCGAGCTCTGCGTTGTTTCCTGGGATTTCTGTTCAACAAGCACTATTGAGATCATTTGTGAAAGGCCAAGGAGGACAATTATTGTGTATGTATTTTAAAATTATTTTACTGACTTCAGTAAATGAAGAACTGAAACAGCTATTTAACTTCACTTGCTGCCACAGCTGCTTCCTAGACCTACCTGACAAGGGGCTTCTCTCTGCTACACAAATATTGAAGCAGAGAATAAAACTGAAGACCTGGGCTACCTTCTATGAGTCTAGATTTTATTAAATTTAATTTTTGTCATCAGAACATATCCAACAAGCCCAGTATAGAGCTACTAATATCCTCACTGCAAATGTATCTTGGCAGATATCTGGGATTCGAGTTAAATTTGTCATATATGATGTAGGAGGAGGAAGATTCAAGCATTCTGCCTTGAAAGCCACGCTATACTGAGTAGTGTCCCCAACTTACCCCTGTCCTTATACAAATCATCAACCCCTCCTCACAAAATCAATGTGGTTTTTTTCATAGTGAGGGTCAGCATAGGTTTCTGTCCCTAGGTTTTTAATGGACAATAAATAGTTTTTGTATCACAATAACATCTTCCACTACTGAACCACAATGATCCTTAAATTTCAAACTAGGCTGGATTTAGCTGCTGAGATCTCTTTCTTAGTTTTGGCTTCAAAGGTGATTTCTGGTTGGAAGTCAAGCGAGCAGTATGGTTCACCCACCTCTGGAGAAGGGGCATCTCAAAGAGACGGGGCGCCATCCACCAAGGGTTCCTTCCCAAAAAGCAAACCTCCTTCCCATGAACAATATCTGCAATTCAAGCCTCTGGTCAGTCTCCCCTGCTAGCCCTTTTCAGTTTTCAATGGTCTCTATCACAGCAATGAGTTTAACCCAACTTTTCTTGTAATAAATACAAGAGCGCTCGTGCCAACAACTCAGTGGACAGATAACGCTGCAGGATGGGACGGGGACCAGCCCAGATCTATTTCCAACCGGCTCTTTGCCCCTAATGCTTCATTTGTGTGTCAGGCTCTGAATATCCACTCCCTCGGGTCGGTTTTGGCCTGTATACATTTGTTAAGAGACTGTTAACTCCGGCTTTATACAACACCTTTCAATCCAAAACCACATTAAAAACTCAGTGCTGACTGCTGGCTCAAGTTGTGATCAACACAGTCAAGCTAAAACTCAAATATCCAGATTTAATCTTCGATTTATAACTGTTTGAGGCCACCCTTAAGGCACACAGTGCCTTTTTTTTTTGCCTGCTCATTTTCAGTGCATTAGTTTAAGGCATTTTTAAAGAGTTAGCACGCTGAAACACAGAACAACAACTCGGTAGCTTTGGGACAGACTAGCAAAAGTGGATTAAAGCTCCATATGCACTTCACTGGCCTTACATGAAGCTCTGTGAATTATCTATTTTCTTTATACTTGCAGAACCCAGCAGAGGGCAGGTTCTGTCCTTCCAAACAGCGACCAAACCCCGGCGAGGACCATTTCTAGAGATTCCTGCGGAGAATGTCCTCGACGCCAAAAAAATCAGCGTACACACAAATCAATGGGCACAGGGAAAAATCTGGCCATTTAAAATTTCATTTTATAGCTCAATATCCACCTGGAGCTACGTTCTGACCAATTTAGAAGACAAACTGCTTATCCTAGACACATTTTAATTGTGAGACAAACCAAGTAAGAGCTACAAATGCAGTTAACAGTATGATTTTGCTCTGATATACAAACCATCTATTCAAATACTAATTATAAATACAATCACCAAGTATCCTTTTCAACGAGAACGCTGCAGAGGGGAAGATGGAGAGTATACAACACTTTCCTGCTCCATAACCGTTAGCAAGAAAGGATTATATTTGATATGTACAGTCGCAGTTAAAGCTTATTTTTTAGGTAACATATTTTATACGGAAGGGCAATCTCCGGGTACATACGCAGAGGATGTGTATGGGGTGAGGGCAAATAGAATAAATGCTTTAAAGGGCTGTGCTCCTCTCCCCACAGTCACTTTGGGGGAGTAGACACACCTAAGGATGCATTTACCTATCTCAGCAATGCCTTGTATGCTACAACCTATATATTATGATATAAGGAAAGCAAATACAACAAAAAGGGCAACCACATCCAGTTTGTTGATATTACCCATCGTGTACTTTCCCTCCGACACACGCTGCTCACTGCGCTTTACCTGTAGTAAAACCTTTGTACGTATATTAATAGAATGAACATCCTGAATACAGTGTTGTTGAGAAAAAAAAAACATTCTGTAGAAAATAAAAAGATATTTCACAAATCCACCAGATGGAAATTGCCAGTCTAGATCTTTCTTTTTTGGGGTGCCTGGGGCATTCTCCCATCCTTGGTACCATGGAACAAGTACCCTCTTATTTAGTTATTATTTCTTCTTCTGTAATTTTAAATACAATCATCTCATCCTTAGCTTGACAAAAGTAAAAATGCCCAAATATGTCTCTGCATACAAATTGCAAATAGAAAAAACTATTAAAAGGTGTCAAATCACGTGCAAATCCCTGCAGCCCTATTGGAACCCAGTCCCTGCCAGGGCTGGGGGCGAAGCGATGGCAGCAAACAAGTCTGAACACTGTGATCCCAGCTTCTAGAAACCTTGACAAGAATGCCAGGACAGTCACAAAAATTACGTCGAGCAAACAAAAACAATCTTAGTTTCAATATTGAGAATAAAATCCTACCATGGTGGGACACCCTCTGGGGTTCCTTGCCTTGGAAGAAAGAAGAGCTGAGTCAACCTTCCTGGGCATGTTTCCTCCTGAATCAGTGTATTTCAGAAAAAGAAACAGCTCTAACCCGAGATTGTGCCTTTTAGCTATGACTTACTGCTGACTGTTTTATTCCACTCCTCATGTAATAGCCAAAATGACTAGAGATTCAGTGCGGGCACCTACAAGCATGATAAGGGGGGAAAAAAGCCTCCCTGCCCTTGCCTAGCAGCCTGAATGGTAAATGATGATACTTTTAGACTAAAACCACACTTCAAATACATTATCAAATGCTATCAACTTACCAAGAAGGTCTATATATTTATAAGATCCCCATAGCATTAAATAATTCAGTAAACACTGTCACCCTTTCTCTAAAAAAAAACCAAAACGCAGTGAATATTGCTGTTTGTTGCAGCTGCGTCTCATATACATGAGATTTCTCGAGGGTTTTATGGCAAATGAGCAAGCTGAGGATTCTGCCAAAGGTTGTATTTATCACTTTTGGGTGGGTAGAAAGAGACCCGTCTCTAGATTAGCTCATCATTACTCATGAATCACAGCAAATGCTGTGTGTCAATAAGAGACACGAGCACGGCGCAGCATTTAAACCAGCATGCAAGTATTGAACATTAAATGTGTTTCCTCCCACTGCTTTTCTATTAACTTTGTAAGGGGAGACTCCAAATCACATTCTGATCCGTTTTCAGGGGCTTGAGCGAGAATAAAAAGATTAAGAATGCGAAACTATCGATATCTCTAGTGTGTGAATTCTCACTGCCACAAGCTCTTCTCATATATTCCATCCATCTGCTTTCCCTCCATCATCGCTGTTGCAAAGTGCCCTTTGTCCTGCCCTCAGGCACGAAAATCAACAACATAAACGTGGGGAAACCAGACGGTCACCGAACTGTGTGTTCCCACCATCTGCACCCCATCGGCTGCCTGGGGGTCCCCAACTTGCCCTGTCCCCTTCTCCTCATCACCCCATCGAGCACCCCGCTCCCCTTCAGCACCTTCATTAATAATTTACCAGCTGCAAGAGACAAAGAAAACAGGCCAGTAACACCACATTGAAGCTGATAAGATTTCTTTCTTTCCTCCAGGATTAAAATAAAAAAATACAGACTTTATGTATTTGTTACGTAGCAAAAATACAAAATGAGGAATAGACACAACCATTTAATCAGCACTACAGATTAGGAGAATGGAGATAAGCAGGCAGACCTGAAACAGATCCGTACTTAGGAGTACAGCTTGTCACAGCTGTCAGGATAACATAAATTTAAGGGATATATATATATTTTTTTAAGCAAATTACTGTAATATAATTTACCACTCTGAACGCATCAGTGCTGGGAATTTGGAAGATTCTTAAAGAGCAGATTGTTTTGTGCTTGTTATTTCGACAGTAAGTCTGTTATATTATTATTTATAACCAATTAGAGCACTAATTACTGTTTTTATTGCTTTGTTGAGTTCTGGAAAAGACTGGATAAAGGAACGATGAACAAGTGACAGAGAGGGAAGCAGCAGTTCTGGTTATTTAATGAGGCTGGATAGGAGGTTCTTACAAACTGCCAGAGATGACACTCCAGGGAAGGGGAAAACGTGACACCTCCGTTGTGAGCAGAAACTACAGACACCACAAATGTTTAGTTTTTAATTACATGGGTTTGGAAGATTGCTACAGGCTACGGCCCACGGATCCCGTCAGATCCGCTGTACTAAGTAGAGTTGGACTCAACCATTACGTGCATGAGAGACCATCAAGAAAACCGGGAGGAATTGGGTTTTGCTTCAGCAG
Organism: Patagioenas fasciata; assembly: GCF_037038585.1. Classification (NCBI taxonomy): domain Eukaryota; kingdom Metazoa; phylum Chordata; class Aves; order Columbiformes; family Columbidae; genus Patagioenas; species Patagioenas fasciata. The sequence continues at coordinate 4,003,482 of NC_092524.1, read as the reverse complement.
ATGGCATGTTTCCCCAAGCAGTGACCAGATGCCCAGGCACCATGTTCGTATGTGTCACATCCTTGACTCAAACATCTTTCAAACATAAATTACAAAGAGTTAAAAGGAAGCTTTTACAGTAGTATATTCATGTAGACATACCAGCAAATCCTTCGAGAGGAAATTATCCTCTAACCTCCACAGCAGTCAGATCCTTCAGCTCTTGCAGGTAAAACTAATTTGGTCAAGAAGCCGTTTTCCATAGGAAATGCTCTGCTGTGAAAGAGCAACGTTGCGTAAAACTGGCAGACAACCAAATCATATACTCGGTTTGATTTTATTTGATAAAGACAAACTCTGTGCCCAGCACATAGGAATGTAACAGACTCTAAAATGCCTCTTCCCTGCTGGCACGGGTGGAAATGGAGATTCTTTCAGATTCTGAGGTCAGCTTTCTGAAACAGCCCATGCTGGGAGATGGGCAATAGACACAGTCAGTGCAGAACTGCAATGAGATGTTCCTCACAACACCCTCAAATTCATCGAGCAGTCAAAACCTGCCCGTTAGGATTTTAATGGTTCTGGGA